>NC_142012.1:31905166-32227666 GCF_049901735.1 Notechis scutatus
TAATCAAGCTATGCCAGCAGAAGAGCTAAAAGAGTGGATAGAAAAAAGTGAGGCTGGGGGAAATTACTGTAGTTACACTACATCCAAATCCCTCCAAACCAGAAGTAAGCTAAACATAAAGTGGCCATAAATGATTAAGCTGACTGGACTCTAGCCATTTTCGTCATTCATCTTTGAGCTGCTTGGCTTCAGTTTAGGAACTGTACATATTTTAGGAGTAAAACTTTCTGTATATGGGTGGATTTTTGTGCGATAAACTTGTATGCCTCTAGGTAGAAATTTTTGGAAACCAATGTGAATGGCCAAGAATATTATTGCTGCCCAGATATTGTGTTAGGGGAATAACCAGATGCATCATATTTGAACTGGAAAAAATAGGAAATGTATACACTGTATCTACAATTTCCAATATAACTACAGAAATAAAGAGAAATAAGCTTCTATTTCATATCTGATAGGAAAGGAAGGAAGGAAGGAAGGAAGGAAGGAAGGAAGGAAGGAAGGAAGGAAGGAAGGAAGGAAGGGAGGGAGGGAGGGAGGAAGGAAGAATTAGAATTAGAAGTTTTCTCTTGAGAGCAGTCCACTGTCTTGTGTGGAATATAGAGGAAGCCACTTTCTCCCTTTTGTCCAAATGTTTGTTGATGTAGTAATGCTTTCCTTTAGAACAGGGCTGTCAAACTCACAGCCCATGGGCCAGATGTATCATGCGCTGGCCATGCCCATGCCTGGTTTAGCAAAGGGGGAAAAGGTCATGATATGTCACGTGATGCTGCCATGATGATGTGAGTTTGACATCCCTGCTTTAGAACATTTAGTTTCACAAGGATACTGGCAACGTTAAGATTCTCCATAATGCATTAGAGCAAGTACCACATGGCCTTCCAGAAATGTTGTATTACAGCTGCCAGGTCATCAGTAATACCCAAAGAACATCAGGTTACTCAGTTTGAGTATGCACCTTCACTTAGTCATGTTTCTCCCATTTGTAAGCAGTACAGATACAGAACTACAGCTGCCTGGCATGGAAGAGTAATACTACAGGGCCCTATGACCAAGGAGGAAGGGAGGATCAAACTGGATGTGATGTTAATTGCATGAACATAGCTTTTTTAAAGCACATAAATTTTACCCAGGGGTCTTGATGGAAGTGTCCCCCATACAAATAGCATTTTGCAAATGTACATTCAAAATCTTTAAGGACACTTCCATAATAAAAGGTAATTGCTACTAGAAAATCAAATTAGAAACCTTCCCAATTATTTATGAGCAATGACCTCCAGACATTTGTGTTTAATTCCTAGATTTTATATAGAGCAGGACCATTGGAGTGCCTATCATTGGTGACAGAATTGCCAGCTATAAGGAATATGTTCCTGTTTTCACTTTATTGCACAGAGATCTTTTAATGCATGCAGAGACAGCATTATGTTAATTCCCAACATGGAAATTTTCCTGCAATTGTTAGTCAATTTGATGGAAGAAAATTTGCTTCAGATTTTCTTTTGGAGAAACATTCCAAGCACATTGTTATAGGAACATTGAAAAGTTTGTACAAGTAGTTACAAGGTGTTCAAGACTTGTGTGTGAATAGCCTGTTTTTCATTGATCTCCCAAGTGGTCTTCAGCCTTCCTGCCTTCTCAGAGTTCAATTAAATATGAAGGAAGGGATTATGAAAGAACTTATCCTACTGGGCATTTTCAATATTAACACTATTGTCATTACCAAAAACTGTTAGAAAATAGTGTCTGGAGAAATTTCATAAATATCCCTTAGTTGATAAGTATGCAAAATGACCAGGGCAATTCCTGGGACTAAAGCCATTCAGAATTCAAAAATTCTATTGTTTTAGTATCTGAGCCCTTACTTTATCAGTTCAGTTTGTAAACAGCTTTCAGTAAGTACTTATAGAAGCTCTACAAAGAGGGAGCTACAGTATTATTATTTTAAAAGCATAGTTGGAAATTGCAAATTATTTCTTCATACTATTCACACAACACAGCCTAGTTTAGATAGCAAATTTCACAATTTTTCAATTTCTTTATATCCAGTTGTAATTTTCAAATGGAGTATTAAACCCTACTCATTTTGTTAGAACCTTCAGATACATCAATACGGTACTATAACTAGGTTGCTTTCTAGAGATTTAAAATAATTTACAATGGTTTTTTTTTTTACTTTTTTTACTACCATCTCTCAGAGCAGTCCAAGATAAAGTAACATAAGTAATTGCTTTAGAGTTTATGCTCCCAAATAGGATAAATAGAATAAAATTTAAGACTTGAAAGCTCACATAAACTCTGGCTAGCTCATCCTCCACATCCTGTGGGAGTCCATTTCAAAATAAGATCAGCTATGTAGATCTGATGATTTCTAATAAGGAAGAAATTGGTTACAATAAGTACAGGCACCTTATTGGCATAACTGAAAAACCCAAATAGGATCTACTCTGTAAAAATAAATATCTTACCCCTGATCAAAACAGAAGTTGGAATTTATGTTCCTCATCTTTGTCATACTTGGGGGAAGAACATAATGTAATCTCTGTATCTCTATTTCACTAAGAACTTAAAGAAAGGATTCTGTCAGATTTTATAACTTTAATTAATTCTTAATTTTCTGTCTCAGCTTATTATTGTCATTAAGCAAGTGTGTGTGTGTGTTTGTGTGTGTGTGTGTGTGTGTTTGGTCAACGTGGGCTGCCTCATTGTTGCAGAGTCTCTCTCATATAATGCAGACTTTGGTTAACGATCAATGAACTCCAATAGTCGATCTTGCTACAAGTCTAAGAGGCAGAGGACTCTTCATAGCAAAACAATAAGGAGGATGGAGAAAATAATGATAATGTGATGTGATTGTACAGTATATGAGATCAGCATGTTCTATAAAACTTTATAGCAACCGCATACCTAATACAATAAAATGTTGTCCTCTTTTGAAAATAGAAAACACAATAAGATAATCAGTTCTGATTGATTTTAGGTGTACTTATTACTTGCTCTGTAGGTGTTCTGTCACTTGTAATATGAACTGGACTTCTACTGAGAAATATCCTGGAGAGAACAAATTGCTCAGCCTCAAAAACATGTTAAACCTTTTGTAACCTATCCTATGCAGACTTGCTGACTTCTCCATATTTGATCTTTTTTTTTTTTTGGCTGACTCTCCTTTTTCTGGATTTTTTTTTTTTAAATTGTAAAGTACTCTCTCATATTGGAAAGGTTATTTCATAGCACCGAACATTAGAAATAACCTTTTCATATCCTAGAATTAAATGCCAGTGTTAGATATTATACACAGTCTTTGGAAAATGGTTTTGCTGATAATTTGGAACAGTCCTTCTCAATCTGGTGCCTTTCAGAAATACTGGACTTCAGCTTTCAAAGCATTCAAGCGCTGTTGCCAAAGACCATTCTGGCTGGAATCCTTAGCTGCCTACAAGTTATTGGACCAAAATGCCTTTTCTCCACAGCCAGAGACTATTTAGTGATTCTCTCCCCTTATGCAATGTTTTAAGGAGAAGGACTGCAGGGTTTTGTGAGAGACAATGTCTATTTTCCCTCGCTCCTTTGATATTGGACCTTTATTATCAGGAAAAATCTATTTTGCTGCCACTTGAAAAACCTCCCAGGGAGCACAGATCAATTTTTTTCAATTTAATAGAATTCTATGTACTTTAGATTTTTTTTTTTAATTTCAATAATGTAACCATGCATTTAATAGCTTAATATTAAAATCTGTGTTTAGTATACTTGATTTGAATGGCAACAGATGCAAGCATTACAAGTGGGGATGGCACAGTCCAGGTCCTGACAATGAAACTTGTTTGGTATTTTTTTTTGGCTCCCTGGATGCCATTGCCTGATTCATCTTGACTGCTGTGAGCCTTGTATTTCAGCTTTTCTCTTTCTGCTGTGCTGTTAATGCTATGGCTTATGGCATGCTGGAGGAAGAATCGTTCCTTTGTCAAACATCGTTCAGGCTTACTATCTGCTGTCTGCCTGCTTCTCTACCATTTTGCCTTGTCACTGGTTGTCCTAAAGGTATTAGCAAATGGTGTCTTTGTTTTGCTGTGTCCAGAAGGTTAATGTGTCTGTGTTTTTGCTTATTCCATCTGGATGGCAGTACCTTCACTGTGGCTTGACTTGTTGGTGTGCTTTTTTTCAGCCAAAATCTTTTCAAGCCAAAGAACCTGCTTTCTTCTTTCCCCAGAGGCATTCCCTATATATCAAATGGCCTCTATATCAAATGGCCAGGCCTTCATTTCTGGACATAAGAAATCCTAATAACACAAAGTTGAGAGGAAAGATGCACCTTTTTCTCTGCATATGTCCCTGTACAACACTACACTTTGATCCTGGATTATGATCATAAATGTGCCAAGATCTAAAGTGCAGCACTGTTAGAACTGACTGCTCAAGCCAACCTTTGTCTTATGTTTCTCAACAGTAAATGACAAAACAATATTACAAAGTACAGTTGAATCTGAGTAAGAGAATGAATTCCATCTAAAACTCTATATTCTGAGTCTTCCAAAAATCTGAGAGTGGAAAATAATGCATCAACAACCATTAACACCATCAACAACCAATTGGCTCCCACAGGGAAATACTTTACAGGCCACATCTACTTATGTTGATTTCAGATGACTTTAGAGTATCGGTGAGACAATTTGTTTTACTGTTCTAAACAGAATATTTTAGCAAGTACTAGTTTTCTGGAGCTCTCCAAGGTCTTGTTTATTTGAGTTTTTTGTTGTTGTTGCCTTCTTTTGTTGATGCCTTCTGAAGATTCTTTGACACACCTAATTTATTTATTTGCAGTATTCAGACTTCACTTAGCATTCAGTGACACCTTTGATTTGCCCCAAAGAATTCTGCTCTCCATAGACTAAAATAAGCAATCTGAATGAAAATTGTCTAATCAGAATTAAGTTTTGGAATGCTAGTAATGTGTGCTTAAGTCGATACCTCCAGTCTTAAAACAGATGCCCATCTTCATGAATGTTTCTCTTATAATTGTTTCTATTGTATGTTTCTCTTATAAAATGTTTCTTGATCAGGTTAGAATTTTAACCTGATCAAGAATTTTGTTTATTTCTTTATATAGATTTGTGCTCATCTCATCAGGTAGATGGTGGAAATTATGGTAAAAATGAACACAAGCAAAACAGGAAAACAAAACCCTTCCAAATAAAAAAAATAAGTCAATAAACCAAGGCATACTAAAAAACAATATTGACAAGCTCACTGAAGAAATAAATCCTCTATCTGATGGAACCTCCAGGATTTCAAGAATTAATGAAATGCCAGAAGGGTCAGGGCTAAATGAATCTCATGGAATATGATGTTCCATAGGACAGGATCGAACTTAATAAATAAGACCTCAAATTGCAGACCATTATGTCTGGGGCAGTGCAACTCCATCAAGAAGGATGGAAACCGAAGGTTAAAGCTAAAAGTCAAAACTTCTCAGTCTGTCTAGATTGTTCTGAAACATATTCTTCTTCATACAGACTCCCACAGCTTCTGAGAAAGAACGTCAATAGTTCACTTGATTGACCCATTGCAGAGATTATGGATAAGTACTATTATTGGCATATCCCATGCCAACAGACGAACTTACTAGAAGCTTCATGTAAGATATTAAGCAGGAATTGGGATAGAACTGAGCCTTGAAGATCCCACAAAGAAAGGGTCTTGGATTAGATCTCTCACATCTTATCAACACCAGCCTAGTAGTCCTGAGGAAATACACAGCGTTTTTTGGCTATATGGTGATTGGAACTGACCATAGAAGAAGGATATGAACCTCTGCAGTACTGTGGTCCTCATTCCTAACCTCTAAATTAGTCCAGATTGATGATATCAAACCTATTGAAAGAGGAAGGGAAGCAAGGAGATATGTGTCAGCTTTGAAATTGGAGAGAAAATGTCTCGGAGTGATTGATATCATGGATACTTTCTGGATGCCTTACAATATGCATAACTCCCATCCTGTTCCTGCCAGAGATCATCCATAAGTGTGATCAGTACTATCCTAGCTCCATATCTTGGTCTAAAACCTGCTCAGAAGGGATCCAGCTAAATCACTTTCCCTAGGTATCTTTGAAGCTTTAGTAAATTCACCTTCTAAACCACCTTCCTCTAAAAACTCCATAAGAATTGGAATAAATCTGAGTGATTATACCTGGCAGATACGTAACTTAATCCTCACAATGGCCCTGCAGGGATATATTCAGGGATGGGATTCTACCAGTTCGCACCTATTCACTAGAACCGGTTGTTAACATTCTAAGCAGTTCGGAGAACCAGTTGTTAGAAGAAATTACTGGCCTAATCCTGTAAGGAAGGCAGGAAGGAAACATTCTGGTGTTGCTTACAGAAACCGCCTCTCCGTTAACCCTTATTACATTCTTGGCAGGACTAGACTTCCTGTCTCAGGAACGTCTCTGGAGTTTTTCCCCCTTCTTTGTTGGTTCTTTGCTTGTGTGGAGTGACCATTCAAAGTTATAATGGCACTGAAAAAAGTGACATGACCATTTTTCACACTTACAACTGTTGCAGCATCCCCACAGTCTTGAGAGGCCAGGCGAGGAGATGCGTGCCTCAATGTGAGTGATATTGAGTTGGTCACACCCAGCCAATAACATGATAACCAAGCCATGCCCACCACCTAAGCCATTCCCACAGAACCGGTTGTTAAACAATTTGAATCCCACCCCTGGATATATCCATCTCATCATGCCAAAGAGTATCTGAGTCTACTTGAATAGGGTTGTTGATCAGCAGTTTAGAGATAAAGTAAGGGTGGAAAAATGCATATATTCAATTGCATTAAAAAAAAAAAAAAACATATATTCAAATTGCATTTTAAATGGCCCATCTCTGTTTATCTCTCCTTGAGAAATAATGGCTGTATAAGGTGCAAGAGACAAAAATATATTCATACTTCCAGGTTGCCTGAATGGAGTATGGACCACCAATGGTTTTGAAGGTCAGGAATAGATGTCATCTTGTACTCACCTCCAGCCATTTGCAAATGTGAATTCTGTCCCTGTTTTCTTGCTTCAAGTTTAAAATAGTGTTTTCTGACTTGTATCAGTTCAGGTTTTATTGTCTAGTTTGTCTGCTGCCTACTTTGTTCTAGGCAAAATCCAGTGACAACAGTATCTCATTTTCCCAGGTTTTTTCAAGAAGGTTTGCTGCAACTTCTAGTACTGGTCTTTCTCACTGATGTAGCGATTCTACCACCTACCTGACATGCAGAGCTTGCCAATTTTTGCCTATACTCAGCAGAAACTTTTGAAAGTTGCTTTCTTTGAGCTACACTGCTGTTCTTAAACAAGTCCACTGGTGCAGTTTCATGCTTTCATGATTTTTCATAAGTCCCTTGTGGTAGAAAATTTTTACCTCCATCTCCCAAACAGTGCACTTAGTTCACCTTTGCTGTTTCAATATTCTAAGCAAGTTCATACATCAGATACTACCCATAAATTTGGGTCATATTGTAACAAGAGGTCATGTTCAGTTTGAGATAATGTCTTGTTAGTGTGCTTCATTTTTTTTAAACTACAATGATTCATGATATTAAAGAAGATCTGTGAGAAACATTTTAAGCCATGCCAATGTCTTTATTTTCTTCCTTATTAATGGGTCAGTTTGCTAAAACTGTTTTCAGTTATTCATGTCAGCTGTTATAATTAATTGCACCTTGTTGTATATTCATGCTGGCCACATGACCAAGAAAATGTCTTTGGACAAAGCTGGCTCCTCTGGGTAAGAAATGGAAATGAGCATCACTGCCTAGAATTGCAGAAAAACTGGACAGAAGAAACTTTACCTGTACCTTTAGTGAAAACTGCTAGATTTTTCCTGAATAAAATAAAAATGTAATTGCATTTTCTCATTTTTCACATACAAAAGTTGATGTGAATGAAATTTGGAAAGTATTGGTATCCATTACTTCATCTGATAGCAACCTGCTTCTTTAGGGAGTCCTAGACAGGTCATATGGCACAAGGGTTTTTCTCCAACAACTTTTTAATGCTCCATTACCCAAGCAGCTCTGATAGTAAGCAGCTCTCTAGTCAGTGTATGAATAGTGAATATGGTTCTTAGTCAATGGAAATAGAGATAGATTAACTCTTATTAGAAGCACATTCATTTGTCCACAGACTTATTCTCCAGAAATAATGGAAAATCAAAGTTGTTGTTGAATCTGACTTACACATATTACCTTAAATCTATCTGCCATTTACATCAACATTTCTTATGTATTGTAACTAGAAACAGCTTTCAGATTGTCCCAAATATAGAAAAAATTATGTTCTGTATTTGTACTCTCTTGGCCTATTGGTCATGGAACATACAGTACAGTCTCTGAAATAGATCTTACAGTACAGGCAGCTTTGTAGAGGAGGAAGTGGTCTATCCTAATCATAATTCAACTAGAATTATATAGGTAAGAAGCAACATCTTGAACTATACTCTGCCAATCCAACTGATGCACAGATATTGTAATATGGTCAACAAAACACATATCATAAAGCAAAACACATATCAGAAAGCAACCTGAAAGTTACATTTTCCACTAGCTGTAATTGTTATATTAATATACACTGCAGTTGATCAAAATCGGATATGAGGAAGTACTTTTTTAAAGAAAGAAATAGAACTAGTTGAGGCCATCTTAGACCCTGACCTTCCAATAGCAATGGAAAACTCAGAAGTATATCACAAATATAAAGCTATTTTTAAAGACTAATGAATCTTAATTCAGAACAGACTATTGTATATCCCCAGTTCTGGTTTGATTCTTTTATTGAAGAGTATATCCAGCTTCTCTCAATCAATTCTCCATTTGTTAGCTTATATTCAGTTCCCCAGTTTCTTGTCAATGGCATCCTTTGCACCAGTTAATCAAAAGAGAAGCAGGCTCAAATTCCAAATGAACTTTTATTGGAACATCACATGGGTGTTGAAAAAGATAAATAGTTTGTTGACAAAAGTTGAGAAAATTGGTAAGATTGACTATGGTCCTAGCAAAAAATCCTTCCAGAAACCATTCTGCTCACATAAGTGTAGTCAAAATCATGCAAATCAATATTGCCAAGTATTCCCACATTGGATAAATTGTGTTGTGGCAATTCTACATTTAGATATTTTTTCCAATAAATATCTGCTTAAAGCTGACCATGGATTTAAAGCATCTGTTACAATCAGTTAGAATGTATCTTCATGTCTATTAAAAAGGTAAAAATCCACTTTGACTTAGAAAAAAATGTTAAGTTTACTTTCACCAATAGCTCTAATGGCAAGCAGTACTGGGTCTGTATCATTTAAAATTATTGTGTCCCATCTGTATGAAAGCAATTATTCTATGTTAAGCATGCTGAGTTCACATACATTACAGTTAGCATCTTTATGACATTTTTATTGACCTCAACAATATAGCTGTTTGACCTTTTCACCTACAGCTGCCTCCTTCAAAACTGGGGTCTTTTCCACTTGGCAAGCTTTCCTGTCCTATCTTGTTATCTCTCCTTGCTAGAAATGCTGAATTGCACAGCAGTATTCTTTCTCTCTTAAACAAAAAGTAGTACCCACAGTTTTATATCACATAGATGAGAAAGAAAATTAATCTGGTGAATGGTTAGGTTTTAGGCCTATTTAAGACAGTAAACTAGTCAACAACAATGTTCATAGTATGGAAGAATAGGACTATGTCTGTGACCACAACCATGTATATAATGAGCTAAAATGCATACATGATACAATTCATATAAATATTCCCACTGCAACTGTCTAATTTGTGTACATGGTCCATCTCATGAATGGGCAGGCAGGACTGCTCATGCTAGGAATGTAAAAATAATAAATTGATCAAAAAGCAAACAATCTAATGTGGACCTCAATATGAATGAATATATAAGAGCCACCAAGATTGACTCTGTTACTACATAAAAAATAGTACCAAATGGAGATTTTCTTACTATGGTGAAAATTCCACAAAACTAGCTATATATGAAAGCTGCATTTGAAATAGGATAAATATATTGTATTTTTAAATAATGAATATTACGGGAGATACTTTTAAAAATTGCATCGGTAAAAATTATATTTTAAAAATCCTAAATCAGAGAGCTATATTTTACATGAAAGGATACTGGAAAAATATGTATAAAAGTATAAGTCAACCAAATTTATTTTGCAAAAAGTCTATTAGGGAAAGTTATATCCAGAAATTTTACATGTTGGAAAAATGCCAATCTGACATCACTTTTTTTTTTTAAAAAAAACATATCTTTTAAAAAATGTAGAGAAATTCTCAACCAAATAAGCATGTATAAGAGTGACATTTCTTTACATTTTTAAAAGATATGGTTTTTTTGTGTCAATTTTCAGGATGATGGATTTTGATTAGGATTAAAATTGGAAGTTTTATTACTTTTCCTATTATTGTTGATATATAAGAAAATGACGGAAACCATATGCATGCACCATAAGATTAGATAATGTATGATTGTTTTGCTTATTATAGAGAATGTTGATTAGAGGTTTTAGGAAATTCTTGGAGATTGTATAGCATAATTGTTACTGTAATATGTGAAATATATAGACTGATGAGAGATCTTTGCTTTTAGTACTTTATGAAGATTATCACGGCATGGACACTTTCAGATGAGCATAATTGTAAAATGAATGTTTTCACCAACAAGCTCAACTACAATTATTAATAAAAGATGTCGTTATGCAATAATCTTAGTGCAGAATGAGATGCCATCCAGTGCATTAAGAATAAAAATGATACCCTAAACAAACAATTTGAAAAGGGAGGGCAATTACTATGAATAAAGTTGATCATGTTAAGGAAATAGAAAGGGACTTTGTACTACAAAAATAGAACAGGATAAGCAACTCAAGCACATTTATTAATAAGCTACAACTCTTACTAGACAATGATAATGCATATTTTCAGATACTAGGTATCAGATCCGTATTGTAACAACCTGTCCACTTAATCCCATATTTGCATCAGCAGCACTATCATGAACCTCAACAACTGCACACACAACCTAGTAGGGCTTTCATATTCTTTTTCTTTAATGTAATATATGCCATCATTTATGCCCATATATACAGTATGCCCATATATGCCCATCATCTAGATTCTATGCAGGACAAACAATTAACAGATACAAATTTGACATCAAAAATCATAACAAGAAGAAAGTAATAGCAGAACATTTTAATCTCCCAGGACATTTCATTACACACCCCACTATGCCAGCCCAGTTGAACTTGAAATAGCTGAGCTTACTTGTATCTTGGGTTCCAGCTATTTCAAAATGTCTGAACAATCACAATGGGTTTTTAATTCATTGCACATATTAATTTATAAATTATTGATAACCTGTCCCACATGAATTTTCACCTGCATAAACTCCTGTCTTGCTCTGTCTTTCCTTCTCCCACTGCCTCATCCTAATGTATTTAAAATTTACTTCTTTCTCTGATGTTTCATCTGCTATTACATGCACTAATGAACATGCTGTCATCATATAAAATAGTCCTGAGTGCTTGGTCTCTACTTAAGAGAGCTACTGTTAATCAGAGGGCAATGTGGAATGAAGCCCTGCAGGTTGTGGGAATCAGATGAGCTCATTTAAACTTCAAATACATGTAGATTAATATATCTACCTACCTATAAATGTATCAAGTAAAGAATAATTCCGTCCTCCCCAGTGTATGTGCAAATCTTGCAAACTTGTTTGTTTGGGTCCTATTGCAAGTCAGAAGTCCCATTACAATCTGGTATTGTGCTAACACTTTTATGTTGTCAAATATTTATCTGAGGCAAAGCAGTTCACTCTGGTGCCAGGAGGGAAATGAATTTGATTTTTCCAAAGAAAAACACTGGGATGCATGTAACTCAGCTTGAGACTCTATAAAGCACTTCCAAAAGTTACAATAGATAGGGAAGAAATGGATCAGCTTGCTGTGATGAATGGGAAGTGAGCAACACCATTGGAACAGGATGAAAATGCTGTGTAGTTTGTGCAGCTGTGAGGATGAAAAATACACACTTGGCATTGAAGCAATTTGTTTTGTAAGAAACACATACATAGTAAATTAGCTTAGTTGCAGCTTATGGGAAGGTTGCCTGCTGAGGATTCCTATCTGTCTGGATAATTCTTTCCACAATTACTGATTCTTGTTTTTAATATTATGAAAGGAAAAATTCCTTTAGTGATGAAATAGAATCAAGAAGATCCATGTTTAGTTTCCCACACAACCCTGAAGCAAACCAGATGTCCTGTTTTGAGCTTTTGAAGGCAAGGGGAAAGGGATACATTTAGAGGCAGCCAATAACAAGCCAGGATGATGCTAAAATGATACGCTATAATATGGGTCTTTATATTTTGTGATTTTGCCCCAGTTCTTTCTATTCTTGCTCTTGCTTATCTTGTTTTAAACCAGTTGTGTTAAGACAATGAAAACCTACTGAGAAATGGTTGACATAGGACAAATAGAACACAGGACACTTATGGCGCAGTGATTAGAATTTAGGCTGCAGGCTAACTCTGCCCCCAGCCAGGAGTTTGATCCTCACTGACTCAAGATTGATTAAGATTTCATTTTTCTGAAGTCTGTAAAATGAGAACCCAGATGTTGGGCGCAATATGCTGACTCTGTATACCACTTAGAGAGTGCTGTAAAGCACTATGAAACAGTATATAAGTCTAAGTGCTATTGCTATCCCTTATTTATGGAATAGATATTTGGGAAAGGCAGAAATGGGTTAAGGTGTAGTTTACTCCTTATTTTTACTTTTATTAAACTTTACAATAATTTTTAAATAAAATTTATTGTAAACAAATCCTTTTGCTTCAAGGACAAATTTGTCCTTGAAGTACAAAAACATTGTTAGAATATAATAGAGTCCCATTCCATTTTAAGGAAAGGATAACCCAATAGCACAAGTAAAGTCAAAATGGTATTTTCTAAAAAGATACTATAATATTATCGTAATTCTGATGAAATAAATGTATAGTATGGCCAATTTATCTCAGCCAAGTGGCCTTCAGATAGATTAAACTGCGGGCTAGATTTAAGTTCCCCACATATTGGATCCAGCCTGCAGGCCTTGAGTTTGATACTCCTGGCCTAGACTCTAGTTCAATGTGCCCCAAAAGCTGGGGAAATTGGTATGGATAAAGTGATTTGCACTGCAATTGTGATTGCAACGTTGCTAAGCAAAATTCTAGAATGAAGAATTCAGTATCATTTTTGCAACAAATCCCTAAATAATACCTTATCCATTAAACAAAATGGTAAGTAACTGAACCATCATGTTTCAGCATCTGAGAAAAATACTTCTGTCTCATACTAGCAGATGGATTACAACACAAAGAAAAGTAAGAAAACATTAACTGAAAAATAAGGCATTGTGTCATTAAATTAGTTCAGGATGATTTGGATTTTTGCATATTGTTCTAGTTTGATAATTTATGTTGAGCTTATATACAAAATGAGTGAGAAGTTATATTTACTGCAGTAATTTTTATTTAATTTTTATTTCATTCACTGTATGAGATGATTTGATATATAAAAAGTAAAATATAAAATTCTATAAAAAGTCCTTATAACTAAAACACATCCAAGTTACCAAGAGCTTGCTCTTCCTGAGACCATCATCTGTGAACTGTCCTTAAATATCACATTTCGATTCCTACTATGTTACAGAGCCCCTGATTATGACATCGAATATGTAAACAAGCTAAATTCACTACTAACATGGGCAACATCCTGCCCACACACTTTTATCTTTCTTGGTGACTTCAATCTACCTCACATTAACTGGACCTTAAACGAATGTGAGACTGAACCCATACATGCAACCTTCTACAATGCTGTAACAAACCTGGGACTGGAACAACTAGTAACCAACAATACTAGACTTAACAACTGCCTTGATCTCATCTTCTGAAATAGTTTGAATTCAATTTACGGAATACAAATTAAAGAACCCTTTTCCAACAGTGACCACAGCATGATTGACTTTTGTCTCAACATATGTCCACACAAAAATCAACACCACAATGTGATCTCCAATTATAACTTCAAAAAAGATAACTATGATCTTATAGACAACGATCTCTCATCCCTTGATTGGCAATTTCTATTCACTGGATGCAATACTGTTGAAGACCATTACAACATATTCTTACTAGAAATCAAAAGAGCCATCAAACTATATGTACCAATAACAAAGCCCAAAACCAGGAAAAACAGATTACCCACAACAATAAGGAAGCTTCAATCCAAAAAGAGATCACTTTAGTAGAAAAACAAATCTGGTCACATTGCCAACTTCAAAAGCCAATACAAAAATTGATGCCACCAGATAAAGACTGAATGCACCAATTATCACATTAAAGAAGAGGAAAACCTTCTATGCACTAATTCCATCCGCACTTTCTACAATTTTGTAAACCACAAACTAAGAGACTCAAGGTCTATCCCACTCCTGAAAGGACCTAATGGTAAAGACTGCAACGATGACACTATTAAAGCCAACCTCTTTAACACATTCTTTGACTCAGTATTTGTAAACAGCAATGGATCATACCCAGTATTTCCTAGTCGAACCACAGACAACTACAGTGATCTAATACATATCAATTTTACAGTAGACAATGTTGAAAAGGCACTATGCAATCTAAAGCCATCTCTATCTATCGGACTGGATGGAATATGTGCCTACTTCTTAAAAATGCTATCCACTGCCATAGCCGAACCTTTAAGCATAATCTTTGAAAAATTGTTCAGGACCAGCTCCTTGCCAAAACTATGGTCTCAAGCCACAGTTATCCCCATCTTCAAAAAGGGAGACCCCAGCCTAGTTGAAAATTACAGACCAATCTCTTTATGCTGCATCACCTGTAAAGTCATGGAATCAATTATTAACCAATCCATTATCCTCCACTTAGAGACAAACAAACTACTCTCTATTAAACAATTTGGTTTCAGAAAAAAACTATCCTGTAATCTACAACTCTTACACTGCAAAAACATATGGACTGCACAACTCGATCAGGGCAAAGCAATAGATGCAATCTACATAGACTTCTGTAAAGCCTTTGATTCAGTGGTACACGACAAACTACTCCTAAAACTAAAATCTTATGGTATCTCTGGACAACTGCATAGAAATGTCAAAATTGGGAGCGTCCTATCAAATTCTGTACCTGTCAACAGTGGTGTCCCCGAAGGCAGTGTTCTAGGACCATCTCTTTTCATACTCTACATAAATGACCTCTGTGATCATATCAAGAGCAACTGCATTCTCTTCGCTGATGATGTAAAGCTATTCAACACCACAGACAATACTGCTACCTTTCAAGAAAGACCTCGACTATGTATCAGAATGGTCAAACAAATGGCAACTTCAAATCTCAACAAAAAAATGCTCTGTCCTACATATTGGCAAAAGAAAATCAGAAAATAAAATACAGGCTGAATAGTCAAGACCTTGTTGCTGATCCAAACTCTGTCAAGGATCTTGGAGTACTCATCTCTAATGACCTAAGTGCTAAGCCCACTGTAACTACATAGTCAAAAAGGCATTAAGAGTTTTAACCTAATCTTATGTAGCTTTTTCTCTGGTAATATCACACTACTAACAAGAGCATACAAACATTTGCTAGACCAATACTCGAATACAGCTCATCAGTCTGGAACCCACATTACGTATCTGATATTAACACAGTTGAGAAAGTCCAGAAATATTTCACAAGAAGAGTTCTCCACTCCTCTACTCATTGCAGAATACCTTAAGCCAGGGGTCCCCAACCACCGGTCCGCGGACCAGTACCGGTCCGCAGAACAAGTCCTACCGGGCCGCTGGTTGCTGGGCGCCGCCATCTTTTTTTTTTGATGAAAAAGTGCTTCCGGTGAGCTTTTCCGGGTAGAAAGCCATTTCTACCCGGAAAAGCTCACCGAAGCGCGCTGCCATTTTTTTGATGAAAAGTGCTTCCGGTGAGGTCACCGGAAGCACTTTTCATCAAAAAGATGGCAGCGCCAGCTAATGCCGGTACCGGGCCGCGGCATAAAAAAGGTTGGGGATCACTGCCTTAAGCCACCAGACTTGAAATTCTAGACCTAGAAAATCTAGAACTACGCCACCTTCGATCCGATCTAAGTATAGTACATAAAATCATACATTGCAATGTCCTACCTGTCAATGAATACTTCAGCTTCAACCATAACAATACAAGAGCAAACAATAGATACAAACTCAAGGTTAATCGCACTAAACTTGATTGCAGGAAATACGACTTCAGCAACAGAGTGGTCAATGTCTGGAATACTCTACCTGGCTCTGTGGTTTCTTTCCCAAACCCCCAAAATTTTAACCTTACACTTTCTACTATTGACCTCACTTCTTTCCTAAGAGGTCTGTAGGGGGTGTACATAAATGCTCCAATGTGCCTACCATCCCTGTCCTATTGTTTCTTTTATTTTTCTTATATGTATCCATGTATTCATAACTATGTTTTTACTTATACCTATTATCTTGTAAGCAATTGACAAACCAAACAAAATAAATAAATAAATAAATAAATAAATAAATAATATGATATAATGTGATCCCACCAGCTGCCCCAGTCTGGCACCCTGCCATGCATTGATCTTATACACCTAGAGGTGTATAGGAAGTTTAATTTTAAAAAATCAAGAAAATGACAACAACCAGATTGTTAATGACTTATATTTTCTGGTGATGAAAAAATATGAGGAAATAAAACAGACTTAGAAATTGGAAGAAAATAATGAATATAAGTCATTTACCTCCTATAAAATTTTAAAGTATGCTTTTCTCTTTCCAAGGTTTTTTTTTGCTGAACACTTGATTAAGAAAATTTGAGTGCATTCATCGGTCTCGGTGCCAATTACACATCCCTGGAAAAACCTAGAAAAACCTCTCTCTCTATATATGTATATATTGCTATGTTTTGCCAGATATGTGTAATTGGCTCCGTGACCAATGAATGGATTTCTGTTATAGAAATAATGGCTGTACTTGTGATTGTTTTTTTTTTTTTTTACTTTGGTGAGAAGTGGTGGAGATCTGGCAGTTTATTTCTGGGTCTTGTCAATCATAACTTTCACTGCCAGTACTAACATTTCCTTGCAACACTTATTTGATTTCTCCTTTGTTTTTTACTCTTTGCCTCTCTTTCATGCTTGCTTATTAGACTGGGTGAATTGCAGACACATAGGCAGGTCTTGAATGAAATGGGCATAAGATCTCTCTAAGTGTTGTTCACAATGGAGACCCAGGTTTTAACCCATCTACAATCACAGAAATTCACTTTGGCTCAGTTACTATCCCTCAGCAAAACATACTTTGTTTGTTATGGAGAAAGAAAAGGAGAAGGGAGGGTATCTAAATTATGATGAGCTACTGTGTAAAAGGCAATATATACAGGTTATTATCAAACAAATGAATGAATACCTTATTTTTTGTGACTGGAACCTGTTAGGCTACTTGTGAGCATGGGTCTAACACTCTTTCAAAATAGCATTAGCTTACATTCAAAAATACCCCTTTGTGCCTTTGAGCTGTCATTTGAAAGGGAATTAAATCCTCTGTCCTAAGCACCTACTTATATTTGTGCAATCCAACACCCCCTCTCCTCCCCCATACCTTAAGCAGACTCGTTGGTAGAAGCTTTTTATGCCAGCAGATGTCACTCAATGGAGGACAAAACAATCTATCAATTATTTTCTTAACTGGTCTTGCAGTACACCCATAAGGACAGCACTATCTTGCTGTCAGAAAAAAAGTTTGGGCTATTGGAGCAAACAATTTACACTGATTTTCTTTCTGCTAACTCAAGAGCTGAGGGTTATCATCTTAACACAACTATCAAGGAAATCCTCTTTCTTGTGCTAGCTTTGTTATTCCTGCTGAAGCTCTGATATAATGTTATCTTTACATAAGGATTAAAATAAATCTACATTGAATCCTTCCTGAAACCAATAAAGAAGCTTTGTAGAAACAACTTGGCATCCTCTGTGTGTATATAAATCTGATTTTTAATTATTGATAAACATTTCATAACCTTTCATTGGAGAAGCATTAATAATGACATTTGTTTTATTCAAGGAAGTATTGATAAAATGATTTTTAATACCTTAAGTTTCATATATTTATATGTTTTTGGTGGAATTACTGTTCAACAAATAAAATCAGAATATTTTCAAGTTAAAATTATTTCTGGGAACATACAATAGCAAATCTTAGCCTTGCTAGCCATACTCATGGGAGATAGAGGGAGAGAGATTAAAGAAAGTCAAGTTATCAACCATAGCACTGTGATGGAAGACCTGCTTTTTGTGTATATATGTAATGTTGATGAATGTACAAAATGGGAACAGACTTGCAATGAGCACTACAATTCACTGGAAGCAAATTGACATTTCTACATATTGGGACTACTTTAGTATCTGCATGTGAGATCCAGATCACCAACATCTCTGTATAAAATGGAGACATTTCAAGATTACTTTTTGCAGCTGAATTGCAATTAGTTGGGAATCACAAGATGCCATTGACCTTATAACTGTTAATGGAACCTTTGTAGACTTGAACTTTTAAACAGTTTGGATACAATACTTTTTAAAACAGCTTCTTAAAGACTGGAAACCATCAGAATGGCAAGCTTTATTTAATTCACTGGTTAAATTTTCTTCAGCCCTTTTAAAAGAGAAATTTTAACTATGAGATTTGTAAAAAATTATTTGAGGTTTTTGAATAATATATCACTTAATTTAATAATAACAAAATTAATAAACAATATTTTTATCTACATAATATAATTTTCAATAAAATTATTGCAAAGAAAAGGAAAGCATGTATAAAATGGGGAAGAGTTGGATTTCACTGCTGCAACCACCATCATTATTTAACTGACAAGCAATGGATACTTCTACTCTTTGCTTAGGCATGACCTTATCTTCTTGGTTTAGGTGATCATTAAAGATGACACTTAGAGAAAAATGTTAAGGTGATCTCTTTAATAGCATCAAGGAAGATTTTGAAAATTATCAAAACAATTGTTTTGTTTTTAATTATCAGAAATATGCTTAAATGTTTTCCCAGCTGAGTTTGGAAGTACATCTAATGGCATCCTGTAATGCCTGACATTTGAACTATCAGAGGGGGTTATCTTTTTACTGGACCCAGTCCTAGTTCGTATCTGTGTGTATGTCAATCATGGTTATGTGAGAGGGATAACACTTCATGAATTCTTATTCTAATGGATTTTTATCTACAGAAGTTTGAATCACAGTAACTAATCTTTGAAATGGCGCCACCACTTGTCTTCCTGTAGCATGTGTTGTTTTACTATATATTTGTTTTTGCCTAAATTCAATCAATTTTGGAAATCTGATTCTTGGGAGGAAAGACTCTATTGGGCTTCTTTTGTTCATTTTTTATTCCTTTCTCTGTACAGTCAATGAACAGGAATGTAGGTGGAAGTAATGTTTGTAAAGAAGTACAGGACAGATTGAATCTGTTCAATGCCTGGATATTCTTGATAAGGCCGTTATTTGTTTCTCTTGCAGAGACAATCTGTCAGTTGCTTGATACAAAACTTGCTCGAGGCCTGTTTCTTGCCACCAATGGAGAATACACACAATTACTACGTAAATGCTAAGCAATCTTTTGATGCTTCCAGGGCTGAGAAAAGCATCAGCAAACTCTGTTCTCTTTTGCATCCTTCTTGTCTGGCACTTTTCTGTCTTACAGATTTAACTATATCACGTAACAAAGAGTGAATAATCTCTACTTCTAATGAACAGTTCGATTGAACTATCCCCATAAGTTATATCCCATTTGAAGAAGATTTGATTAATAGCACAATCATTTCTTAGCCAGTCTTTTCTTTTTCCTACAGGCCAGATGAGAGGAAGTTAATTTTCACTTGAATGATTCCAGTTTCCGACTGATAGAGCATGTAGCAGTGTTCTCTAACTCCAAAGCTATCACTTATATTGTCAGATTGCCTTCAGTCACTCCTGTACACTTACAAATTTAGCAAAGACTGGTGCAGATTTCATTTCAGTGTAGTCCAGATGGAAGACTGATGCTAATAGTCAGCAGCATTTGAATGAGAACCAAAGCTATTTATGACCTGGCCTTCCCTTCCTGTGGAGCTGTATGAAATCTTTCCAGGAGAACCAGTTTTCTCTCTTATTATTCTCCCTCCTCCCCACTCCTTGCATTTCCTTCCCTGGAACAATGACTCAAATTAGTTTACACAGATGTCTGTTTGCAAAGCAAACAAGAGGTGGCTCCTTGGTGTCCTGTCATGTTCCCAAAACAGTGTTTTTGGTGGAGAGATGGGCATCTACTAGAATGAAAGGCAACATGGACAGCAGAAAGGATACAGGGCATTTATTAGCACTTTTCTACTTAAATGCATGTTTGCAGTTGAAGTTGGCAAAAATATTTGATTTGCAGACTTGCAGAATTTTAAAATATTCATCATATTGCCTAACAATGGTGAATACCCTTAACAAAATAACCAAGCTGTGAAGAATAAAGTTTGGCATCTGCAATATTTCAATGTTTTTGGTGAACAGTTGCTAAACTTAGTTCAATAGTGAAAATGATAATTCTTTTTTATTCTGATTCTGATTTGTGTGTCATGCAGTAGAAGCATTTTGTTGCATTAATGCGATCTATAAATGTGAAAGAATATCTTACATCTTGCCAAGTGTCTGTAAACGTGAATTCGATGATATAAATAGAATAAAATTCTAAGATTGCTATTTATGCCCAACGATAATTCATGAAATACATTTAGATAATACTGCTGTCTTGGATTTTTGATAGATTCACAAAATGTTGTTTCAGTATATATTTTTTACAGTTGGAACACAGATTCAGTTTTATGAAATTAATTTCCTACAAATTTTGTTGTGTAACTTCTACATTAATTGTTCACTCATGATGTATTAACTGAGATTGGGTATTTGTATTATTCTATGAATTTATATATACACGTACATACATGCACACATACAATAATAAACAGACCTAATTTTAAATAAAAGATATACTATCCTTCCATCAAATAGCAGAAACAGTTTTTGTGACCAAAAAATAAAGCATAATGCTGTAAACCAACATATAATTATTTGTGGTTCTAATTGTTTTATATGGAGTGGACATCCTCTTAGAGGACTTCTGAATTCTAATACAAAAAGAAACTGGCATAGATGACATGATAAATAGCCATAATTCACCATCTCATAAACCAAAATATTTTGAGAGTTGATGGGATAACAAGTTAAACAAACTTATTTGCATATGATATAAACATTATATGAACATACAGGGCAGTACAAAAAATTGATTTAGAGTTGGTTTAGTTAAATCTTTAAATCCCCTTAATTCTACATACATGCACTTGCATTTTGTCTGTTCAAAATTTGGGTTTTGTATTTCTCTCTGATAAAATGAATTCTGACTATTGTTTCATCTTGTTGAAGATGTCCTAAATCTTGATGCTGTCATTAAAGTGTTTTTATCCCTTATCTTTAATCTATTAAAAATACAATAGCCATATTTTCTAACTTCCAAGGTATTGAATAGCACACAACCTAAAGCTCCATGATTTCTTAACAATCACAGAAAGAGGTTATGAAATTCTATCCATCCATATCAGTCTGTTCTTTAGCCATTCTAACTTTTATTCTTTTGTATAGGCAGTGTATTTCCTTGTGCTGCAAGTAAATCTAACTGAATCTTTTCACTTTGGACTAGAACTTGCCTCTTCTTGCTGTGTCTGCACCTCATCAAGTTGCCATGAATCTCTTCCTGTCAAATTTGTTATAACTTTTTCAAATTATTTTTCTAGTGTCATCTTCCCATTAGCTTTCTTTGAGTGTAATATAAATTAGTGATCTTATATTTTGTTTAGAATAGTCAACTTGTTGGATCATTCTTTGAGACAGAAAGGTAGTGCAGTCTGATTTGATGAACATAAATTTTAGACTCTCCACATTTATTTTGCCCTAATTTTGGATGGTCCAGCGATAATCTAAGAAGAATATATATCATAAATAGAAAAATAATAGTAATGACAAACTTTAATAACAAAGTTAATATTTATTCAAACAGATAAACAGAAAAACCATAGGAGGCAATAAAACTTTCAACTTCTAGCTGGATTCCCCATGACTTTACTTATGGAAAGCTGGCAGGGAATGATGAAAGTGAGGACCACGTCACCAGAGGGATATTGCAACAGGCCCAAGTTTGCAAATAAAACTGGCCTGAACATCATAGAAATTTCAATTCTAGAGGAGTAATGGTTTCTGGATTTTTAAAAATTCATTCTTTAAGTTACTGGATTTTAGGTACCTCAGTTAAAAAAATATTGTGATATAACGCATTGAGAATACAAACAGAAAAGCAAATAAGCACAATAAGAATTTTAGTAGTATACAGATAATAAGGTAAGCACAAAGCCCTTCTTTACTTAGGGGATTACAATCTAAAAAAATAAGTGAACCTCCATAGAAAATACTAGAAGGAGACCATGGCTAGAACTTTGATCCCTGCTCACAGATCAGGCTTCATGAGAGTCTAGCATGACTCTATATAAAGAAAATAACTATGCTTCTAGCAATGGGTTTAGAATCCTTCCAATTAATGCAGCAAGATCCAATCTGGGTCGGTCACCGGGACCAAAGCTTTTGTCTTTTGAGCTTTCGGATTTGTGCTGGATTCCATTTAATCCTTGGCATCCATGATTTAAAAAAATATTTCCATTAAATATTTACATATAACACCGTGAAACACTACACTGATATTTTAATCAATTTTCTATGTCTTTTATAACATGAAAATATATGTCTTTAGTTACTCTGTAAATAACCCTTGTTCAACTTCATTTTTCCTGGCCTAGTTTCTATTCATATATTGTACCTGACTATATTTTTTTCCTGTTGCATTATTAACAGCTGATGTTAGCACTGACATGATGTTACCCTTTATTCCCTGAGCTTTGCCTTGTTAGTCAGTCATGATTTTGACCTCTTGCTCTGGTTCTCCAGAAGGAAAATGTCAATGGATAAACTTATAATCTGTTTCAGTGAACCTTAAAAATGTTGTTGATTATTTCCTCCTCCTGATAATTTATAGCTACTGTCACTTGGCAAAGTATGGAATGCATAAAGTTGATATAATGATGCCTAGAGGCAGGTTCCTGAGTTATTGAGCAGAGTTGGAACTTTGTCTTAAACTAGAATTTCAAATAAGGAAAATCCAGTAGTACAGGGAGCATTTATAAAATGTGTGTAGGCATGTGTGCTTAAGAGATACTTATAAATAAAAGAGAACCATATTAATTTTTATTTTCTTCAAGAAACAGTTCTGATTTGATAACTGCTATGTATGTGCTTCATAGATAGCATTTTGTCATTAATGTTTTTTTTTAAAAGCCCGATTACTGTTAAGGATTTTTTTTTTTTTGAGATTTGCTTGGAAACAGCATCAGAATAATAACCTGAGAATTCTGATTGACTTGTTTTTCTCAATGCTTCCCCTGAGTCTACTCTGAAATGTTTCATGAGTTTTTCTTAGCTGGAAAAAATGAGATAGATACTTATGTAATCCTTCAAGTAATCCTTCAACCAAATGTGACACTATATTCACACATTTCCACATGTCAGGATCTGAAAATATCCCATCTTCAAGAAGTTGTGCTATCAGTTCCCCTTTCCCCAAAGTCATAAATGTTGAATATTATGTTTCATTATGGATAAAAGGAAGTACAAATGAATCAGTGTTACAAATGGAGCTAGAATCCTAAAGCCCTTATTTCCAGAATAATTTTGAGCATATTTTAAATTTGGATCATAGCTGTTTCCATGTATTAACCAGGTCACAATATTATAAAAGTCATTTTTTACTGGATGTGTGATTACCTTCTTAGGCATAACACTTATAAGCTACCTAGGCTTTCTCATTTACAGGGATGCACATGTATCCTTACAGAACTTGGGTAAAAATATAGCCCCTCAACTCCATTGGAGTTGTGTGATTAATAAATCTAAAATAATAATAATATTTACTCTATTTTTTAGTGTAAAATGACCATGAAATAGCTGATATCTTAGATTTCTCCATTGTTAAGAAGTCTGACAAATTACAGAGTGGCATATGGTTTTGGAAATAAGCAGCTTTAAATTTTGACTGTAAAAAGAAACAATTGGGAAATGCTGGTAACATTGAGAGCAGAATAGGTACATTATATTAATTATAGGCAGTACACCAGAGGTGGTTTTCAACAGTTTCTGGCCAGTTCTGCAGAACCGGTAATGGAAATTTTGAGTAGTTCAGAGAATACCACCTCTGACTGACTCCATCCCCATCTATTCTCTGCCTCCCAAGTCCCAGCTGATCGGCTGGGTCTTCTTTTGTTGCCCTGCACAGAAGAACGGAACTGGAGAGCAGGTTAGTGGAGTGGGGAGGGAATGGGATTTTTTGCAGTAAGCTTCCCCCAGGCCTGGGGAGGCAATGGAGATTTTACAGTATCCTCCCCCTGTTATGCTCACCAAGCCACGCCTACCAAGCCATACCAGACCATGCCCACCAAGGCACGCCCACAGAAGTAAAAAATTTTGAATTCCACCACTGCAGTACACTGTGATTGGGGAATAACTAATGAACCTTTAAGACCTGTCAAATTGCTCGTTCTCCATCCAAATTTTTCATGGAGAAAGAAATCTAAATATAGATCTACATTTAGTGCTTATCCGCACTGCCCAACTGCCATGTTGCTAGGAGAAGCAAGCATCATTTCTAGAAGGCAGAAATAAGTGACCGTTGTTGCCCTCTATTAATCTTCTGTTGCTTACTATGAAAGTGACTTCCAAGTGAGTTTTTCTGCTCCACATTTGAAGTACAATTAAGTATTTCTCTGGTGAGATGGACTGCAGATTAACACCAACAACTCACTGAATATTTTGTAGAAAAAAGAACACCCTTGAAAGGAGTCATTGCTTACTATGCATTTTAATCACTTCTGTATCTTTCTTTACTAACAATGCTGAAGAAACACAGTGGCTATGATCTCTTCATAGCATATTGAAAGCGCACATAGCATATTATTCAATACTGTCAGAAATATTATTTTTAATAGCTATTTTCTTTTCCTGGAGTACCTCTTTTTCCCACTGAACATTTATTAAAATATATAGTTTATTATCATTTTTCACTAAGAAAGGCAAGGAAGAGTGTAAGAGTGGAATTTTATTTTAAGGCGGTGGTTGTCCCTGCATGTATTTGTATTGTGATGCTTTAATTTTGTAGGAGCTGTGGTGGCAAAGTGTTTAAAATGCAGTATTGCAGACAAACTCTGCCCACAGCCAGGAGTTCGATCCTGATTGGCTCAAGGTTGACTCAGTCTTTCATTTGAGATTGGTAAAATGAGGACCCAGATTGTTGGAGGTAATGTGCTGACACTGTGAACTGCTCAGAAAGTAATGTAAAGTGCCATGGAGTGGTATATAACTCTAAATGCTATTGCTATTGTATATTTTTATTTATTTTTTATTGCCTTTACTGCTTTATAAGTAATTCATGACAGAGAACATTTGTAATGCTCTTTTTTCCTTCTATTTTGTTCACAACTGTGATCCTGTGAGGTGATTCGGATTGAGAGAGAGAGTAACATGTCCAAAATCAAAAATCAAAATCAAAATCAAAAGACTAAAATCAAGCAACTCCTGGTTTCTAGAGCAGCATCTTAATCATTACACCAAACTGGATATCTACAATCATATACATTTTATATTATAGAATGAAGAAAATTGTTGATAATATCTTGGATCACAAAATAATAAACAATTCAATATTAGATGAAGTAAAACCAGACTGTTCACTGAAAACAGTAATAATGAAGCTAAACTTTAAATATTTGGGTCACATAATATGAATGCAAACATCACTGCATGAGATTTATATTTTCTGCAGAAACTGAAGGTAATTGAAAAAGAGACCAACCGAAATCAAGGTGCCTAGGTATTGTCACTAAAGACAGAAGCAGGGGCTTGCAAGAAACCAAGGAAGCAGATATTGATATTCCTAATAAAAATTTCAGAGGTGGTATTCCATAGGTTCTGACCAGTTCTGTAAAACTGGTAGAGGAAATTCTGAGGAGTTTGGGGAACCAGTGGTAACCTTCCTCCAGGAGTGGGATGGGAATGGAGATTTTGCAGTATCCTTCCCCTGCCATGCCCACCAAGCCACACCCACCAAGCCATGCCATTGTCACCAAGCCATGCCCACAGAACCAGTAGTAAAAAATTTTGAAAAATGCCCTTTAAGTCACAAAAAAGAAAAAAAGTGTTTGAGTACATGAAAAACAGCAATTAAAATTGATCAGCTGGCATGAGTTCAATTTGAACAAGAGAATGTTATAACTGTCTAGCTTGAAGGAATATTTTTATACTGGAACTATATGTTTCATATAACGGGAAACAATTAAAAATAACTGGCTGTTCTAGATTATTTTTTGCACGTTACATAGAAAATAGAAATGGCTTATTATGTTGTCATGAATTTTTCTATACCCAGTACATAACATTTGCTTCGGCCCAATAGTCAGTTCTCTGCTAATTCTGGAAAATTCTGATTAAGCTCTTTGGTAAATCTACATTTCGGGGATGTGCATTATCTAGCCCTTTCTAAATTATGGGTTAATTACAATTATGGCTAATAGGATGCTTGCATATGGGATTTGGCAAGTAGATATTCATTTATTTGCTACTCATATTTCAAGGTTCCAGTTGGTTTGTAAATATAAACATGGATTTCTAGATGACTATATTAAAAATGTAAAAGTGGACACACCAAATTCTATTGCCAAAACAGTTTGTTTACCAGGTTTTTAGAAACACTTATATATAAAACCAACATTTTCCAAACTTTACAGAGTAGCCAAATAAAAAACATCTTTCCTTTCAAGTTTGTTTTTATTACTGTAGTGAAGCTTTCAGTTTTCCTACCCTAAAACAAATATGTAGTTTTAAAAATATGTCCATGGTGTGACTTTCATACTTTCTTTCTTATTCTGGGCTTGCCAAGCTGAATTAATGTTAAAGCATACAAAAGAGATCACCAATCTCCCAAGGCTTGTTTAAGGAAAGCTGTAAAGTAGGTCAATAAAGCATGTGGGGACAATTATATTGAAATCCAAATCCTTACATTTCTGGAAGCAAAGCACCAACAGGCATTTATAGCACATTCTTTTAAGGTTTGTTGGTTAAAATTATGCCCTGACTCTGTGTTTGGTCATTCATTCTCCAGTCACATGGTTACATGCATTTTCATGTTGCCTGGAGTAGTAAGCTTATGTGAAAAGCCTTCCCAGACATTGCTTGCTTTCTAAAATTAGTTTGAAAACCTTAACATGATCTCCTCCTTGATTTACTTAGATTTCTAAGAAGTCTCATCCAGCAAAGTTGAAAGCAAAATTAATTAACATTGATAACAAATAATAAAACCCTTCAACATTAAGATTAGAGTCTTACTGATATTTAAATTTACTTAATAATTAATACTTGATAATAAAAGTATCAAAATAGTTCTGCCATGGATCTTGTTGAGGTTAAATCTGAAGGGTCCAGTCCCAAATGAACAAGATGAATACTATAAGGAACTAAGAGCTGTGATATGAAAATTGCCAGTGTTTTTTTAAATTATGTTTTCTATTTTATCCCAAGAAAATAATTGTGGCAGCCTAAAATATTTGTCATCAGTTCCAGTTTTAACACAATGTTTTCCATTTTCTTACAAACATTTTTGCCATAGTTAAACTCCAGCATGCCCCATCAAAGATATGGTTGCTGACAGGGGTGGGATTCAAATTTTCAACAACCGATTCTGTGGGCGTGGCTTAGTTGGTGGATGTGACTTGGTGGTCATGTGACCAGGTGGATGTGGCTTGGTGGTCATGTTATTGGCTGGGCATAGCCAACTCAATATCACTCACATCGAGGCACGCATCTCCTCGCCTGGCCCCTCATGACTGTGGGGATGTTGCAATAGTCGTAAGTGTGAAAAATGATCATAAGTCATTTTTTTCAGTGCCATTGTAACTTTGAATGGTCACTCCACACAAGCAAAGTACCAGCAAAGGAGGGGAAAAATACTCCAGAGAAGTTCCTGAGACAGGAAGTCTAGTCCTGCCAAGAATGTAATAAGGGTTAACAGAGAGGCAGTTTCTATAAGCAACACCAGAATGTTTCCTTACAGGATTAGGCCAGTAATTTCTTCTAACAACTGGTTCTCCAAACTGCTTAGAATGTTAACAACTGGTTCTAGCGAATAGGTGCGAACTGGTAGAATCCCACCCCTGACTTAAATATATTGTACAGATAGCTGGTCTTGTTCTTTATTTTAATAATTTGACACAATAGATGTATGTATGTTGTTTGTTGAATCTCACCCCTAAAACACATTATTGAAGAATTTCAATTACTGATAAATCCAGAACTATAGTTGAAAATGTTATAACACAAAGAAATCAAATTACTCTGATATTAACACCAGGGAATTTGCCAGATTAAATAATAAACTTTAGTTCTCACTACTTTTTCAAGCTTCAATACAATCTGAATTCAGAAATTGTGCCAGAATAACATATAACTTGCATATAATTGTTATCTTAGCTAAGATATTTGCTCTAATTCAACCAATTGTCCTTCAAGGAAAAATTCAAAGCAATAAAGAATTTTTAAAATAAATTAAAATGGAAAAAGATGTGTTTTACTTTACTTCTTTTATAATTTATTATGGTTTTATTAGAGGTTAGGTTTTATCTGGACTTCTATTATTTTTTTACTAAAATTGATATGATTTCTTAAACCGAAAGGTTTGTTTGGAAAGGTTAAAAATATTTTTTCTTTGCTGTTTACTGTTTTGATATGTTGGAACTTTTTATTTTTAAGTTATTTTGTTAATTTTGTGACCATAAAACAAACATGAAATTAGATACTTTTAAACTCTATTGATATAATTAGCTGAAAAGTGTCTAAAAGTGTCTAGTGATATAATTAGCTGAAAACTATTGATATAATTAGCTGAAAAGGGTACACTAGTTATAGATTTTGAATACATTTTTGCATACTACGACTTAGTTCATGGCTTTGCAGAACATGCATTGAATTTAGATAGCTAGGTATAATTATTTAGCTTTGATGAAATTGCTGCTGGCATCAGTTGTCTATGTTACATCTGCATTCCATATTCAAGCACAATGGAATGTTTTAGTGCTATGAAATATACTTCAATAGGGACCTGAGATCAGATGTCAGTAGAAAAAGGATGCCTGAAGAAAGCAAAGTGTTTCTTAGTCAAAAAGATGGCATGCCAGCATTTGCTTTAGGAACTGTCTGTTCAAGGGAAAAAAAGTGATTGATTGCAGGGTCACACTGGATTTCTCTGAATTTCTCTGAGAGATAACTGTCACTGGTTCATTTTTCAATAAATGCCAATAGAATTGCAGGTGGAATATGGAATAATTATGTACCTTTTCTTGTTTGTATTGTGACATGATGTATCCTGATGGAACTGATGTGGAGAACAGTGGTATTCTCTTTGCACTGATACACTTGCAAATTCTTAAATTATATATAGATAATGAACAATGGAACAATTCATATGATTGTGTGCATTTGGAGTTAAAAGATTCTTAGAAAAAGGAGAGGTGAATTCAGATTTCCAATAGTACTTATCCTGAGATAATGGGTCATTAATATATATATATATATTTAAAAGCCACAACCAAAACCAGTATAGCACAAGAATTCAACTAAAAGGGATCTACTAAAAAAATATCTACCCATAACCAAAAAACTACAATTTTTATTTTTGGGAAACTGAAGTATGAGACAATTTGGTAGCTCTCCTATTAAAGGTTCTTAAAAAATGTCTCAGGAAAGGAAAAGCCCCAGCATATTATTCACCAATTCCAGGATGGATCAAATAAGTGGGAATGGAAGGAGCTGCTTTTGATATAAGCAATAAAAGCAGTTGTCCCATTTTCATGCTGCCTGCCACTGATCTCCACCTGGCACCTCTGGTCAGAGTCCCACTCCTTCCATATCTGAATATGGTGTGTAATTTAATTGTGTGAGGTTCTCCTGAGTGTTTTATTATCAGTTCTTGATAATACTGTCCAGATTCCAGACAGTTGTATTTTTAATTTCTGCATTTCCATTTTGCTTCTGCTCAGGTAGGGATTTTCTTCTCAAATAGAAAATTAGTCCTAAATTATAGATCTTTCTTACCTATGCACCAATATTTTAAGTCACTGTTTTATCATTCTGAAATATCTAAATATTTGATTGTCAACTGAAAGCTTATTTTTACTAATTAAATTTGTATGCCACCCATCTCCCTGATAAGACAGCTCTTCATTGAGTAAACCTGCTCCCTTTCACTGTCAGTGTATGCCACACCTAGTAAATTAAACACTGGAATTAAATATTCTTCAGCATCCCTTTTAAAACTTTTTTTTTAAAATTTGCACAAACACACATTCATCCTGTGTCACGCATATCCATGAACCTTGGTTTTCCATCATATGGTAATGAGGGTTATAAGAGTTATTACTTAGCCACGGACTTGTCTTCTTAGAGAGGCCACTTCTCATTGCTATAATGGGATCTGCCAGAATTCCAATTTGGGCTGCATCTAGTGAGAATTAGAAGAAAGACCCTGGCTGTCCTGGTGCAAAAATTCAATTTATACATGTGATATATTTGTGCCCCCAATCACAATGTATAGTATATACCAAAGAAGGATCATGACAAATTACTTGTGTAGTTTATAACTGCTGCTTGTTCCCACTTAATTTTGCTTATATAGACTTTTATTGCCCATATTTTTTCTCCTTTTTTATGGGTTCATAGATCCATGGGGATTTTCTTATAAACCACACTAGTTTTTGGAAACAAGCAAATTATGCTAGTAGAATTTGAATAAGAGAGCCCTTTTAAAAATCATTATTAAAGTGTGTGAACAATGCTGCTTATGTTATATCTCCCTTGGGAAAAATTACTGCTTAGTATTGTCTTTGCTTCAAATTGGCCTCTTCTTTTAAACCTACAATAGGACTTCATCTCTTTCCATCAGATTCCCAGGGCTCTTTAAATGGCTGACATGCAGTGGTTTATATAAAGGCATGAAAATTTAAATTAACCTTATACAGTGGTGTTCATTCCCCCTGGGAAGCGTTAATTTAATACTAAGAAATGCTAGGGAGAAGTTTTACATAGCATCCATTTGCTAATACTAAGGGCTTTAAATTGGTAGAAGTATTTTGAAGATCGTATACTTACATTTGGTATTAATTGGAAACACTTTGAAAAATCTTCCATTCATTCTTTTTGGCTGGGTGCATTTCTCTGTTTCACTGATGAGCAAGATCAGTCCCTGTCCTATTTGACCTTTCCAGCACACTTTTGTTTCAAATTGGAAATAGGAAATTATTTAGGCATTAAACTTGCCTTCCTAATAATCCTCAGTGGCATAACTATATGCATAGTCTGATTTTCACTGATTCTCCTGGAAAACAAAATCTGGATTCTCCCTTTTGTGGCAAAGCAATATTGAATCAAATTATCAGATCCTTTAGATGGTGCTGTGGTGCCAGGCCAAAATTAGGGACTTACCATACGTCCTTTTAAAGAACAAATATGAAGAATTGATTTTCTGTGTAAAGTGTTACTAGTGCTGGGCAAAGGCTGAAGCTACTGAAAATAGAGCTAATCTATTGATATGATCCTCAGATTGCAGGTGCTTGAATTTAAATAGCATTAAAATAAATGTGGGAAGACATAATGGGAAAGTGGTTAAAAAGGTTTATCTTTCAATTAGTGTTTACTTATTAAACTATGTAGATGATTGGTTGATTATCTCCTTTTTAGACCCATTTGGAAAGTAAATCTATAATACCTCTGAAATTTTGGCAAATTTTATGGTCCAGCTATACTATATTACTGTATACTATACTATACTATACTATACTATACTATACTATACTATACTATACTATACTATACTATACTATACTATACTATACTATACTATACTATACTATACACTAATACAAATATTATACTATACTACCGTGTTTCTCCAACAATACGCCCCCCCAATAAGAAGGCCCAGCACTTATTTGTATGCATGCAGTTAAATTAAGCCCTGCCCCCCAAATTTGGGACTATTTAAGTGCATCCGTTCCCCGCCATTTCTCACATCGCTTGAACAACATGAGGTGAAGAGACATAGGAGGGTGGAGGGTGGAGGAGGGGAAAATGTGCAGAACTCATCCCATGCGCAGCCACACCTTGCCACCAGGCCGCTTTTATCGGCCGTTAGGAGTGCCCCATGGGCAGTCTCAGCTAAATTGCCCCACAGGCAGCCTTGGCTGGAGAGCCCTGTGGGCAGCCATATCTGGCTACTGGGCCACTTCTATTGGAGCGCCCCATGCGCAGCTAGATCGCCCCATGCGCAGCCTCGGCTAAGCATCCCGTGGGCAGCCTCACTTTGCCAGCGGGCCACTTCTATCCACCATTAGGAGTGCCCACGGGCAGCCACGCCTCGCCAGAGGGCTATTTCTATTGGCTGTTAGGAGTGCCCTGTGGCAGCCCCAGCTAGATTGCCCCATGCACAGCCTCGGCTAAGCATCCTGTGGGCAGTCTCACTTTGCCAGCGGGCCACTTCTATCCACCATTAGGAGTGCCCACGGGCAGCCACGCCTTGCCAGAGGGCTATTTCTATTGGCTGTTAGGAGTGCCCTGTGGCAGCCTCAGCTAGATTGCCCCATGCACAGCCTGTAGCATCGGCGGGCAGCCTCACTCCACCACCTATCCACCAGGTGCCTCACCAGTGGGCCACTCCTAACGGCTGATAGAAGCAGCCCACTGGTGAGGTGTGGCTGCCACAGGGCACTCCTAATGGCTGATAGAAGCAGCCCATTGGCAAGGTGAGGTGGCACATGGGGCAATCTAGCTGAGGCTGTCCACGGGGTGCTCCTAATGGCTGATAGAAGTGGCCTGGTGTGAGGTAAGTCTGCGCGTGGGGTGATCTAGCTGAGGGTGTGCGTGGGGGAAAAATTAAGTCACCCCTCGAAAAGATGACCTAGCCATTTTTTGGAGGGTCAAAAAAAAAAAAAAAAGGCCCAGCCTTATTTTCTGAGAAACATGGTACTGTATACTACTAATACTACTAATATACTATACTATACACTAATATTATACCATACTACTGTATACTAGTACTATACTAAAGTAAATTTTACACAATGCTTTTATAGAAAATATGATTTTGTATTTTATGGACTTCTCATAAAAAGGGATGCATATCAGATTTTTTAGATTGAGAGTATAAGAATGTAAAGTTCTTTCATTCTAATGATCTGATTTTGTTTGGCTATAGCCTTAGTTTGATTCAAAATAAATATATATGTTAATATGATTTTGGAGATACAAGAATTTGATGTTGAACAATAGGAAGAAATCCACAGCAAACCACTTCTGAAATCCAGGCAGTCACCAGGATCCAAACACTGAGACAAAGACAAAACGAAACAAAAAAAGCTGCCAAAAAGCCAACACAATCCTAGGCTGCTTTAACAGAGGGATAGAATCAAGGGTTAGTATTACTTCATAATACCTTAGTAAGAGCTTACTTGGAATATTGCATCTAGTCTTAGTCACCACAATATAAAAAAGATGTTGAGATCATAGAAAGAATGTAGGACTGGAGGCTAAAACATATGAAGAAGAGTTGCAGGAATTGAATATGTTTAGTTTAATGAAAAGAAGGACAAGGGGTGACATGATAGCAGTGTTTCAATATCTAAGTGGCTGCCACAAAGAAGAGGGGATAAACCTATTCTCCAAAGCACTAGAAGGCAGGACAAGGAGAATGGGTGGAACCTAATCAAGGAGAGAACCAACCTAAAACTAAGGATATTTCCTGAGAGTTAGAACAATTAATCAGTGGAACAACTTGCCTCCAGAAGTTGTGGGTGATCCAACACTGCAAGTTTTTAAGACGAGATTGGACAACCTTTGTCTGAAGTGTTTCAGGATTTCCTGCCTGAGCAAAGGGTGGGAAGTAGAAGACCTCCAAAGGTCTCTTTCAAATCTGTTATTCTGTAAAACAAAACAAAACAAAACACATATTTAAACAAATTGATTTGCCTCCCTTCTTTGACAATAAATTTCATTGTCACAACTGCCTCTGCTAAAAACTCATGTAGGCAGTTTTCTGGCTGTATGATTCTTTCTTTTGGATTAATTCTCCATTAGGTTTCTTTCTTCTCAGTTCTCTAAGCCTAATGTTCCTCAATGATCTACTGGAGGATTTTCTACCTGTTAAAATTGGCCAACATCTTTTTCTCCACATGTTGGCCCAGCACATCAGTCAACCTTCTAAACCTTTCATTTCCCCAGCTGGGCCTCTGCCTTTGTTAGCTACAGGGAGTGAAATCTCAGTTCAACAAAGTGATGCAAGGCGAAAAGCCAAGATTTCCCCTTGTTAAATGAATGAAGAAATGGATGTCTTTTCCCTTTATCTTCTACTTTGCCTCTTTTATTTCCCAAGGCTGCATTTATGGTCAAAGCTTTTCCCTGTTCCTGTTTTTCATTACAATTGTTCTGAAGGCTAAACTTGTTTTGGTCTGTTCCTTCTCTTCCTCCCATGTGTCTGCATACATGTGTTCCTGTTTCTGTGTGAATGTGTAGTCAAAGCTCCATACTTTTTTATATCTTTTCTAACTTCAACTCATATTTCTTGCTTTACTGCAGTGTCCCAGACTCCAATTCTGATTTCCTTATTGGCTCAAGAAGCTTAAAAAATAAGCTTCTTATGACTATCTTACATGTCCACCTCCACTTCCTTTTGTATCTCTGACCATCCAATTTTCTCTGTTTCTGACTTTGTTCAATTGTAGACTTCTTTTGGCAACTTCTGGCAATTTGTGCCATCATTTCTTTTTGTGCAGCTCTACTGCAACAGTTTTTCATCTATCTATCTATCTATCTATCTATCTATCTATCTATCTATCTATCTATCTATCTATCTATCTATCTATCTATCTAATCTTTCTATCTTTATTCCATTTCTATAGCTGCTCATCTCATTCAATGACATTGGGCACCTTACAATTCAAAAAATGTATTATAATTAAAAATACTAAAACATTTGGTTGCATATATGTTAACTTTAAATACATTCCAGTACTTTATGTATGCAATATACTGTATGCAACAATTATTTTGGCTTGAAAGTGTAGATACTGTTCAGATATGGTAGAAGATGCAAGACTCAAATCAAAATTCTGATTATTTCTCACTTTGAAGATAATGCTGTTTAAGAGAGGTTTTAAACATTAGTTTTTAACTGGAAAAATACATTTTTCTAAGACCTGGCCAACTGGTCTTTTTTTTTTTTTTTTTGCTTTTAAAATAGTAATTATAAGCAATTACTTATAATATCTCTTAAAGAAAGAAGTTGCAACATCAATTAATTAGACCTGGCAGAATCTATCCTGGCATTTGAACTGTGCTAGAAAGATTTTGCTAAAAAATAATCGATAATTTACAATGGCCTTTTGACTCTCCATCTGGCTGTGAAGAAGTATGCTTGTGTGCATCTTGCTAAGCAAAGGAACTCCTTACTTCTTTCTTGTTAAACAGTTTTGGAGCCCAGAAGGAATATGGGGAGACGCCTTTAAAAATTGTGAACAAACAGGTCAGAAGGCCAAACAAGACAAGAAATAGAAAATTGATGATAGATTGTCTTTATTATTATGTCAATATGTCTTAAATACATTTCTATTATCAGATCTCCAAGGCAAACTTTTGAATTTTTTTCACTCACTAGCTTTGAATGTGAGTATGAGAAAAGTATTGAGACACAAGTACACAAGTAGTTTTTTAAGTGTCATTAACTGTCCATTTTTAAATCTGTTTACTTTTTTTTACAGTTTGCTTTGATGTGATTCTGATGTTGTTAGTCAACCAATAGTTTCTTAATCCTGATACTCATATGTCTTTAAAAAAATTATTCAATTCTTTTTAATTCAATTCTTTTATTCAGAGGCATATATTATGTATCAATTAATATTAATACTGCCATTTTAAATGTAAAGATTTGTGTTTTTATTTATTTGTTTATTTACTAGCCAAGACCTAATCATAAAATTTTAAAAATGCAGCACAACATTATTACGTGCATAGGTAACTTACACATAATATATATATATATTAAAGGAAGGAACCCAATAACATTAACATTCATAAAAGGGACTAAATGGTTTCTATAAATAAAGGCTCTTGAATTAAGAAAAATTAATAGGGGAAATAGGTACCATACAGGAATACCTATGTGGATAGCAGCAAAAATATTTTCTGTATCTGGAATATTGAAGCTCGGATTTAAGTAGCTCTAGAAGAGGGATGATGAGAATAGATACAATTGCTTAGGAAGCAGAAAAAACTTACTTTTCTTAAATAAAGCAACAGTGTTGAAAAAGTTGATGTAGCCATCGTAAAAGATGTTTCTACTAAGTCACAAGAAACATGGGATCAGGAAAAATGTTTTCATGTATTTTCAACACTAAAGTACAAAACATGTTAAAAATAAATATATAGAAATCATTCTGTCAAATGAGTGTATATTTCACTTAAATCAGTAGGATTTATATCAGAGTACTTCTCTACAATATTAAATTTAATTTTTTTAAGTAAGAAAAGAGTAAATCTAAATGTATAGATATGTATCCATATTCAAAAAAGTTGTGTCCATCTAACATTCACATATTTCCCCAAATTATGAATGCTGACTTCTTATGATACATTGCTAAGCTTGAATGGAACTTACAGTATATAAATAATGTAGCTATGAAGTTAGGCTTGTTTCAATTAAATGTTGGCTCTTTGTCACAATAAAATTACAAGGGTGCAAATACATAACCCTTTCAATATTTTTTGTATGTATTGATTGATTAATATTTTCTGTAGGTATTTATTGATAATATATTTTATCCATTCAGGGTAAAGATTCAGGGGCTTTTTGCAAATTTCCACACTATTCCTTGGTGACAAGGACCTTATGGTCTTTTGCATTTAAGTAAATTGAAAGGAAAAAGAAGGTAACAATACAATATTTTATTTCCACCGAGTAACAATTTCTTGTTTTTGTCCTTCTCTTTATTTTTATTCTATTATTTTTAATTCATCTACCTATCTATCAAATTTCATTTAACTGAAAGTAATTCTGGGCAACATACCATAACTTCCTTAATCCTAAAATAACAGTCAGACATGTACTTGAATTTATTTCTATTTCCCTTTCTTTATCCAATTCTTAATTCCTAGAAAACAGAGAGAAGAAACTGAGAATGGCATATAATTCTTCTTGAATTCTTTTACATGAACGTGTTTTAATAAGCCCATAAAATTACCATAGATATTTCAATGACTACTTCATTACTATTATACCAGAATTTCTTACTTAAATTCCAAAATCTAATACTGTTTGATTTTTTGCTATATAACAGAAATTACTGTCATGAATGAGCTTGATAGGCTCTAACAACATGTAGAAATGTCATAGCTGCTTGACTTTCTACTTTATTATTTTCAATTAGTTATATGTAATTTAACCATTACATTTCCACAGGAAAAACCTACTTTATTTATCAATACAGACTTAAACAGCTAAAGACATCTGTAGTAAATGTTGGAGATTATTACAAATTAATGTTTTACACACAAGTTGGATTGAATGTTCAGAATTCCCAGCCATGTTATCTGGAAAGCCAAAGTCATAATAGAAGTACTACATTAGGAAAAGATAACTTATGCAATACCTATTGCCTAGATACCATCCAAATATTTTCTGGGTGTAATTGGTCAGTCCTATTCTTACATTCACCACTTAATGATTAATGCTGTAATATTTTGAAGGCTTTGGTCCTTATTGGAATTGCTATTTATCTTTGTGTAATTAATTGTGCCTATATTGGATTACATTATATCTCATTTTAAGGAACTGACATTTCCAAAATCACATAATACTAAGTCATTGGTTTATTTTTCTGTTCATTAACTGTAAGTATTTAAAAAAATTCAATGCTACCATGTAGCCTGTTTTGAATTGTCCTGACATATAAATGTGTCTGTCAATGTTGTTATTTATTTGTCACTGACTTGTTTGAAAAGTTCAGTATTATTGATTTGCTGATCTTGCATTTCCGTCATAAGCTGACAAATGCATTTTCTCGCAAAGGCTTTAATTTCTTTGGAAATTGGAATTCCATCTGGATTACTCATTAATTTTAGAAACATATGACTCAGTGAATGGGAATTTGTCAAGGGGATTTGTCAAGCTTTTGTCCTTTAATTAAATTTGAATAGCTAGGCTAACAAGATTGTGTAGAGTTGAAAGCAAACAGTAGAGTAAAATTACATGATCCTTTATGCTAGAGAGACTCATGACTAAATGTTATTAGTTTAAGTAAATATTACATTACTATTTAGTTGTGAAAATATCTTTTTAGGAAAATTAGGTTTATTATTAATAATTTTACTATTCCTTACATTGTAGACTTTAGTAACAAAAAACCTTGCTTAATATTGCAAGGTGAATAAAAATATAGCTAAATAGAGCAAGGAAAGAAACAATTAAGTGGGCAATGAGATAAATAATATCAAAATCCATAGTTAGACAAAATTATTAATATCAAAAAGTATGCCTGTTTTGCCATCTCTAAATACTTCTTCACAAAGCAAAATGCTACAAAAAGCAGAACATGTGTAAGAAGCAGATAATGTTTGAAAATTAGGTTACAACTGTTGCAACTGTAAGGTCATCAAATTAGTGACAGTCTCAAGCTTATTGTAGATTGAATGTTTTAAGCACTAATAATTTTTGCAAGTATCAGATAATCTGTAGCTTTATGAAAGAGAGCAAAGGTTAGTGACTGGCCTGCTACCTTTCAATTGTGAAAAATAAAAATTGACCAAATTTCATATCTGCTTTCTTCTGTAGTTATCAGAAAAGTGTGCTTTTATGGTCAGAAAGATATACTTCTTGATAAAGGAGTAACTTTGCGCTATATTGGGAAAACTTTGAATTCTTCAGTTAAGAATTGTTTTTTGTTTTTCAATTCCATCCCACTGAAGTGAAAGAACTCTGGAGCTTAATCAATACACCCTGATGCTTCCAGAATATAGCAATTTATTTCAGGAGCCCATTTTGCTGGCTTTGCAGTTGAACTTTGCTGTTTTGTTGGTGATTACACTAAACCCTGTGATTGCTATCAAACTTCAAAATAAGTGGCTACTTTCCTTTATAGAAGCCTTCTTAAATCCAAGAAAATCAGATGATAAGTAGAAAGAGAAGAAATGAATTTCATTTTGAATCCACAACCTTAAAGGCATATTGATTTGGGTTCATTTCAAATATCATTCCAGATATTTGGATGACACTTTCCATTAGAATTCCTATATTTGTTCTTCCATAGTTTTGTCTATGGACATTCTCAATCATCCAGGTCAGGGTTATCCAATTGCCTTTTGAAAGAAGCACCTTTGGGACTTCCATAGTTTTGGTTTTCATATGTTAGGTTAAAGATAACTTCTTCACCCCCTTAAAGAAAATGAAATAGTTTATCCCATCACATAGTACTACTGTGTTTCTCATATAATAAGGCCGGGTCTTTTTTTTTTTGAGCCCCGAAAAAATGGCTAGGCCGTCTTTTCGGGGGTGACTTAATTCCCCTCCCTTGCATCTTCGGGTGGGTGGGCAGCGATGGCTTGGATGTTGACCTCGGCGTTGGTGGGGCACTTCATATTGGGGTCGACGCAGGCAGCACCATATCCGGGTATGCAACAAAAGTACTTCCTAACGGCAAGCCCCCCCACCATTCCCCCCCATTTTGCATGTTTTAATATAGGGCTTAATTTGGGGGGAGGGGCTTAATTTCATTTCATGCCTAAAAAACATGCTGGGACTTCCTATTGGGGGAGGCCATATTGTTGGAGAAACAGGATATAAAGGTAGTAATAAATAGAATGATAATTTTTCTATAGTTAATAAAATAACAGAAGCCATATTATATAAAATAGAGTGGTGTGGTGGCCTAGAGATGTAACTCTCACCTCACAATCAGGAGGAATTACAAACGGGGAATTACCTCAACACTGGTGATGGGCCCAGGCTATACCAGGCTCAGATAACTGAGAGTTGGTGTGAATGCACAGTAGTGTATACAGACAGCTGTTTACTGTTTAAATTGTGGGTTACTGTCCTGGTAAAGATGGCACAAGACACTTCAGCAAGTCTATCACTGATAACCCAGTTGGATGGAACAAACTATGTTTCCTGGTCTATGAAGTGGAGTTTACTTCTGTGTAGAGAAGGGTTATGGAATGCAGTTCAAGATCCACCGGGTGTAAATGCTTGGGATCCAGAAAATGAGGACGATGCTAAGAAGCTACCTGACTTTAAACAGAACAATGAACGAGCTCTTTGTATAATTGGACTAACACTGAGTGACCAGCAGCTAGTCCATATTCGTGGAAAAGAGTCTGCTGCTAGGTGTTGGGAGAATTTGAAGAGAATTTATGTTCGTGACAGTGTAGGTGCACACATACATCTTACATGTGAACTGTTTAGAGCACGTCTTCTGAAAGGTGGAGATATCTTAACTCTTTTGAATGTCATGAAAAGAACTTTTCAAGAACTACATGAAAAAGAACTGATATTTTCAGAGCTGCATCAAGTTTACATCATTCTTTCCTCATTGGATGAAAGTTATGATTCAAGTTTTAAATTTTGTTTTGTTATATTTAAAATCCAATTTCTAATATTTCTCCAAAACTTCTGAGCACATGGGCAAGTCCACCACATGTGAAAATATGTTCCTTGTGCATAGTTACATTTCCAACAGTTGGGTGGTAGGTTGGGGAACATCTTAGCCAGTCTCGCAGGAGGTAGGTGCCAGTGATAAACCATTTTATATAAGTTTTCTTTAAGTTTCTTTAAGTTCTTCTTTAAAACTTGAACCCGAAACCTTTCTGCTAAGTATGATAGATTTAAACATGGAGAAAAAATATCAATATTTAATTTTGCACATCATAACTGCGGCCAGAATAACCTACGCACAAAACTGGAAACTGTCTTTCATTCCTTCAGAGGATATGGTAATTAAAAAAATATATGAATGTGCTGAGATGGATAGCCTAACCAAATTGTTAAAAAAAAAACAAGATAGTGACTATTATGAAATATGGAACATTTGGTATGATTGGTTAAAGAAAAGGTAATATTTGATATTTGGATAAGTTATGGAAATGACAGAAGACGTGCATTTAATTATAAACTATATAGAGAAATTAAAACATTAAAAGAACGAAGGAGTGTGTTTTCTTCTGGTATATGGTGTGTCCTAGTGTGCCATCTGTTTTTTTGTAGATTAGTACATCTAGGAATGGTAGTTGTTTGTTTGTTTCTGTTTCCATGGTGAACTTGATTTTGGGGTGTGCGCTGTTTAGGTGTGTTAGGAAATTGTTTAGGTTTTCTTGTCCATGGGGCCAAATCACGAATGTGTCATCGATGTATCTTAACCATAGTTTGGGTTTGAGGATGGCATTGGCCAGGGCTCTGGATTCGAATTCTTCCATGAACAGGTTAGCAATGACAGGTGACAGTGGTGATCCCATGGGGGCTCCTTCTATTTGTTTGTATCTTTGTCCTTTGTATATGAAATATGTGTTGGTTAAGCAGTGTTCTGTTAGTTCCATGAGGTGTTTGGCTGGTTGGTATTTATTTTTGATGATTTCAAGGGTCTCTTTTATCGGGACTTGAGTGAATAGGAAACCACGTCAAAACTTACAAGCAGATCTTCTTGCTCCACGTGTAGATCTTTGATCATTTCCAAGAAGTGGTATGAGTTTTGTACATGTGAAGCTGCTGTTTCAGCATGGGGCTGTAGCTGCTTTGCTAGGTATTTGGCTAGGTTTTGTAGTGGTGCTCCTCTGGAGCTGACTATGGGTCTGAGAGGTATGCCTTCTTTGTGTATTTTTGGGAGGCCGTATAGTTTGGGGCATCTGGAAGATTTCTCTCTGGGTATAATCGTGTGTTGGATCTCTTTGCTTATGTGGCTGGTTATAATTTTCTTCTTGGTTAATTTTTCCAGATATGTGGTTGGGTCTGTGTTTATGGGTTTGTATGTGGAGTCTTGGAGTAGGTCTGTCAATTTTGTTTCGTAGTCTTTTCTGTCCATTACTACAGTGGCATTTCCTTTGTCTGCTGGGAGGATGATTATGCTGCTATCTCTTTTCAGGGTTTGTAGTGCTTTAATTTCATTTTCTGTAAGTTGCTTTTGGGTGGCTTGCTTGTGCATAGGATATTGGTAACTTGGTGTCTTATTTTATCAGCTTCATCTGTATTTAATTTAGTTAGGCTGGATTCTACTGCACATATGATGGATTCTGTGGGGATTTTTTGGGGTGCTATAGCATAATTGAATCCTTTGGTTAGAACATCTGTTTCTGTTTTGGTGAGTTCTCTGTTGGAAACGTTGTGCACTAATTGTTTCAGGTGTTGTTGTGAGTTGTTGGGGGTTTTCTTGTCATGTTCTAATTTCTTTAATTTTTTCAATAATTTTTCCTGTTTGTAAAAAGAAGCCATAGAGATTGAAAAAAGACCAGAAAGCATGAACAGAAGAGATGATTCCACCAGGCTGTCAATCATTTGGAAGCCTGCACTCACAAACAAAAAAATATCCACACCACAAGCCAGGCAAACACCTGGGCACAAACAGATCCCCCCTGATACCTCCAGCTCAAACACACCCCAACCAGGCACTCAGATGAAACCCAGCTTCCTAACTAATGATAGACGTCCATTTACCCGAAGCCAAGCTGCACTAAAGGCCTCCATTAAAGTAACACAATGCTGCCAGCCAATCAAGATACAAAAGAGCCAAAAACAGACAGAAGATATCAGAGACACCCATCAAGCAGAACACAGCAAACTCGAGACCAATAAACACAGACCAAGACTCCCAACCAATCAGGATGAAGAAAAACCATTCTGGCACAGCAATAGGCTGCCCCAAATTTAAATCTGAAACCACTGTAAAAGTCTGACCCACAGACGGACACAATACAGAGGCCTGATGATGGCAGATGAGATTCTGCTGAAACGTTGCTACAACTTTAAAAGAACTACAATGGCGTGGGAAAATACCGAACCAAGCCGAACACCATACATGTAAGTACCCTGAAAACTTAAGAAAACATATATATATATATATATATATATATATATATATATATATATATATATATATATATATATATGTGTGTGTGTGTGTGTGTGTGTGTGTGTGTGTGTGTGTGTGTGTGTGTGTGTGTGTGTGTATCTTTGGTTATTCGGGTTTTCTCCCGCGTAAGATTGGAAGTATCTAGGCAGCGTTTCGATGAAGTCTCATTCATCATCTTCAGGCTTCTGTCTTCAGCTCTGTGCTTCTCAGAGTGATGTGAGCTTGCAGCTGCTTCTTCCTTTTAACTGCTAGTGGGGGTGTGACTTGATTGGGTGGGGGCTTGGCTGTGTTCTGATTGGGTGGGGTGTGTTCTCATTGGTTGGGGTTTGGCTGTGTTCTGATTGGTTGGGGCGTTGGCCATGTTTTGATTGGCTGGAGGTGTGTTCTGTTCAGGTGGGGGCTTGGTTGTGCTCAGGTTGGTCTTAGTTACTGGGGATTTGAGGTGGTGAGCTGTGATCTTGCTGTTTGGCTTCGAGTTCGTGGTCGTGCTGCATCTTCATGGTGGGGGTCAGTTCGCTTCATGTATGGCTCAGGGGTTTGAAGTGGGTAGTGATGCAGCTGCAGTGCGGCTTCTGGTCTGTGGTCATGTCTCATCTTCTGTGTGGGTGTGAGTCTGCTTTTTACGTGGAAGTGTGGTGGTGGCATCTTGTGTGGCCCTCGTGGGTGTGGGTCTGGTGTCATTCATCATGTTAGGTATTCGTCTGTTCATGAGGGCGGGTTTCCAAATGGCTGGTAAGCGGGAGGTGTCATCTCTTTTATTCATGCTGTGTGGGCGTTTTTCTATCTCTATGGCTTCTCTGATTATTCTGTTGTTGAAGTGTTCGGTTTTGGCGATAGTTCTGGTATTTTTAAAGTCAATCTCATGTCCTGTGGCTTTGAGGTGTTGGACCAGGAAGAGGTCGGTTCTTCTTTTTGATTGAGTTCTTATGTTCTTCAACGCGTGCACTTATTCTCCTGTTAGTTTGTCCAATGTATGTGGTGGGGCAGGCGGTGCAAGGGATTTCGTATACTCCTTGGTTTTCTAACTCGATTTTGTCTTTAGGGTTTCTTAGGATGGTGGATATTTTTCTGTTTGTGCAGAATGCTGTTTTAATGTTGTGTTTTTGGAGGATCTTGCTGATTTTGTCTGTAGTGCCTTTTATATATGGGAGGAGGGCTTTGCCGTTCTCTTGTTCTCTGTCTTGGATTTTGGTTGGGGTTTCTTTTTGGATTAGGTGGGTAATCTTCTTTCTTTGGAATCCATTGGCTGTTAGTACGTTGGTGAGAGTGTTTAGTTCGGTTTTAGGTGTTGTTCATCAGCTAAGCATTTTGTTCTGGAGATGAGTGTCTCAGCTACGGAATTGATCTGTGCTGGGTGGTGGTGTGAGAGTGCATGTAGATAGCGGTTTGTATGTGTTGTCTTCTGGTAGATGGTGTGTCCTAGGGAGCCATTGGGTTTTTGTATACCAAGACATCTAGGAAGGGAAGTTGATTGTTAGCTTCTGTTTCCATGGTGAATTGTATTTTGGGGTGTAGGCTGTTGAGGTGTAGGTGTGTGAGGAAGTTGTTCAGTTTTTCTTTCCCGTGTGGCCAGATTATGAAGGTGTCATCTACGTATCTGAGCCAGAGTTTGGGTTTGTGATCATATTTTTCTAGAGCTTGTGTTTCAAAGTGTTCCATGTAGAGGTTTGCGATGACAGGTGAGAGGGTGATCCCATGGGTGCTCCTTCTATTTGTTTGTATTTTTGTCCGTTGTAGGTGAAGTATGTATTGGATAGACAGTGGTTGGTCAGATCTAGGATGTGCTGGGGCGGGGGGTTGTATTTGTTTTGGATGGCTGTCAAGGCTTCTTTTATTGGCACTTGGGTGAAGAGGGATATGACATCGAGCTCACTAGTAGGTCGCTGGGTTGTAAGTTTTGTTTCTTTATGATCTCGATGAACTGGAATGAGTTTCTTACATGTGAGTTGATGGATTCTGCATAGGGCTGTAGTTGTTTGGTGAGAAATTTGGCTAGGTTTTGCAGAGGTGAGCCTATGGAGCTGACTATTGGTCTAAGTCAGGGGTGGGCAAACTTTTTGGCTCGGGGGCTGCATTGACTTTTAAAATTTGACAGACGGGCCGGGTCAGCACAAGATTTTTTGGGAATCGCCCCCTTCCCCCCCCTCTTATCCCCTCGGAGGCCCCCTGAGTCAGGAGTTGCTACCGCCGGTAGACCCAGAAGATGAACAGACCCATGGAACAGCTGTCCTGCCCTACATAAGAGCACTACAGACAAAATTAGTAAGATACTATACAGACACCACATCAAGACTGCCTTCAAAACAGACAGAAAAATAGCAGCCATCCTCAGAAACCCCAAAGACAAAATTGACCTGGAAAACCAAGTCATATCTGAAGTCCCCTGTGCATCATGCCCGGCCACATACATTGGACAGACCAATAGAAGAATAAGAACCCGCCTGGATGAACACAAAAATGCAGTCAAAAAGCTGGAACACACTTCCTCACTAGTCCAACACATGGAAGCCACAGGTCTTACATTCCTAACAATTACTAAACTTTTTAGTAATTGGTTAATTTTATCTGCTTGTGAGATCTTGTATTCTCCCCTAGTTCTATCTATCTTTAAGCCAAGATATTGTTTTATTTCTCCTAACTGTTTTATCTTAAATTTCTTCTCTAACAGTGAGATTATTTTAGTAGCTTCTTGTTCAGTTTTGGTGATTAATGCTATGTCATCAGTAAACAATAGCAACAATGACACTACACCATTACTTTCCTTTTTTGAACAAACATGGATCAGCCATAACAGCTACAAAACCTATCTTAGTTAATTCTTTAACTATACACTGGATCCACTCATATCCTGATTGCTTCAGACTCTTTTTCAATCTCCAGCAATCAGTTGTATTATCATTTTTGATCCCTAAAGGTTTCTTTAAATAAATAGTGTGTTGCAATGGTGCATGCAGCTAAGCTGTCTCTACATCCAAATGATTTACAATGTATTTCTCCTTAGCTGCCCACACTAATGCTGCCCTTAATGTAGTAGCCTTCAGACTAGGTGCAAACACCTCATTGTAATCATTTGCTGTCTGATTGAACCCTTGTGCTACTAACCTGGCTTTATGGGTAACAGTCCCATGCACACTAGTCTTTAGTTTATAAATCCATTTATACCCTATGGCATGTTCACCTGGTGGTAACCTGACGCTTTCATATACTTCCAACCTTTGTAATGATTCCAGTTCCTTATCCATTGCTTCCTGCCAAGCAGCCTGATCCTTAGCAGGATACAGTTTCAGTTCACTATAGTTACCAGGAACTGTATTCACTTGGCATACAACACTAGCCTGATATCTATCAGGTGGTTGTGTTACTCGGGTTGAATGTCTAGGTATTACAGGATTAACTGGTGGACTTTCCTGTACCACCTGCTCCTGTTCTTTTATTTCTTCCTGTGCCTGTTCTCCTACTTCCTCTTGTTCCTGTTCTCCCTCTTTAATGGCTATTCATGGTTTACTTATTTAATCTTTAGGGACTATTTAGGTGTCAATAATATCATTGCTGGATTCCTGTTCCAGTTTATCCCACCCAATGTGCTCAAGAAATTTTGCACTAGCACTACAATAAACATGAGCTGTGCCTTGATCCCAAAATCTAAATGATCTATGGTTGGACTTGTAACCTACAAAAAACAACTTCCTAGTTCTATGTTGCCCTTTCAGTCTTACTTGTGAGGGAATATGCATCCATGCTCCAAATGTGTGTAGATAACTTAAATTTGGCTTTCTGCCATGCCAGCGAGTGATTGGCAATTCTCCAGTTGTTGTATTAACTGCATTGTTTAAAACATGGTTACTACACATTATGGCTTCACCCCACAGTGTTTCAGGAAAACCTGAATCAGATAACATAGTGCAAGCCATGGCTTGTAATGTTTGACCTCTTCATTCTACAATGTTGTGGTCTATACTCAACACCAGCCAATTTCAACATAGTTTGGAATCTTTTGTTAACAAACTCAGTCCCATTATCAGTAACTAAAGTAATTATTTTACTCCTCATTTTTCTCTCTGCAAATCTTAGCCAGTTAAAGAAATGTTGGAATGTTTCTGTTTTGTTTTTCATGAGATAGCAGAAACCGTACCATGAGTAATGGTCCATAATACTCAAAATATAGCAGGAACCTCCTAAACTAGGTTTCTTAGGACCAATTATGTCAGCAAACACAACCTCTAAAGGTTCTTTGGTCTTAAACTCATTAAGTCTGTTTGCTGGAATAACCTTGCTTTTCTCTTGGCTACAAGCATTACAGTTTAAATACTTGCTACAGGGTTTCAATTTTACTCCCTCTGACAATTCAACAGTTTGTTTGAGCATTTTGAAATTAATGTGCCCCAGACATCTATGCAGTAAATGTATATATTCATCATGTGGCTTAACATTGTTATAAACTGAGTTAGCCATCTGCAACTGGTCATCATGTATCACATATAAATCATTCTCTAAATTAGCAATAACACTTTTACCCTCTTTCTCTATTATATAGTTATCTCCCCTAAAGGTTACTACATAACCAAGATTAAGTAAAGCCCTTAATGATAACAAATTAAATTTCAGTTTAGGTACATATAACATAGTTAAATGCTCATTTACACAAGAGCAATATGCAGTAACTTCACCAGAGCGTTCATCTTCCATCCATTTGCCAATGATACATGTCGCTTACTCATGGACATCTTTACAAACCTCTCTCTATCTTTAGTAACGCACTGCGATGCTCTACTATCAACAACCGATGGTTTACAGTTGAATTGCTAGACATAGCTAAACTAACATTCTTCTTGGCCTTCTGGTGATTACCAGGGTTCTGTTGTTTTACTTTATTACAGAATTTAGCTATATGTCCCCTAGCCCCACAAGAAAAACATTTCCTAACAGTATAGGCAGTTGAACACAAATCCTCTTCTTGTGGTTGTTTCTTTCTCAGTTTCTTTCCAGTGAAGATACGTAATCATCATAACTTTCATCCAATGTTGAAAGAATGATGTAAACTTGATGCAGCTCTGAAAATATCAGTTCTTTTTCATATAGCTCTTGAAAAGTTCTTTTCATGACATTCAAAAGAGTTAACATATCTCCACCTTTCAGAAGACGTGCTCTAAACAGTTCACGTGTAAGATGTATGTGTGCACCTACACTGTCACAAACATAAATCCTCTTCAAATTCTCCCAACACCTAGCAGTAGACTCTTTTCCATGAATATAGACTAGCTGCTGGTCACTCAGTGTTAGTCCAATCCAAGAATCAAATCCAAGAATAACAGTCAATAGGGAAAAATGGAAGAATGGCAACTCTCTCCAACAGAAGGAATAGAGACTCACACACTTCTGAGACACACAACCCAGGTTTCTGGCTCCATCTTATGGCCATTTGTGGAACCACACCCAATTATAGTTTTAGCATTCTCTTAAAGACATAGTATTAAAATGTCTATCCTAGTTTATATAGTTCCAACACAAATAACTGTTAGGTGACTTACATTCCTAACAAACTGGGATAGACATTTTAATACTGTCTCTTTAAGGGAATGCTAAAATTATAATTGGGTGTGGTTCCTCAAACGGCCATAAGATGGAGCCAGAAACCTGTTCTGTTCTGTTGTTGCTGAGAGTCTTCCTGCATTTTTCCTTATTGACTGTTACTGATCATCGTTATTCTTGGATTTGATGTAAGTCTGTTACTAAACTGTTTATGATACTAGACTTTGTTATTTGGATTACCCCTGGACTGAAAACTGACTGCTTTAACCGTGAATGACTTGGACTGTGTTTGAACTTTGCTAAACCGTTTTACTGGAAGTAAAAACCTACATTTTACTATACAGTGTGGCTGTGTGCTGTGTGTGTGTTATTCTTCACTACTCTCACTATGTCTCCCTGTGTGCGCTCATTCTCCTAATGGGGAATTACCTCAACACTGGTTATGAGTCCAGGCCATACCAGGCTCAGATAACTGAGAGTTGGTGTGAATGCACAGTACTGTATACAGACAGTTGTTTACTGTTTAATTGTGGGTTACTGTCCTGGTAAAGATGGCACAAGACACTTCAACAAGTCTATCACTGATAACCCGGTTGGATGGAACAAACTATGTTTCCTGATCTATGAAGTGCAGTCTACTTCTGCGTAGAGAAGGGTTATGGAATGCAGTTCAAGATCCACCGGGTATAAATGCTTGGGATCCAGAAAATGAGGATGATGCCAAGAAGCTTGCTGACTTTAAAGAGAACAATGAACGAGCTCTTTGTATAATTGCACTAACACTGAGTACAGTGTGGCTTTGTGCTGTGTGTGTGTTATTCTTCACTACTCTCACTACGTCTCCCTGTGTGCACTCATTCTCCTAATGGGGAATTACCTCAACAGGTAGAGGTAGACATTTTTCTCTCTGGACACACTGAAAATATACCTGCTGCAAAAAACTTCCGCATTGTCAACATGAAGGGCATCCAGCCAGTAAATACTCAACTCCATTCAGTTGCCAGACTCCACTCCACAAGGGATTATGGGGTTATTAAAAGAGGATAATATTGTATAAAATAGAAAATTCTGTTTTGTCCTCAGAAATGAATTGAATGTAGAGAAGGATAAAGTTACGTGAAAAACAATTCAAGAACAGTTAAGTAAGTGACAGTTTAGACCAGGAAGGAAGAGGGGGTGAGAATGAAAATGAAGATGACCCTGACTTTAATCCATTTAGTACAAGTGGGAGCATATGGAAACTTTGTCAGCATTTCAATATTCTGTTACACTTTACTACAATATTTTTATTGATTGATCAAATTGATACACTTCCCATTTCACTATCTAAATAACCTTGAGTTGTTTAGAAGTAGAAAGATAATAAAATCTTCACAGATATACTTCCAGTAGTCCTTATATGCAGTATTTGTCAATCTTTCTGCTTTCTGAAACCCCATGGGCTGACTTCAGGATATGAAAAAGAATGGGCAAATGAGGAGATCAATGACCTAATGAGAAGAAGGTTAAGGAAAACAATAATGTGAATGTAGTGAGTTTGATAATTTATCTCAGCAACTTATTGGACGAAGTAGTAATAATTGTGTGATTGAAGTGAGAGATTTTAATGAAGTACTTCAGCCACATTTCATCATTGTCTCTCCATTTCTTGTTAGTATCTTTTTAAGTTTCATTTACTTGTTTGTACTCCAGTCTTTATTGCAAAAAGGTCATAAACATGATAGAACTTTCTGTTTAGATCAGAGGTGTCAAACTCACATTGTCACGGCGGCATCACCTGATGTATTGGGTCTTTTTCCTCCTTCGCTAAACCGGTCATGGGCAGGGCCAGCACATGATGCATCTGGCCCTCATGCTGGAGTTTGACAGCCATGGTTTAGATGTTTAGGCCTTGGGACACATTTAACTGAGTTATATAGTTAGTTTAACAAGAGTATCATATAGTAATGTTAACAACCATTAAAATGGTGTCCTGTCCTATTTAAATAGTCTAGTTATCATCATCATCATCATCATCACCACCACCACCACCACCATCATCAATTGCATAATCAGCCAGATGTTCAGACTGGCTTTGGCATTTTTATCTACTATCAAGTCCTTACTTTATTATTATTGTTATTATTATTACTAATTATTATTGTTGTTGTTATCTTGACTGGGATAATTAATTGAATTAAAATTATGGTTTAAAAACATTTAGTGATAAAATTGAATTTCCAAAATTATGTTACATTCATATAGGAGAAAGGGAAACACAAACTAGCACATTTTATAATTTACATTATGTATGTTTTCCTTAGTAAAAAGTTTAGTATTCTCTGCATAAAGCTACAGTAAGACATAGAAAACCAGCAGTACAGTGGAGGAGAGAAGTAGATAGAATATTTAAACATAAGTTTACTTAATGCATTCATTATCTGAAATTTTAACCTGGCAGAAATGAAGTTATATAGCAAAATGAACAATTGATACTGTTCCTGATAAGCTCTAGGCATTAATATGGCTTTATTTATGACATTAGATAAAACAAGATGAATAATGTTAGAAAAGAATGAGAAAAGAAACAAGCAAAAAAGGAACAATATTGCATAGCTAAAAATAAAGAAATAAAAAAGAAATAAAAAAAGAGATTATAAAGAAGCAGCTTCCAGCTTTTGATAACTGTTAGAAGTATGTGAGTTAAAAAGAAAAAAAATGTTCATGTTTTGAATATTTTACAATTTGGCTACTGCTGTTCACAAAATAGATACTGCCGATATATATATATATATATTCGGCAGTATCTCTATTTTGTGAACAGCAGTAGCCAAATTGTAAAATATTCAAAACATGAACATTTTTTTTCTTTTTAACTCACATACTTCTAACAGTTATCAAAAGCTGGAAGCTGCTTCTTTATAATCTCTTTTTTTATTTCTTTTTTATTTCTTTATTTTATTATATATATTCATACATCAATTCAGTGTTAAAAGGAAAACCAGATCTTTCAGATAAAGATTAAATGATGTGTAGTTGCAGAAAGAAGCAGTGATGGAAAATTGTGAAAAAAAGTTAAAATAAGTTTTTGATAACAGTCTTAATAAGGGTACAGATATACTGTTAACAATGGCTTGGGATGCTATGTATTAAAAATAGATGGCAATATGCCCAGTCTTTCTATTTTAAATTAACCATAATACAAATAAAAAAGAATTCAGAAAAAAAATGCAAGCACAGAAGCTTTTAAAATAATGCTTTTGCAGAGGAGCTGTAAGCCGGCTCAAACTTTCCTGCAGCAGATTCCATAGAATGAAATGTAATCAGGCTTGTCCATCAACAGATTTGAAAGGTAAGATAAAGATCTTCATTCAAAGGTCAATTGAACTTGTGAAACTGGTCTTGATGATTAACACCGGAAGTAGTCGGGAAACACATGAAATGTTGAAGTTGTATTGATCTGGTAAGACTTCATGCTTTCCTGGCACTATATGTACAGTATATGTACAGTATATATATATATAATCTTACTTCTTGTGATAACATGAAGAACTGCACAATAATATTAGAACTAGTTTAGTCTTTCTTTGTATTAAAGGAATTTTAATCACATGTCCAATTTTGACAGGAAAATCTGTTCTAAAACGAAGGAGTTTTTTCTTGAAAAAGTCCTCCATAAATTGAGCCAGTTTTGATTGACCTGGAAGGTTTTCAATGCCCATCATATGTAGATTTTCCTGTACAATTGTTATTCTAAGTAAGCAATTTGTTTATTTAAAATATTACTATTAGCTTGAAATGACCCAGGACCATTTAGCTGATTCTCAAAATGAGCCATTTTTTTTCTTGAATCTGTTTTAAATTACATTTAAGTTCAGCCAGATCTTGTTGGATTACTTTAATATTTGTACTCTAGGATCTTTTTTTAACAAATTAGTAGTAGAATCTTCCTCTGCCTTTATGCAGCTAAAATTAAAGCAGCTCCTGAATGTTTGGATATAGTCCAATGCTATAGAAGTTTAATCAGTTTAATCACTTTAATCAGGAGAGAAAGGGATGAAAAATGTTTATTCCCAGTGCCCATTCTAAACAGGAAAATATATTTTTTATTTTTAAAAAATTAATAATGTTTAATAAATTTTGGTTTCTTTTGTACTTTCATTAAGCTTCTTGTTGATTTTTTTTGTAGTTTTCTTGTCTTTCTCTTTTTCTTTTCTTTTTTATACTCCTTTATGTAAAACTTAAAACAAATAAATAAATAAATTTTGTCATGTATACCATCATGTGAAAGAAATCATATTGAATAAAATGTCATACATTTAAATTTCATTTTGGATTCCGTGTTTGAAATGCAGATCTAAATAAAATAATATTTGTTACCTGAAAGTTTTCTTTCCATGCTGATTCCATATGTAATATGCCATTAGAAAAATATTGATTATCTGAATAGACTTATATCCCTTGTTCTAAATAGAAGTATCACTAAAATGGCAGAGAGGTATTGTGCTACCAAGTTCCAAATAATATTTATGCATATTTTCATAAATACAACAAAAGAAGAATTTGATGGTGAAAAGAAAATTAGAAACAGATTTTCTGTTAGAAACAAATTTGTAAAATGCAGAACAAGTTCAAAGACCAACTTGGCTATAACGCTAATTCACTGGTTGACCAAGTACTCAGTTACTATTTCTCAATGAAACTTGTCTCACGAGTTTATTGTCAGAGTAAAGTAGGAGATTCTCAAAATGACAAGATGATTTAAAAACAACAACAGCTATTTTCCCTTCCAATTGTTTGGAACAAAAGCAACATTTAAAGATTTGGAGACCAGCAGTGCCCTATTTGCTTGCCATGAATTGTTCAGCCACTCCTCTGGCTAAAATTTACAACTTACTATGTTGGGAAAACTTGCCTATTGTTTAAGCAATATGGCCATGAAAAATATTATAAAACAACTTTCCTTAAATTTTAATTCTCTCCTGAAAATAAAAAAACTTCTACCTAAAACCTACAGTTCAGCTGCTTTGAATTTTAATTTGTTTTAATTTGAGCTTCTTTGCATAATATAAAAGCTGTAGAAATTCTTATAAATCACAAGAATCACAATTATATTCTTGTATTGGCATGCCAATTAATTATGAGCTTTGGACCAAGCCTACTCATTTACTGTCTCTTATTCATACTATTCTACCCACTTGTTAATCTAGGAAACATAAACTTTTAATGAGATAGTTTCTCAGATAGTTGTTTTTTTTTTTAATTAAGGCCAATATTAAATCTATTGATCCAAGCATGTTAAAATTGGACAGCCACATATGTGCCAATTAGATATCTGATGCTATATTTCAGGAAAAATTATTTTGCAAGAAATCCTGTCTGTTTTCACTATCAGTTATCAGATTGTTTTTGTCCAGTTTTGGATAATGATGAATATTCTCATAAATTTGCATTGAAATATTAATATTCTCCTGCATATTTTAGTAAAAATCTTTTTAAGCTAAAATATAAGGAAAATATATAATTTTTAAAAAGTATGAATCTGAAAAAATGTTTAATATTTTGCATTCATCAGGAATTGAGCCTTACTAGAAGGATTTTTATAAGTAACATTATTGAATTTAAAGGGTTTTTATGTTTAATTTTTAAGTAGGTGTATTAAACTCTATTTCCCTTTTATGTTTTTAAGACAACTGTTTGAATTTTCATTGACTTTATTTAAATTGTGGTGGTTTTCCTGAGCTGCTTTAACTTTACCTTTTTTTAATGTAAAACAAAATAATTTCAGACTTAAAGAAAAAAATAATTGACAAAGAGAAAAAGGCAAAAAGTAAATATAATTGAGTCCTTTTAAGAAATCCACTGGGTCTATAGATAGTAGGGATTATTTGGAAAATTCCTGATATATAGTTGATTTGTACTTTTTCTGTCATAGTTTAATGCTTTCTGTGCAAAGTTACATCATAACTGGTATAACAACTTGCATATCATTCTTCCCACAACACTGCTTCTGGATAAAGCTTTACTTTCCATTGCTTTTTCTCATGTATGAAATACAGGTTTTTGACTTTCTTTCATACCTTTTGATATTTCCTTGTTTGGACAAAAAAAGTCTCTTACAAATTTTCTTAAACCAAGCCACTCTATAAGTTGGATTTCCTTTGGGATTGGTCACTTTTCTCTTCTGCCAATTCTTATTTGACCTTGCCCAAATGAATGGAATCTAGCCAAATTTTATAGTTGGAGTCATTTTATTTCTCATGGAAGCATATATGTAAGACAGCATGGCAATAATCATGATAGTTTTTCAGACAGTGATTTTTACATAAGCTAGCTGAATTAAGATTCCTGCAAAGAAATCCTAGAACTACTTCTGCTAGCAACAGTTATGGAAGACAGGTGATGAAATCTGACTTCAGTTATATAAGTAGTATTTTGCCAATAACAATAATCATATAATCCCAGAATAAACATCAAACCCAGGCACATCAGGTTGACAAATTAAAGAAAAGTGAATTTAACCTTTAATGCAAAAACACTTATCCACTAACTCTATCCATCACAGATCCCGATATATAAAATGTTCATTCTTTCCATTCAGTTTTTCCCTCTCTCCGTAGTATAGTCTATCAAAGGAAAAACATTTCCTTATAGCTGATTACTAACACTAATTCAACAATTTGCTTAATTAATAGTCTTATAATAATCATATCAAGCCTGTCATTTTCCCCCTAGTATTAAGATAGTTTCATAAAAGCAGAAATACTGAAAAAGAACTTTTATCAACACTGAGTAGGAAGTGTATTTGCCTTTTCTTTAATTATTAATACATAATGTCCCAGGTTGATCCTGACTGGCAAGTTAATTACTTATAAAGAAGAGGCAGGGAATGCTCTTAAACAGGCTTAGCATGGGCAGCACCAGCCCAAAGTACTCCATATCTGCAAAATCTCTAATTTCATTCCACAGGTGTCTGATTTAGGGTTACTGTGTAAAATAAATTTTAATTCCTTTGTCCCTCAGAGAACCCCAATGTATTCTTTAATGCTCTAGATGAATATTTTATGGGAATGATTGTTTTCAATACAATGTCTGTTGAAGGGTTCATTTACATAACTTATCCCTGCTTTCTTTATTCTAGGCTAGACATAGGTAATTGGCAATTTGTGGGATGGGAAAGAAAACTAGAGTCACTAGGACTCACTAGGACTCACTCTGGAAGAAAAGAACTTACTTAATAATGCCAATGAAAACTTCAGTACTAATGTAAAGCATTCATGTCATTGCATCATATTGAACTGTCTTTCTCAGTTTCTTACTTTCTGATGTGTTGAAACAATTTCCAGACTCTTTCAACAGAGCTTATTTGCAGCCCTGAAGCCATTTTGAGCTGAAACCATTTTGGGAGCATCTTCAGGTCTGCCACAGCAATGCCAGTTGGAGTTGTGAGAACATAAGAGGGAAGATAGAGATAGCTGGGAATGTGTAGCCAAAACAACATTCTTTTCCATGGGAGCCAAGAATAGTCTACTAGGTGTTGGAGACGGGTGGACCAAAGCCAGCCAGAATGGTGGCTGTGACCTGGTTGGACTTTGTGATGGGTGTATGAGCTGGGGGAAATAACTTTGGGGTTTGATTTGGGTGGGAAAACCTTGGGTCCTTCAGAGTCGGGTTTTCCCCAGATGTGCCAATATGACATGTCTAATAAATCTATACTTTGAGGAATATGTCTGCCTTGGAGTATTGATTCTGCTGGGTATGTTAACTGGAACCCTGACACTTTTCTTACATTACCTGGGAATTTAGTGATACAGTCCAAACATGGCAGAATGGCATTTTGATGTAGAAGACTGCACTGCATCATTCAAAATTAAGTGGTATGAAATCTATGGCATTTTTTTACGTCAGTGAGTTGCAACTCTTAGCATGGTTGGTGGTGAGAATTTATATAGTTTGATAATAACTATTGTAGAGTCTATAGAATTCTACCTCTGAAATATTGAATTATTTATATAGTTTTTTTTCATTTGATCAGACACTCAAACAAATTATACAGAGTTCCTGATCATGTAGAAAAACTTGTAGCACTTCTTTTATAATATCTACTACTGTCACAGATTTCAGAGTCAGCATGATCTTGCCATCTTTTAATGTACTTAGAATGTATGAGGTGCATGAAAAACATAAAAGGCAGGAAACAAAAGCAAATTTAATTCATTTTTAAAAAGATGGCAATGACATGACAATGACCTGTGTTGAGGTCTGTAATATATATCTTTGGAAATTGGGGCTTTAGCTTTCAATAAATTTATTAGAATGTTTTCATTGAATAATCAAGTAAATAGCAACAATCAAACCATCTGGATTGTCGGAGTTGACAGGCAACCCAAAGAAGAAAATAGGTAGGCATGGATTTTGTTTTCTATAAATGTATAAAAATCTTAAGGAAAAAAATCATGATCTATATAAACCATATAAAAACTTAGAATATCTTTTATAATGTAGGAAAAGCTAGTTACACTAGTAATAAGATGTCATGCGTTATATTTGATTTGCTTTTTCCCACTTGTTAGCTTCAGGATTTTGTTCTTCGAAACAGATCTTTGTTCACATTAGGAGTTCATTTAAATATTTGGAAATATGCCAGTAATACAATCTTTTAACTAAGATTTGATTAGCCCTGCAGAGTGTGTGTTTGTATGTGTAGTTATTTTCTGCAAGAGTTTGAGTTAGTTGTGCAACATCCTGCTACTCTTAAAAACAAAGGGAGAAAAAGTGCTGAGTAATGCTGGAACTAGCTCATATGGCTGATGCAAACCTGTGGAATTTGCATCATCATTCAGTAAAGCTAACTTGGTATGACAAAGCTTAAACACAATATCATACTGAAGTGGAGCTGGCTTCCAATGACAGAACAGTACCAAAGTAGCTGAGGGAAAAAGCAGGTGTTTTTCAGCAGCAGTTTGCTACCGCTGAAAAGTTAAAACACACCTGACGAGCTTTAAACCTGTTGGCACAAGCAGGCTAGAGGCAGTAAGGGAGTGTGTGCAATAACTATTAGCTAGAAAAAGACTAAGAGAAGAAAAAAAAGAACAGAGAAGGTTTTTGTTTTAATCTTTGTAAATTGTGTGAGCTGCTCTAAAGCATGTTTAGGAAGTCTCCCATCTCCTCGTGTTCCAAAGGAAGCTACCCTCAGGGACAATCTAAGTTGCCTTCCACATATGACATCAAGGTAGAACCAGGAGGCAAAGTGGTGTTGAAGAAGAAAATAACTTTGCTGAGAGGAGTATCCATTATAACTGGCACTATAATTGGAGCAGGAATCTTCATCTCTCCAAAAGGAATTCTCCAGAACACTGGCACGGTGGGAATGTCCTTGATTGTCTGGACTGTCTGTGGTATTCTTTCACTCTTTGGTAAGTTTTCAAAGTTTTTAATTGATCCCTGGGGTGGCTCTCCTTCCACCTATCTTTCCACACAAAGCCTGAAGATCAAAAGTTTGGTTAATGTGCCTTCTGTACTGAATGGATTTAAGTTTTTGCTTTTAAAATAGATGGGGCTGCCTAAGATAGACAAATAAAGGAATTTCCTAAATCATATGATCTTATTATATTTGTGTTGTTTATGTACACACTCTAAAAACAATTTTCAGCAGGCTTGCAGAATGTTGCAGCTGGAAAGGATCTTCTCAGTCTTGAGAACCTGCAGGAAATAAAATATACCTAGCTCAGTGTTGAATAAATATAATTATTAAGTAAATTTTAGCTGAATTATTTGCTGCTCTCCAACATATAGCCTTAAATTAGTTTTAAAACATTAGACTAACATTTTTCTGGAATTGTAGATGCTGAATTGGAGTTTCTTATTTCTAATCCTAACTAATGGGGAAGATTATTTGGTAAAAGTAAAATCCCTAGTACATGCTCAGAAGCAGTATTGTAACGTGTGCAAACACTCTTGTAAGGTTGGTAACTGCTGTGACTTAAAGTTCTAGAGTTTTTAAATTTAAACTTTAGTAGCATGCATTTTCATTGTTGAACAGTGCAAATTTCTTCTCAGCAGTTCCACATATGAATGCAATTCTGAGAAGCAGCATTAATAATCTGCTTGACAATTTTGCAATGTACAAAATGGCATTGCTTAAAGATTTGGGATTTTTCTAAATGTTAATAATTATATTGGGAGCAAATATATCACTGATATTAGAATTATGTCTCCTTCTTAAACTACCCAAACAATGATTTCATTGATTGCCTTAATCAGCTAAGAAGGGGGATAATCCACATGACTAGAGTAATTATTATAGTCCATACTACTTTTTTCTAGCATTAGGAACAGTAGATAAACTAGATTTAGTATCAAATATCCAGCCAAGAAGTGGAATGAATGTTACTCTCTGTCAATACATTCTGCATATTAAAGAGTAGAGGTGAGGCTTAATCCACCCTTGACAAACAAGTTAATTTACATATACAAACTGAGTCAAAAGTAGGATATAGAATTGACACACCAAGAATAATTTATGGTTGCTTCCTTCAATCTAGTTCTTCCTGGATATTTGGATTTCAGATTTCCATAATTCTTAGATATGATTATCTCCCTTCCTACCCCTCAGCTCCAGTGTGGCAACATTGAAGTGGTCAAAATGGCTTTGGTGAGGCCAGCTTCAGAGTTGGCACTGAGAATGAGTTCAGCGGTAAATCCTTCCTGCTACTATTCAGTATGATTAACACTGCCTCCAAACTATTCCATTTTCCATTTTTGTTCCTTATGGAGTTTAAGACTTATTAACTTAAACAAAATTAATGTATTAATCCAATCAGGTCTACTGAAAAGTAATATGAAGATAGTTCTATAGATGCTTATTTTAGAGAATTGAAATGTTCTTAGGAATCAGGCTAATGTTATTTTGAATTATTGATAAATTTCTCTAGGTTTGTCTTGTAATTTCTATTGAGAATGATTTAGAGATGAGGCCAAGTGATGTACTGATTTGATTAAATTAAAGCAAATATAGAATTCATTTACTAGTAGAAAAATGTGGGTTAGACAGCATCACCACTAGATGGATTTGTAACTGGCTGACCAACTGCACTCAACGTGTAGTCCTCAATAGAACTGCATCTACATGGAGGGAAATATGCAGTGGACTACCTCAAGGCTCTGTTTTAGGCCCAGTAATCTTCAACATCTTCATCAGTGACTTGGAAAAGGGGATAGATGGGAACTCATCAAATTTGCAGATGACACCAATCTGTCAGGAATAGCCAATATTCCAGAAAATAGGCTTAAGATACAGAAGGATCTTGACAGACTTGAACATTGGGTGCTATCTAACAAAATGAAATTCAGTGGTGAAAAAGGTAAGATTCTACATCTAGGCAAGAAAAATCAATTGCATAGGTACAGTATATGTGGTACCTTGCTCAATAGTAGTAATTGTGAGAGGGATCTCAGAGTCCTAGTGGACAACCATTTAAATATGAGCCAGTAGTGTGCAGCAGCTGCCAAAAAAGCCAACATAGTTCTAGACTGTATTAACAGAGGAGTAGAATCAAGATCACATGAAGTGTTAATACCACTTTATAATGCCTTGGAAAGACCACACTTGGAATACTGCATTCAGTTTTGGTCGCCACGATGTAAAAAAGATGTTGAGACTCTAGAAAGAGTGCAGAGAAGAGCAACAAAGAGAACTAGGGGACTGAAGGCTAAAACATAGGAAGAACGGTTGCAGGAATTGGGTAAGTCTAGTCTAATGAAAAGAAGGACTGGGGAGACATGATAGCAGTGTTCCAATATCTCAGGGGCTGCCACAAAGAAGAGGGAGTCAAGCTATTCTCCAAAGCACCTGAGGGCAGGACAAGAAGCAATGGGTGGAAACTAATCAAGGAGAGAAGCAATTTAGAACTAAGGAGAAATTTCCTGACAGTTAGAACAATTAATCAACTTCCAACACTGGAAGTTTTTAAAAAGATGTTGGACAACCATTTGTCTGAAGTGGTGTAGGGTTTCTTGCCTAGGCAGGGGGTTGGACTAGAAGACCTCCAAGGTCCTTTCCAACTCTGTTTATTCTCTTCTCTTCTCTTCTCTTCTCTTCTCTTCTCTTCTCTTCTCTTCTCTTCTCTTCTCTTCTCTTCTTCTCTTCTCTTCTCTTCTCTTCCCTTCCCTTCCCTTCCCTTCCCTTCCCTTCCCTTCCCTTCCCTTCCCTTCCCTTCTCTTCTCTTCTTTATTACCTTTGTGGATGAACTCTAGATGGTGCACATGCAAGATCCTCCCCTTTTTTTCTACAACAAAACTTTTGAGAGAAGAAGTTACTGTCCCAAAGTGAGCTATGATAGAATGATGTTTGAATAGAAAAATACAAGAGGGAGAAGGCTACAACACTAAAATATGTCCACCTGAATAACCATCAAAATTCTGCAATGATTTTAGAATGGTTGTTGGTTATTGATACCCATTACAATGTAAAATGATAAATATTTGTCAAAAAATGTTTTTACACTGTTCCTTCTATGGAAATATTTTGTACCCTTTGTTGCAAAGAAATGGACAATTAAATTATTAAGAATTTTTAAGTAGAGTTTGAAATGTGCAGAGTTTAATAGTTTACAACATGCATAATTGGTTGTATGAACAATGTAACTTTTTGTCTTGGGTAACAATGGAGTTTTTACACTGAGGATCAATGGTCAGAGCTAATGCATACCTTTTGTTACCACTATACAATATTGTGAGTTTTCCAGTAGAATTGTAGTTAAACATTTATATTGATAAGTGGTCAATGATGTGAAATCCAGTCTAAATATTTGGGTGACTGTGAAACAACCATAACAAATTTAAAAATCAGGGTGCCTACAGCAAGCTATTCTGGGTTCTTTGAAAGATAAGAGGATTCTATCTTAAGGCTTCCCAACTCTGAAATTCTTGGAGAGGAAGTTCAATTGAAACCCCGTGTGGTATATCTCATGTCTTTCCTTATATTGTAGAAAATAAAAACAGTGGCTCAACTTCATTCTGACTTGCATTTTTATCACTATGGTATAATCTGCTACAATCATAATTCTAAATTGATTCCCAATATGATCCATGATAAGATCCTATTTTAATCCTTATTTTCCAGATTTTCATTTGTATCACTATGGTTTTTCTCATTGGCAGAAAATTAGTTTAATTTTTTAAAAAATTACCTATATGCTCACCTGAACTGACTGTGTTAATGACCTGTGTTAATGATTGATAGTTTTCTGGAGGAAAAAGAAATGTAAATAATTGTCATTTGATAACATGAGTATTTCAGATACCAGTGAAATACAAATCTGCTTATTGATAACAAATGAACATCTGTCCTCTGATTATGAATTTTTTTGATAAATCTTGCCAAAACAGTAGTTTAAAATTAACTCTATTTTTATAGGTGCTCTCTGCTATGCAGAATTAGGCACAAGTATTAAGAAATCTGGTGGGCATTACACATATATCCTGGAAGCTTTTGGCCCACTTCCTGCCTTTGTAAGAGTTTGGGTGGAACTACTTATCATACGGTAAGTAAACTTTTGGTTTGTTGTCATTTTACTCCTTATGTACTTTGAAAATTAAAGAACAATTATAAATATGATGACAGTTGTCACAATCTATTGGTTTTTCTTTCTTAAGTTTTCCTTTGCATGCTTGCTTTCCAAGATTTTATATGAGTATCTGATGTACTTTTATAAACAGATATAAGCTATAGAAAATGTAGTTTATTATGATTAGGTTACACGACCGTAGATTGTACACACACATATATGATAGATATTCACATATATAATAAACTCCCAACCTAAATTCACAAACATAGTATACAAAAGAAATTAGAAAAGCTGCTTTGTATCAAGAGACAGCAACATATTTGTCCTCTGTGGTCTTATAAGCTATTATACAAAATTTGGTGAGATGTAGACATAGATATAAATGATGTAGCTTTTCTTGTACCATGCAGAAAGAAAAAAGGATTATATATTGATGACATTGTGAGTGGGGCAATAAAAGATTTGCAATTATAAAATGTACAATGATAGGATGAGTGTAAAGATTCAGTCTGCCATTCCAAAACAGTGCAATGCAATATGGACTTTCATGTACATTATATTCCAAAAAGAACGATTGAAGACGAAGCAGAGATGAAGTAAAAGTCCATCTATATTCTGGCACTGCTATAATTATTATAATTTTATATACTATAATATCTAAATATCTATATATCTATATCTATATCTATATCTATGTGTATATGTATATGTATGTATGTGTGTGTGTGTATATATATATATATATATATATATATATATATATATATATATATATATATATATATATATACACATACACACACACACACACACACACACACTGTATATACAATATATATATATATATATAATATAATATTATATATATATATATACACACACACACACACACACACACACACACACACACACACCATGTTTCTCCAACAATATGATCTCCCCAATAGGAAGACCCAGCATGTTTTCTAGGCATAAAATGAAATTAAGCCCCTCCCCCCAAATTTAGGCCTATTTTAAAACATGCGAAATGGGTGGAAGGGGGGGGGACTTGCCGTTAGGAGCCCTGCGGGCAGCAATTCCTCGCCACCAGCTGCTCCTAATGGGTGATCATGGCAGAGCATGGAGAGCTCCCTACTCCTGCCAAGCACCTTTGCTACAGACCCAAGACCTTCAGCGCCCTCCGCTGTTGATTTCTCTTCTGCCCATGCTGCCGCCGTGTTTCGAGCTGCCACTTCCACATTTGGAGCACCGCTGCTGTTTGGAGCACCGCTGCCGTTTGGAGCTGCCGCTGCTGCATTTGGAGCTGCTGCTGCATTTGGAGCTGCCGCTTCCATGTTTGGAACACCACCGCTGTTTGGAGCACTGCTGCTGTTTGGAGTTTCCATGTCCACATTCGGAGCTGCCGCCGCGTTTGGATCTGCCCCTTCTGCATTTGGAGCACTGCCACTGTTTGGAGCACCACCATTTCGAGTGCCGCCGCCACTCCAAACACGGCTGCAGCTCCAAACGTGGAAGTGGCAGCTCCAAACGTGACACGATGCTCAAATGGTGCAGCACTCAAATGGCAGTGGCACTCCAAACACGGGCGGCAGCTCAAGCGTGGCGCGGAATGGGCAGAAGGGAAAGCAACAGCGGCGGGTGCCAAGGTCTTGGGTCTGCAGCAATGGTGTTTGGTGGGAGTAGGGAGCTCTTGCACTTCGCCATGATCACCTGTTAGGAGGGCTGGTGGCGAGGCTGCCGTGGGCGCTCTAGATGAAGATGCAAGGGGGAATTAAGTCACCCCGAAAAGACGTTTGGCTCAAAATATAAGCCATATATTATATTTATTTATGGGGGCTATATTATATTAATTATATTATATTATATTATATTATATTATATTATATTATATTATATTATATTATATTATATTATATTATATTATATATTATATTATATTATATTATTATTATATTATATTATATTATATTATATTATATTATATTATATTATATTATATTATATTATTATTATATTATTATTATATTATTATTATATTATATACTTATAAATAAGTAACATGCTGGCTTCCAAGAACAGTCAGTTCTATTCAGAAACTAATGATTTGGAACCAGCAACATATCCAATGAATGATCAGTTCATGTTCTTAATTTGTTATCTAATTATTGGCTGTGCTCCTCTCTAAACCAAAAGCTAACAGAGTTCCAATACCAGTTCCATACACTTGGAGTTTAGTTTTCAAAAGGAAACTCCAAGAAAACTGATATGAAGCTGGCAATACAAAAGGCCCTGAGCCCAAAAGGTTTAAATTCAAGTTTAGCCAATATTCAATGGTAGCAATCCAGAAAGTTACCTTTACCCTCAGAAGACTTACTTAGTAACACAAAATAACATTTCTAATATTAGAAATATGAAAGATTGTCTTAAACATTTTAGATTTGATTAATTTCAAGTACTGTCCATTTGGGTATGGTCCAAATTAAGCTACATAGGTAATTTGTGATTATTTATTTATTTAGCATATGCCTCTACAGAGATTTTTATATTTATATAGTTTATGTTAATATTTTGATTTTTCTGATAAAAATAAATTGGAAAACTATAGACTTCTGGAGATTGAATACAGCTAGTCCTCAACCGAGAACCAGTCATTTGACAAGCATTCAAAATTACAATAGGACTGAAAAAAGGGACTTATGACTGGTTCTCACACTTATGATTGTCACACCATCTCCATGTCACATGATCAAAATTTGGGTGCCTGGAAATTTCAGCATTCTTGTGTGAGGTAATACCATTTGCAACCTTCCTAGTCAGCTTCTGACAAGCAAAGTAAATGGGGAAGCTGAATTCACTTACCGATCATGTGATTCACTGAGAATGGCAATGAGAATGGTTCACTTAATAACCATGGCAAATAATCAGACATGACTCACTCAACAGAAATGCCAGCCCTAATTATGATAGTTGAGAACTATCATACCCCAGTTGATGGGATCTTGTAGCTGGACAAATCAAGCATCAGTATTGGTTTTATTATTGGAAAGAATTATACTGAAAATATCATTTTGAGTTGCAGATAATTTAAAATGACTTCTGTTTCTTTGGAAATTACTTATAGGGGTTTCTTTTGTGTATTGGCATTCAATCTGTCATTCCTGGTGCTTTAGGTGTAGTGGAGACACTAATTTACTACCATTGTGAAGTAATAAAGTTTCATCTGACATTGCAGATGGTTTTGTTTATGGAATGGGAAAAGGTATTACCTTCAAAGGCGACCCCCCCCCCAACATCCCTCAAAATAGTTTGTTTATCTCGCCTCTTCCGCCCTCCCTTTTCCTTTTTGGGCTTTCAGGGGACGATCCGGGCTGGCGCCCTCTCCCAGCTGAGCCGCCGGGTTGGATCCGCCGGGCCTGAGCGCTGGCCGCCCGGCTCCGTCGCGTTGCCTCGGAGGAGGCAAAAGGAAGAGCCGGCGGCGCAGGCGCAGCGGCTCCTGGTTTTGCCTTTCCTTTCGAGGCGCGGGCTGGCCGCGGGCCCGCGGTCCTCCTGACCCGGCGGCTCAGCGGCCGGGCGCCGTCGGGGCTGGGGAGGCTGGCTGCTCTTCGCTTCATGGGACGTTCCACGCTAAAAGTGCCTCAGTTGGGCACCCAGGCCCCAATTCTATTCGGGCGGAGGCGACCCGGCATAAAGCGACCCCAATTGGGCATCTTTTCAGGGCAAAAATGTTCCAAGGTATGTTATATTTTTGAGGTATAAGCAGAAGATGATTTGAAGAAGAGTTGTTTGTCTGGATCTTTCCTAACTTATTGAAAAAATTACCTGCAAAGACTTTTTAATTGTAAAATATTCATTGTTTACTATGTTCTATTTTTTTTTTTAAAAAAATACAGTATACAAATGGAACTAAATTGCTAATCAGTTCAATCAGTTCAGCAAAGTTCAATGATTCATTTACAAATCTGTACATGTGACAGATTTACGTTCTGAAAGGATTTCATTTCTGTGAAACTAAAATGCTTTCTTACTTCCTCTTTCAGGCCTCACTCTAGTACCGCTTTTCTATTCATCTTATTGCTACATATACCCAGTGTAATTCAGAAAGCAACAAAGAATTTGGTTTTTAACTTGACCACAGTCATTTAAAAATGCTAAGTCACCATGAGTGTTTTGATTTCTTGATTCTCCTGGAAATTTCCTGGAGTATTGAATGAACTAGCACTGACCCAAATCTGGGACTTAAAACAAATAATGGAAAATCATTTTTAAATAATTACAGATAGTATGTTTGAAGAAAAATGCTTGTTCAAACCAATAACTATCACAGGATAATTTTCTCCTCTGCCAAAAGAACAATATACATAAAATATATTTCTAACTTCTGTTGTAAAGCAATTAGTACTATTCATATACAGTAAGGCTAAAATTTAATAGAATGTTTCAGCTTAATTTTCTAAACATCCAAACAGAATATCCACTAATTAAGATTCAGAGATTGTCAAATCAAAAACATTAACTTTATTTACTAACTACTAACATCTACTAACTTTATCTACTAACTACTACTACTAGTAATAATTCTCAATGACAGATCGGATCAGATCAGTGTGAGTTAACTTTTGTTCTAACTTGACTTCCTATTTTGATATTTCACAATTTTTTTTTAAAGGAATGCTGTACAAGGTTTAATTTTTTTGTTTTTAAAGCTGCCATTTTACTTGTGGTAATGGTTGAGCTATCAAGTTATTATTTAGGTTCAAGTGTGGATATAAATGCATTCTGGAGATTTGATATCCATATTGTTTGATATGATATGCATATTTATATTTAATATAGGTACAAGATTTGTAGTTTTGGCATTCCTTAGAAAAATAATTTCTTTTTCTTCCAGCCCTGCTGCCACAGCAGTAATCTCTCTGGCATTTGGACAATACATATTGGAACCGTTTTTTATACAGTGTGAAATCCCTGACCTAGCTGTTAAACTCATTACAGCTGTAGGAATCAGTAAGTACTGAATTTTGATAGAACAGGGATTAGGCAGATGATAAGTAACATACCAATCCTTTATTTAATGGTGGGATATGGAAATCAAGTGCATTTCAGAGAATCTATCCAACTTGACAATTTGAATAAGGTTGAAAAATTGGTTTGATTTAGGGTATCGAAATTAATTAAATACAATTCAATTCAATACAATTCAGATGACCTTGGAATCAAAACTTTATTCAGTGCTAGTCAACTTAGTATTTCATTTTGTGGAAATTACTATGACTATATTTTATTATAAGCAAATTAAAATGTGAACTCTAATAGAATAGAATGTGTGGTAACTTCTATTAGATTTTTATAGATTGTATTGAATGTTGATGTATTGGGGGCAGTGTTGTTTTAAAACTAGAAAATGACACACACACACACACACACACACACACACACACACACACACACACACACATATGGAAGGAATTCAAGTGGGTTTATTAGACCAAGTTTACAGTATTTCTAGTAACCATTAAGGGACTTTTGCTGATTAGGATGGAAAATGAGGTTTTAAAAATTTGCTTGTAAAGAATGAAATGAGATATGCAATGAAGAGATTGTTGTATTTAAAGATATGGTGATACATTGTTAAAATTTATATTTTATAAAATGTATATTTTATATTTTCTAGGACAAAGATGAAAGTTTTCTTTTCTTTTCACATTTACCTTTTCTTTTTACCTTTCCTCATTATAGTTTGCATTAGTTTTATATCTACATATAGTTTTTAATAAAATTATAAAAATAATGATAGTATCAGAAAAAGTCATTGGAAATTATTTGGAACATTTTTAAAATTAAGCAATATATGAGTAAAGGTGATATTCAGTCAGTACTAAGCAGAGGTGGCATTCAGCAGGTTCTGACCAATTCTGGAAAACCAGTAGCGGAAATTTTGAGTAGTTCAGAGAACCAGCAAATACCACCTCTGACTGGAGATTTTACAGTATCCTTCCCCTGCCATGCCCACCAAGCCACACCTGCACAACCAGGAGTAAAAAAATTTGAATCCTACCACTGGAGTAATTCTGTGTGGGTGTATGTTCAAAGAAGGAAAAGGCTGTTATAAACTACAGCCAAGTATACTCTGAGTTAAGTAGAAATGGGAAAGTAATTTTCCTTTTGAAGTTCAGTTTTTCAGAAGTAAAACACCAGTACCCATTCAATTAAACATTTCAGTGAGATATCTAATCAGATAACACATTACAAATTAAAAAATGCAAAATATAACAAACTGAAATTACAAGGAAACAGCTGGAACCTGTAATAAAATTCTCAACATTTTAAAATATTGAAAGTTGCAAAGTTGAAAATATGTAAGTTATGTTTTAGGTGTTAAGCATTGGAATTTAATTTTTAATCTTGCAATTATTTAGGCCTTGGTTATCAGATAGACCATCTCTGCCATTTTGAATACTATGGTATCTCTGTTTTCAGAGGCTCATATATTGGGCATTTGGGAGACAGACTTTTCTTGCTTTGCTCCAGGCTATGGAATGTATTCCTTCAGAAGTTGTATTTCCACTTAGGAAACAGATAAGGTGCATCATTTTGGCAGGTCATTAAATGTTAATGATTGAATATTTTACTCTGTCTTCCACAAGAAAACAGTAATTACATGTAAACATCATGCAACCATTGAACTGGATAGTTGTCCATAACTGAAATTACAGAAAACAGAAATATTAATGTGTCCAGGTCCTGTGCCAATGATGAGACCATAGATGTTGGCAATAGATATTTTGCTATTAAAATGCAAAAATATTTGTGGCTAGGTATTATAAAAATTAATGGATCAAAATTATGACGTCTTTGCAAGATTGTTCTAATCAGCCATGGAAATTACTTTAGCTTGCATTTTATTATCCTTGAATTATAGCTTCCCCAAAATAGTGAACATTCATTTGAAAAATATATATACTGTCTTTTTTCCATTAAACAAAAACTTGTTCAAAAAAATAGTAACTATATTTTATTTATATATTTATTTTCATTTAATTCTGTTAAAAACTAAAGTTAATGAAATTAAATTATATAAAGATAGCAAAACAATGAAGACGTTCCTCCAACAGGTTTGATGCTATGGTAATAGAAGAACGTTTTATTATAAATATTTGATTCTATAACAAAATCTTCATTATTTAGACAGAGTTTTCATTCTGATTTATTTAATAGAAAAATATTTAAGATAAACTGGAATGTAGGTAACAATGATAACAATCATTACAGAATAAACATAAAAATATATGTCAGGAGGGTAAAGTTCTTCTGAAATTATAACATAAGCAATATCAGATAGAAGTTGCTAGAAATTGTTACCAGGGGATTATATAAGATACTGTGGGATCAAATTAGAATGCAGGTAAATTGCTGTTTCAGTTGAAGTCTTTTTAGCAAGTCTTTTGAATGCTGATGATACTGTTATGAAAAGAAGCACAGAAAGATAAACGACACAATAGTTTTAAAAAGCTGAACAGGGCAGGTATAGATATCAGACAGAGGAAGCATATTATAGACTAAACCAAACTGGGAAAACAAAAACATTTCTGGCTAGGATGTTATCCCCTGTTTTACCGAAATGTAACCCTGAAAAAGAAAACACAAATGAAACACTCATTAGGTCTCATTAACTGATCTGCTTTTTCCTTAAGGCCAGTGTTCTAATTCCAGTCACTCATTCTATTTTGTTTTGAAACTACTAAATTTAATTTAATCTTAGCTTCTATCCCCCAAAAATGGCAGTTGAGAAGATAGCTTTGAGTTCTATAAAAGTTCTTGAGGAGCAGAATACAGCCTACATACATTGTAGCCATAGTGTATCTATTCTGTATTTGATAATCTTTCCTTTATCACATTGCCTTCACATTTTCCTATAAATTATGAAGGAGCGTTAAAATGAACAGTGACATACATACTAATACATATATATATATTTGTTTCTTAAGTTTTCGACACAATACAGAAGCCTGATGATGGCAGATGAGATTCTGCTGAAACATACAACTTTAAAAGAACTACAATACGTGGGAAAATACCAACAAGCCGAACACATATATATATATATATATATATATATATATATATATATATATATATATATATATATATATATATATATATATATATGGATCTTTGGTTATTCGGGTTTTCTCCCGCATAAAATTGGAAGTATCCTGGCGACGTTTCGATGAAATCTCATTCGTCATCTTCAGGCTTGTGTCTTCGGCTTTGTGCTTCTCGGAGTAATGTGAGCTTGCAGTTGCTTCTTCCTTTTAACTGCTAGTGGGGTTGTGACTTGATTGGGTGGTGGCTTGGCTGTGTTCTGATTGGATGGGGATGTGTTCTGGTCAAGTGGGGGCTTGATTGTGCTCAGGTTAGTCTTAGTTGTCGGGGGATTTGAGCTGGTGAGCTGTGATTCTGTTGTTTGGCTTTGCGTTCGTGGTTGTGCCACATCTTCATGGTGGGTGTCCGTTCGCTTCATTTATGGGTCGGACGGGTTTGAAGCAGGTAGTGATGCAGCTGCAGTATGACTTCTGGTCCATGGTCATGTCTCATCATCTGTGTGGGTGTGAGTCTGGAAGATTACCCACCTAATCCAAAAAGAAACCCCAACCAAAATCCAAGACAGAGAACAAGAGAATGGCAAAGCCCTTCTTCCATATATAAAAGGCACTACAGACAAAATCAGCAAGATCCTCCAAAAACACAACATTAAGACAGCATTCTGCACAAACAGAAAAATATCCACCATCCTAAGAAACCCTAAAGACAGAATCGAGTTAGAAAACCAAGGAGTATACGAAATCCCATGCACTGCCTGTCCCACCACATACATCGGACAAACCAACAGAAGAATAAGTGCACGCATTGAAGAACACAAGAACTCAAAAAGAAGAACCGACCTCTTCCCTGGTATAACACCTCAAAGCCACAGGACATGAGATTGACTTTAAAAATACCAGAACTATCGCCAAAACCGAACACTTCAACAACAGAATAATCAGAGAAGCCATAGAGATAGAAAAATGCCCACACAGCATGAATAAACAAGATGATACTACCAGCCATTTGGAAACCTGCCCTCACTAACAAATGAGTACCTAACATGAAGAATGACACCAGACCCACACCCATGAGGGCCACACAAGATGCTACCACCACACCTCCACGTAGAAAGCAGACTCACATCCACACAGATGATGAGACACGATCACAGACCAGAAGCCATACCGCAGCTGCATCACTACCCACTTCCGACGCATACATGAAGCGAACGGACGCCCACCATGAAGATGTGGCACAACCACGAACGTGAAGCCAAACAACAGGATCACAGCTCACCAGCTCAAATCCCCCAACAACTAAGACTAACCTGAGCACAACCGAGCCCCCACCTGAACAGAACACACCCCCACCCAATCAGAACACAGCCAGCCCCCACCCAATCAAGTCACACCCCCACTAGCAGTTAAAAGGAAGAAGCAGCTGCAAGCTCACATTACTCTGAGAAGCACAAAGCCGAAGACACAAGCCTGAAGATGACGAATGAGATTTCATCGAAACGTTGCCAAGATACTTCCAATTTTACATGGGAGAAAACCCGAATAACCAAAGATCCACATACAAATACCCAAACCTCAGAATATATAGATATATATATATATATATATATATATATATATATATATATATATATATATATATATATATATATATATATATATATATATATATATTCTTAAGTTTTCGAGGTACTTACATGTATGGCATTCGGCTTTGTTCGGGTATTTTCCCACGTCATTGTAGTTCTTTTAAAGTTGTAGCAACGTTTCAGCAGAATCTCATCTGCCATCATCAGGCTTCTGTATAGTGTTCGTCTGTGAGTCAGACTTTTACAGTGGTTTCAGATTTAAATTTGGGGCAGCCTATTGCTGTGCCAGAATGGTTTTTTCTTCATCCTGATTGGTTGGGAGTCTTGGTCTGTGTTTATTGGTCTCGGAGTTTGCTGTGTTCTGCTTGATTGGTGTCTCTAATATCTTCTGTCTGTTTTTTGGCTCTTTTTGTATCTTGATTGGCTGGCAGCATTGTGTTACTTTATTGGAGGCCTTTAGTGCAGCTTGGCTTCGGGTAAATGGATGGCTATCATTAGTTAGGAAGCTGGGTTTCATCTGGGTGCCTGGTTCGGGTGTGTTTGAGCTGGAGGTATCAGGGGGGATCTGTTTGTGCCCAGGTGTTTGCCTGGCTTGTGGTGTGGATATTTTTTTGTTTGTGAGTGCAGGCTTCCAAATGATAAAGTAACACAATGCTGCCAGCCAATCAAGATACAAAAAGAGCCAAAAAACAGACAGAAGATATTAGAGACACCAATCAAGCAGAACACAGCAAACTCTGAGACCAATAAACACAGACCAAGACTCCCAACCAATCAGGATGAAGAGAAAACCATTCTGGCACAGCAATAGGCTACCCCAAATTTAAATCTGAAACCACTGTAAAAGTCTGACTCACAGACGAACACTATACAGAAGCCTGATGATGGCAGATGAGATTCTGCTGAAACGTTGCTACAACTTTAAAAGAACAACTACAATGACGTGGGAAAATACTCGAACAAAGCCGAATGCCATATATATATACACATACATACATACATACATACATACATACATATATATACACATACACACATACATACATATATACATACATATATATACACATACACACACACATACATACATACATACATATATATATACACATACATACATACATACATATATATACACATACATACATACATACATACATACATACATACATCATACATCACACACTGACTCACATACAACACACACATACACATGGTAAAGATTCCCCTTGCACATACATGCTAGTCGTTTCCGGCTCTAGGGGGCGGTGCTCATCTCTAGTTCAAAGCCGAAGAACTAGCGCTGTCCAAACACGTGTCCGTGGTCATATGGCCAGCATGACTAAATGCCAAAGGTGCACAGAATGCTGTAACCTTCCCACCAAAGTGGTCCCTATTGTTCTACTTGCTTTCAAACTGCTAGGTTGGCAGAAGCTGGGACAAGTAACAGAAGCTCACTCCATTACGTGGTGCTAGGGATTCAAACCACCAAACTCTGTGTGTGTGTGTGTGTGTGCGCACGCGCACATGTGTATATGTGTATTACCTATGTGTATGGGTAGAAATATACTATGAGAGTAGACAACAATTTCATTTTTAATGTGGGCCAGTGTGCTCACAGTAAAAAATAATGATAAAGGTTGTCTTGTCTTGTTCTGTCCTACCTTAGTAAACTTTCATCTTAATTCATTTGGGATATGGACATAAAAGCTACTGGTCTCTACTCCATTACAAATTCTACTTCTTTGTTCTAAGAAGATTGCCATGTGAGTTATTTGGAGACTTGCTCTGATTAAGATAAGAAGAAACAGAGGTTTGATTGCCATTAAATGATCTCCATGGACAGGAGAAATGCAGTTAGAGCCTTTAATATTGTGAAACATTTAGGTTGTTTTGTGGAAAGCTTTACTGTCTCTATTAATTAATTAGGCATTTAGCACTCTCTTTTATAAGGATCCTGCAAATGACCATTTTACTAGGGGAAAGGTGGCATTTTCACTTGCAGAAAGAGATGCAGTCATGAAGCTTTAATAACCGTAGGCATATATCAGTGTGGTTTGTGAGCATAGCTGAGATTAATGATGCACTTTAGAACTGCTGCACGGCAAAAATGCAAAGGGAGATGCTATAAAATATTAACCTGTATGTATTTTATAAATTTTGCAACATATTGAATGACAATAACAACAACAAAATCGCCAGGTATACCATCTAATATTTCTGATTATAACAATTTAAGGAAAATATGCAAGATATGTTGTGTCTCTCAGATCAGTTTATTTGGGATATAATTTATATAGGATCCATATGTGTGTCCTTTGGTCTCTGCCTGATTTTTTATTCTTTGAGGGCCTAGCTAATAAGAGAATTAGGAATTCGATGCAGCAAGAAAACAATAAATGTGTTTTATTTATTTAATTTAGTACTTAATTCTCTTTATATGCTGGCCAGTGAACACTAGTAGGATTAAGAAAAGTTCCATGCCTTTTCTGGTTCCTACAGGACCTTGAATATAGAAACTGAAGGATAAAAACTGCAGAAAACTATGAATGCTAATATTTGTCCATTTGTATTTTGTGCAAACAAAAATGTATAAGCTGCTAAAAATGATATACCTGAACTTAGTTTATTTATTAGATGTGTATTCCACTTTTTGTACAGGAATGTATATATTATCCATATTGTATATTAAAATTAATATCAATGCATTAAAAGGTACACACATTTTCTGCAACTGCTTAACACCTTCTCTTCTTCAGGCAGTGCCTTGTGAATCATGGAAATTTCCAAATAGTTAACCACTCTAGAGTAGGGAAGTGCCATGTTCACAGAGTGAAAGATAGAAATTCCCTGGAATCATTCCAACCACAAATCTAAAGCCATTCTTCCTTGGAGGGATTCATTTGAAAGTTTATTCTTCATCATTACCTATTTGGCCAAAAGACAAGATGCATAATTGGGTATCATCAGCCTACTAATGATAAGAAATAACTCCTGCCAGCAATGACCTCCTTCAGCAACTTCATGGCAATATGAAACAGGAATAGATGGAGAAACGATCATAGAGGGACTCGACAGATGAGAGGTGTCCAGATATAGTAGAGTTCTCCTTTCTCTGCACCACTGATTAGAATCAACCTTTCAGGAATAAGAACTGAAAAGGGAAATATTCTGGACTCAAGCTTGAGTCAATTTATTGCTTGGATCTATTTTCTTTCACCCTGTGAGAGACCTTAATCAAACATAAGGAGCACTGGCCCAATTCAGAAATGACAGGTCTAACAATGCAGAGAGTTTTTCCACTTCTTCAAGACTCATAAATGATACTAGATTATTTAATAAAATGAAATAAGTGGTTTGAGACAGAAGAATAGAGGAGAGGACAGAAAGAATCCATAGCTCAGAAAAGCATTTTGCTTGTCACCAATAACCGATACGGAGACAAAGTAATCAAGTGGCAAATGTGAGCCTTACTTACTACTTGTTAAGCCTCTGTTGGTGTATATTGAAATCTTTGCAATGATAATAAAAGACAAACTGCAATCATTTTTTCATTTGGTGATTTAGAAATTATTTTGAGCCACTTTTTCCTCATTGATTTCAGCAAATTTGATAAGATCGTAACACCTTGAAGTTATTTAAGAAAATAACATTGTATAAATATAGTCAATAAAGTTGTATTCTTTTCATTGTATTTTAAGCACTCCTTGAACTCCATAACATGATATGGAAATTAAAAAGTGAACACATACGCAGACAAAAAGTTACTGCATGAAATGAGTGCATATTTGAATAAACAATATTTGATTATATGTCCAAGGACTAGGATGTTGTCTATTTACATTTATTACTGGTTTAATTTGTTTTTACTGAGTACCGGTCTATGAGGAATCTTAATAAGGAATTCTTGGTATACTCAATATTTTTGTTGTTTGTTTTTTGAGAAATTGATGAAATTGGTATAAAACTTTGTAGCACTGATAGCCCTTTTTCATGTGATTGCTTACAGAAAGGTCAGGCATGCTACTGTACTATTATAATAGTATAATTCAAGTAACTGGTTTTCCTTGAAAGAGTTAGAGTTTTTACATTATCCATTTTTCACTTCTTCATAAAAATACTGCAGACAATTGTTTAGGAGTGTGCAGAGATGTAGCATGAATTTATAATTTTGTAAAGTCCACAACTGAAGAACTATTGTATATAGTAAACCTGAACATTTATATACATATACATATGTATATTATATACATATACATATACATACATACATACATACATACATACACACACACACACACACACACACACACACACCAAAATTTAATTAAACCAGATAGGAACTGAATCTGAATAGGAAAGTAAAATTAAGGGGTGTCCTTGGTGTTCTCTGAGCTTGCTTGTTTTCTTGCAAACGTTTCAATACCCCAAATAAGTAACATCTTCAGTGCTAGTCATTACCTAGTTTGGGTAATGAAATGTCTGTGAGAAAATAAGAAAGCTCTGAGAGCACCAAGGATTCTTCTTCATTTGAGCTACAAATATTTTTCTTTATAAGTAAAATTAAGTCTGGTTTAAAATTTGAGTTACAGCAATCCATCTATTCAATGGTGTGTTTTAAATATTTTTACCACCTGTTCAATGGCCATGGCTTGGTGGGTGCATTTGTGTGCGCATACACACTTTGTGCAGGCGCAGAGGCATTTTGAGTCACCTCCTGCAATCCTGCACTCTCCCTGATGCTTCAGCAACTGCCACATGGCAACTGCTGTGCCGCGCAAAGCAGCTGCACTTCAAAAGCAGGACATAAAGGTTAGGATGGGAGCCCGGGTGGGCGGGTGGGTCTAACACAGAGCATCGGAGAAAACTGGTTTGGTCTCCCCTGTTCATTGCTGCCGGTAGAATGCCACCACTGCATCTATTTTCAAAATTAGGTCTACAATGAGGACCAAGCTTAATTATGTTCACTGGAAGGCTAACAGAAGGCTATGATTGGTACTTTGGAAGATTTAGGAGATTTTTAGTTGATGATACTTTGTAAAGATTTTTTTTAATAAGCTATGAGAAGGCTGCTCATTAAAGGTTTAATGTGAGTTGTTTTGCTAATGCCCAGGATACACGGTGGGAGAAGTTCTGCCTAACAGAGTTTTTATGATGCTTTTGGATGGATGAGATATACTTCCTTTTAACTTTTCTTTCTTTTTTTCTCCAGCAGTTGTAATGGTCCTGAATAGTATGAGTGTCAGTTGGAGTGCCCGCCTTCAGATTTTCCTAACCTTTTGCAAACTTGTAGCAATTTTGATAATTATAGTCCCTGGAGTTATGCAGCTAATTAGAGGTATGAACTGAAAAGTAAATGCTATTTTATGTGCTTTCATCTCCCTCCTTCCCATTCTTGCCCCTACCAAAGAGTGCTTATGCTAGCAAAAATCTTTTAATTAGTCTCTGCTTGTTCAATTTAAGTTCCATACTGTCAGGTAAATAACTGGAAGTAAAACTTACATTGCAGCATCTGGCTATGAGATCATATTGAGTCTCCATCTATCATTTTTAAATGTTGGACCAAAAGATTGTTTCTTGCAGCAAAATCAAAAACAAGCAACTAGCAACAGAGGTTTTTGTAATGGTGGAAGATTCAAGCTTCTATAGTATGTGTTTTATATAGAACAGTGTAGTGTATTTATAGTACAACTTTATAGCCTTTCTCTTTATTGGAAACATTCTTGTATAAAGCACCACTCCCACTAATTGGTATTCATTCTTAAAATGTTTCTTAAGTAGAATGTTTAAAGTTCTTTAAGTAGATAAATGAGTTCTATTCCTTTAGACTGCTGTTGGCGACAGTAATGCTTGTAGCAGATGCAAGTCATAATGTAAAAACTCTAATGGTGTGGATTTAGTACAAAATAATATTTTATTACCATTATTCCAACACTGTATCTTCATTATGAAAACTTTTTTTGTCATGATTTAATTCAGCTATATGATCAGGTAGTAACCAAGATTTTGGTTCCTGACTTCCCTTTTCTCTTTCTGTATGTGTGAAGGGGAATAAAGCACAATATGGATTAAGTCACAATTTCTGTTAGATAAGATTTGTAATTTGTCCAAACTATGGTGATTAATGAAGCAGGATCTGAAATCATGTGATGACTAACAGTTCAAACCATATTTTCTCATTTACTTGCTCCACATTAAAAAAAACCACAGAAAAGCAAAGAAATACGTGCCAAAATATTATAGCATGATGTGTACATTATGTCTATATGTGCATACACATCTACACATCTAAACAGGCAGTGATGGGTTCATGCACTGTCTGTGTTCTTGAGTTTTAAAAAATGGTATTTTCAAGTATGGCTTCACTGTAAAATTGGGAAACCTTAAAGCAGGGGTGTCCAATCTTGGCAACTTTAAGACTTGTGGACTTCAACTCCCAGAGTTCCTCAGCCAGCAAAGCAAAGCTGGCTGAGGAACTCTGGGAGTTGAAGTCCACAAGTCTTAAAGTTGCCAAGGTTGGACACCCCTGCCTTAAAGGGATACAATTAAGAGTAACTTCCTAACTGGTAAGTTTATCAGAAGTAAAAAAGTTAATGTTTATTCTCAGCAGCACTGCTGCATCGTTAAAGAACCTTTCAAGATGTTGATACAAACATTGGGCTGCAATTCTTGGACCACACTTTGCAATAAGTTCTCCAAAATGTTACAAAAATAGCATGGGGAAATAAAAAAATATTTAAAAATGTAAGCTATTGTTTCAGGTTTCCGCCCCCTGAAATTTAAATTAATCTAAAAATGCAGGTTGTGTTCTGAATGCATTCATACTGGAAGATGTTGTCAGTTATGTTACACCTGGCATGCAGGAACAAAAAACTATTTTGGATTTATCTAAAGGATTGGTCGATAAAACCTAACTGGAAAAAAATACTGTACATGGATTTATCTCTGGGTTGTTGATATTGGTAATATTTTAACCTTAATAAAATTGAAATCAACCTTGGTATGTTTTTTTTTTCTTCCTTCAGGGGAAACTGAACACTTTAAAGATGCATTTTTGGGGAATGGAGCCAGTGTCAAAGGATTGCCTCTAGCTTTTTATTCTGGAATGTATGCTTACTCTGGTTGGTAAGTTATACTGCTGATTTACTGAATGGCTTTTGATTAAGAACCTTCTTGCGAAATAAATTCTAACCCATAGAGACATTGCCTGCAGTTTTCCTTTAGTGCCTCTTTGAAGCTAAACATGGGGTGGAAAGAGATCCTGTTCTAGTGAAACTTTTTATATGTGAACTCCGAAACAGGAAGTTTCAGAGACAGATTCCAGAGTTATCTGAAATTTCAGGGTGCCCTAGAAAAGTTCCAAGAAAATGGTCATTATATATGACAATGTTTAATTTCTTTGATTCCATAGGAGGAACCAAGAAAAAAAAGTGGTATCAGGGTTTCAGTACAATAGATAAGATTATACTGATTTCATTTGAATTAGTTTTCCTATGTTAGAGTCTCAATTATACTAGACCATAAGGTGGCTTCTTTAGTTTGAGTTTATAGAATGCTATGAGAATCCTGCCACTAGTAAATGCCTTTCTTTGTTTATAAATTAAGTTCTTTTGATTTAGGCAAGAAATCGTATATAGCTTACTTTGAAATATAATCTATACAAACTTCAAAGTGGCATGCAATAGAACTCTTGTGACATAGCAGATTAGAGGGGTCCTTGGTGCACTCTGAGCTTGCTTGTTCTCTTGCAGACATTTCATTACCCTAACTAGGTAACATCATCAGTGATAGTAAGGAGTGTTTACTTATTTCCAATTTTGTAGTTGGTCCTATACCATAAATCTGGTTAGGCTTCTCCTCCTACACCACATTTATTCCAAACACATATTAAGACAAGCTATTCAAGTAATGTATAGAAATAGTTATAAAAATGATGGCGTTAACAGCAACTTTGTTTTTATAGGTTTTACCTCAATTTTGTAACTGAAGAAGTGGAAAATCCTGAAAGGCATGTATCCACCCCTTCTTAATTTTTTGCAAAATTGTTAAACTTTTAAATTTATATTGCTGGTTAAAAAGTGGGAAAAGGTTAATATACAAATCCTATGTTTTGTTTAAGAATATCTTTTATGATGGTCAGATTGTTTTGTTTTGCAGAGTCTAAACATGTTGTTGCTTCAAACTTTGCTATTTTTGATTTGACTTGTCCTGAGTAATAAGCAAGTAGATCTGTAATCTTCCTTTCAGTAATATGAAATCATTTCAGTGGCTAGGCCCCAAGGGAGAGTTAACATTCTAAATGAAGATTTTGTAACAGATGTTATATCTTGGATATAAGTCAGCCAAGTTGTTTTGTGATTTTATCCTACTAAGACCCAATTTAAATAAGGAAAGACCCTGTGGATAACATTCATACAATTAAACCATTTATGTGCAGACTTAGTATATTAACAATCTGAGTCCTATGAAAATGTTTTGCCAGACTTTTAGCATTGTTTGTAAATTATCCATTGGATACATAAGATTTTTTCAATAAGGACTCCCTTTTTATGATTCTATAATTTCTTAATTTGGGGTAGAGTTGGGGTTATAGTGAATATTTATATGCTTCCATCCACCATGGTTGTCTGATGCTTAAATCTAATTGGGGAACTATTTAAGGATTTTGGAATTGTGATAGAACCTTATTACCAGTCTAATGTAGTAATGTTGTTATGTTTTCTGGAACAGATATAAGTTCAAATTTGGCAACTTGCAATCCCAGAGCTATAGACTGGCTTTCCTCCTTTTTGCAACTCTATAGAACTCTAAAGTTCTATCCAAAACTCACTGGTATTATGGTTGAAAATTAGCAAAATGATTTCATACAACTTTGAAGTAGGGCAACTTGAATATTTAAGATCCCTAAGTGTATTTTGCTTGGTTCAAAACTAGCAAAATTCTTTTCCATTACCTCAAAATTGGAAAAGAAATAGAAAATAATAATAATCCCACCCACATACCAATTTTAATTATTGGCTCATCCGTCAGAAATATTAACTGTGTGCCTGATCCCAGAAAGTTGAAGTCTTGTGATGTAGGCTAAAGTATTATATAGTTGCATGAAGATCCAAGAGCAGCAGGGGCCGTGGTGGGATTCAATTTTTTTTTACTACCAGTTCTGTGGGTATGGCTTGGTGGGAGGGGCAGGGGAAGGATACTGTAAAATCTCCAGTCAGAAGTGGTATTTGCTGGTTGTCCGAACTACTCAAAATTTCTGCTAGCGGTTCTCCAGAACTGGTCAGAACCTGCTGAATGCCACTTCTGAGCAGAGGATACTTTTGCCAGGAAAACTTAAGATTTACAAAAGACTACAAAATAATACACAGCATAGCTTTCAAAACTAAATGATAGAAAGTTCTAAAACTCTTCATTTTGCAAGATATTGAAAAAAGCCTGTATCAAGGAGAAAGATGGAAAATATGGCCAGTATGTTTAAGTGTGATCCATATAAACTAGCACACTGAAATGGAGGAAGTCTGTACATGGGCAAATTTGTCTTATTAGACACAGAAATGATAGCAGATTGCATTTTGCTTATTTTCTTGGGGAATGTTGTTGCCATCTGTTTTGCACAGATATGTAATTTTCAAGTTCATTTGAATTGGTTCCAAAGAATGTTTCAAACTTTGGTTATTCAGGCCTAAACAGCAGGCTATTTGCATATTATCCACTATCAATTCCAGATTTTATTTATTCTGTCAAAGGTGCATGGTGACTCAATACAGATGTAAACTTCTATATAGAAATTGGGGAAGCTCCATCTTTAGCTGTAATCCTTTTGTTTGGAAAAATAAGTACTTGCAAAAATCTGAACAGGATTCAGAGAAAAGAACAGAGAAAGGGAAAATGGTTAGGAACTGCTTTTTCTTGCCACAGAAAGTTAGATCAAAATTAATAGATATAACTTGCAGATAATTTTATTTTATTTAAATAAAAAGAAAAATCCTTTGACAGTAAGATCTTACAACAGTAGAATAGATACAGAATTTATGGTTGTTCCATCTCTAGAGGCTTTGAAACCAAATAATAATTGTGAGTGATTAAACTGATTTTCTTACACAATGCAGAGAATTAGACTGGATGATGCTTACATTGCCCAACAATTTCACAATTGTATAATTATATGAATTATATCTACATATCAAATAAAAAGTGCATGCTACACATTTCTTGGAAGAAAGGTGAAAAAAATGTATTCACATTTTTGCATGGACCTTTTAGCCCAAGTTGGCAAATAGTTTGGAAACAAATTAAAACAAAGATGAAATGTAGAAAATAAGAAACTTGACAACATTAGCATATTTTACAATTATTAACATCTGTATTAATAGAGGGCCAATTGGTGAAGATCTCACCCTCCACCCAGAAGGTTGAGAGTTCAATCTTAGGTAGCAGGAGATATTTTTCTCCTAGGCACAAAGAACAAATATCTGCTGTGAATGTATGGTGTCAGGAAGGGCATCTGATCAGTAAAACACTCAACTGTTAGCTGCTTTGGCATCCAAGAAGTAGACATTGTTTCAGAGTCAAGAAAGGTTGAAGTGTTTGGAAAAAAGCGTTAATCTAAAAGTACCCTAGGATAAAATAATAACTTTTTGTAGACTTTACAATTTTGGGGATCATGCTTATCATGTTGAATAACTGTATAACCTCACTGTGAAAAGATATATACACTAACCAACTAAGCAGCCAATGAATATTTTGGTCTGAGGGGATTAGATTATTGTATTATTGTAGTCTAGCTTGCTTTACTGTGGACCTTTTATTTAAATCTTCTGTCAGAGCAGATGTTCAAGTTCAAAATTGCTGCAGAATTTCTTTCACAGAGGATTTTCCACTTAGAATCAATACTATAGCCATAAATAACATCAGTTCTGTAATTGTTCTAGATGTAAAATTGGTAATATTTTGTAACAAACTATATATGAAAAATGCTGCCTGGAACATAGAAGTGCATAAAGATTTTGTCTGTCTATGTTTTGCCAGAATAAATGTTTGCTTCAAAATTAGTCACAATTATGTTTCCAGGTGCACTTCATGATGCAGAAGAATGGCGATTCATATTTCTGTCACTGGGTCATGCCCAAACAATAGTAATTACGTTTAATATTGCAATGACTGCATGCTGGGAAATAATTATGTGGCCAAGACTAATATTTGCACCTGAAGAAATAAATCTCTGTAACAGAAGACATATATTGAATTAGAGTTAAGTCATTCAGCTAAGCTGAACCCTTTAAAGATTTATGTACGTAACATCTTTTGAAGCCTCCCATCTCTTTTTTTCCTCCTTTGGTTTGGAGCAAACACTATTTCATTTTGTTACTCAAGTGGTAAAGGATAATTAAGCAGCCATTTAATAAAAACAAGATGATGGAAAAGAATAAGATGGTATAAGAATAATTTAATTAAATAAATTGTACAACAATAATTGATAACCAGTTTGATGTAGCAGTTAAAGGTGTCAGCCAGAGACTTTGAGAGTATGGGTTCTGGTCCAGGAAGAGAGCTGGGTGACTTTGGATCAGTAATTTTCTCTTAACACTTAGAAGAAAAAACTGGCAAACCACTTCTGAAAACTGCATGGGCTTTTCTAGGCACTTACTAAGAGTTCAGTCAAAGACATAACAACAACAACCTTAATCCAATAAGAATGAAGTACATTCTTGACTTATTGACCATTCGAAGTTACAACAGCATTGAAAAAGTGACTTATGACAGCTTTTCGAACTTATGACCATTGCAGCATCCCCATGGTCATGAGATGATGCATTTATGACAGTTGCAATGTCCTGAGCTCATGTGATCTCATCTGTCTAGCAATGGAAATTTTAGACTCAGTTGTAGATGCATTACCTGTATATAAACTATCAAGCTTTATAATTAGGACATTAAATCCCAACCCAGTAAAACATCCATCTTCTATATATTTTAAAGCATTTTTTAAAATATCTGGGTCAATTAAAATGTGATGTTAGGCTATAAATATAACATCCCAACAAATTGATCTAGATATTCGGTATCAGGAACTGCTTCTAAAGTTTTTAGCTCGGAATGAAAAACATGTAAAGAAAGGAAACAATAATGCTTGAGGGCAACATTCTTTAAAAGTCAGAATGAACAGAAACATAGATATTGCTATGCTAGGAGTTCTGTTAAAGAAATATAGAGCAGAATTCTTTATTTACATATGAAATGGAGCTTTCAGAAGTTTACAAATGATCTGTTTCTGTTGTTAAATAACTTTGAGGCCGTTCTATCAATTTATCATTGTTTAAAAAGTTATACTGTGAAAGTAATGTATTATTGAGATGTATAGTATTTGTAAGCCTGCTCTTGGGTTGATAAATCATGTCTAGTGCCTGTAGAAATCCAAAGAATGAATTGCTTTGTTATAACCTTGAGGGGTCTTAGATTAGTCAGTTTGTCTATTAGACTTACTGCAGTCTACTTCTCACTTCATTTATTCATTCTGTTCTTGAAAGCTGGGATGCTGCAGATTTGTTGCCAGGGTTTTTATGTCATTAGTCATTTTGGAAAAGCAAAATATCAGACTAGCTCCCATAATCTTTTTCATTTAAAAAAACAGGTTTAAATAATATGACTGTCATATTTAATTAATATACTGTCTGCTTCCTATTTATATTAATTAATGCCTGGAAGTCTTAACATCTTTTAATAATATTGACAATATATTAATTTATATAACTTAACACATAGCAAATTCCAACTCTTTCAAAAACTTTGAATGCCATATTCTAATGCATCTAATTAAATCACTAGCTCTCATGATGCCTTAAAGAGCAATCCGGACATACCTAATTGATAATCTAATAATCAATTAGTTATCAAATCTATATGGCTGCACATCTCACATAAGGTGACTTGGTGACATACAATAAATCAATTAAAACAATATAAAAATCAGTTCAATCAGTTATGTAACATCAGTAAAAACAAGATTACAAAAGATTACAAATTGGGAAATTAGGCTTGTCCCCTGGGTCCCACCAGATGAAATACCTTAGCAGATGGTGCCTGCAGCATGTTTCTCCTGCTAGACCTGATAGGATGGGTAGATTTATTTGGGGAGAGGTAATCCCTCAAAAAATTCATATCATGTAAGGCAGGGGTGTCAAACTCAATTTCATTGAGGGCCACATCATGGTTGTGTTTGACGTCAGCAGGGAGGGAGGCATGGCTAGAGTGGGCATGGTCAGCGGGATGTCACTCATTAAGGCTCTGTTTTGGGCCACGACGGCCTCCTGGAGCCCTCTACCAGCAAAAATGGAGTCCAGGGAGGTTGCACAGGGCTCTCCCAAGCTGCCTTTTTCACTGGGAGAGGCACCATGGGCCGGTCATCCATGGGCCAGATCTAAGCATCCCATGGGCTGGATCCAGCCAATGGCCCTTGAGTTTAATAACCCTGAGGTTTTAAAAACCAAAACCAGCCTTTTAAATTTTACATGGAAACAAACTGATAACCAATGCAGCTCAGGAGCAGAAGTGGAGTGTGTGTCATTGTAGAAGTTCATATAACTTCCAGTGCTGCTGCATTTTGCAGCATCTGAAGCTGATCCAGAAAGGTATGGCTGGTGGTATTGAAAGCTGTCAAGATGTCATGGCAAGCCAGGATGAATACACTTCCCCTATCCTACTTCTGCCAGTGAGCATCCAAAAGTGTGGCTAATGCTTCTCTGTACCAAGTCCAGACTTGAATCTTGATAGAAAGGGGTATAGATCAGGGATCCCCAATCTCTGGGCCACAGCCCATACTGGGCCTTGAGCCCTTTGGACTGTGAAAGTGTCAGGTGAGTGTGCATGCATCACCACTTGCATGAGCAGCGGGAAGTGCACACATTCCATTTGTGCAAGTGTCAGGTGTGCCTGCCCACTGCTTGTGCAAACGGAATTGCAGACGTGTGCTTTCCGCTGCAAGGATGGAGTATGGTGGGATCCAGTGATGGCTTCCTGAGGAATGGGTGAACCAATACCTTCCAAAGATATAATGGGATAACCCCCTTTATCAAGGATTTAACATTGCTAGAACTTACCCATAGGTCACCCCTTAGGCAGCTTTAGCCCAAGCCTTAACCAACTAGCAGGTGCATGGGTCTAAAGAGCAAGTGGTCAAGCTCACAATAATGTCCACTTCCCAGGACCAAAAAGTTCAAACCATTCCCCCAGATAATAGGACAAGAATGTCCCAGGCAATTCAATAGGATCTAGACCAAGGAGGCATGAAATTTGAAATGAATTTTAGCACCTTTGTTTAATAGATGCTCTGAAAATTACTTTGTGCAGCCTTGTATATGAATCTACAAGTCTTCCATGCCCAAAAAGGCATGGATCACTTGGAACAAGGTCATGGGATGGCAGCCCATGGATACAATAAAGACAAAAAACTTTTGTTCTAACTTTCTTCACTTGTATTGAATAGTTTTAATATATATGTTTACTTACAAAATAGAAAGTGTTGGGGTGTTCAGTGTTTTATGTACAACATTTACTTTGCAGTATAAATTATAACAATTGGCCTTGAGAAAGTTGGTTCATTTTTATGATTGCTATTTTTTAATTTGTTTGTTTTGGAATATGAATTGTGTGACTGTAGCTTCTTTGGAAGGTAATGCTAGTGTCAACCTTGCTTATGACAAGATAAAATGTTTTGCTTTTGGCAACATCATGACGAGAAATAAATGATGTTTTTAATAGTCCAATAATGTTTTTGAAAAATTGAGACTATGGGTTAATGGTAGTGAGGATGAAAATATTTCAGATGGCAAAATATACAGTACTAACTGTATTGTAAATAAATCCTGCTTAGAAATGTATAACTTTAATACATGATTAGTCAAGACAATGCTTAACACACACATTTGTGCACACACAACCCCGCCCCCCACAGAATAATAATTCTGAGATATGAACTGATCTATAATTTGTTTTTGCTAATGAGTTTTTTTGAGGTTTGTGTTAAGTAAATGTAAAAGAAAAGTTTTGTTTCTTTGTCATAATCCAAGACCATAGCTAATTGCTTGAAGCAATAAACACTTCTTCAACCTAAAAGATAATTAACCTATTTTTTAAAATTATAAAATCCAGAAAAACAACAACAAAACTAACATACAAACATACAAAATGAGCAGGAAAAAGAAACCAACAAAGGAAAACTCATTCAGCCCATATTTTAAACACGTCTTTCAACTTTGATCATGCAAAATTACTACTTAAGAAACAGGATTACGTATTATTTTCAAACACATAAGTGTTTTACTAAAAGGGCAAGTTTAATAAAGGGCAATTTCCTTGCTTGGTGTCATATGCTATCCATGAATTATTGGTATAGGCTTTCAAAGGCAGTATCTGATGAGCCAGTGTTAAGCTTCAGGGTGTAATGACTCTGTCTAGAAAAGAGATTTCCCGGAATTTTGCCAGTAACTCTGGCTGGCATTTTTAGAGGTAGTTTGAAAATGCAAACCACAATTTCTGGTGACATATCAGGAAATGCACTATCCAAATCATAATAACAAACCCTGAAGCTCAGCACTGTCCAGCTATCCATGAATTGTCGTAAAACTATATTTTTGTCATTTTATTCCTTAGCAAGGAATAAAATTCCTTTTATTCCTTTATTCCTTTTATTCCTTTATTCCTTTTACATTTACTTAACACAAAGCATCCCACATTAAGAAACACTTTGACTATCTTGGATTTTCTTTTTGTATTATTCAGCTTCATACTTTAAAAAAATGCATTAAGCCACTGTACAAAATAAGTGGTGCAGCTATAATAGGCTTTTATTGTGATTTTTTTTTAATCTTGATGTAATCAACAGTGGCATATCTTAATCCTAGAAATGCTCTCTAAAGCTGTCATGTTCATATAAATGTAAAAGGTGCCTATTTACCTTATCATCATTTTGAAAGGCATGACTTTCACTTTTTCCTTTCACTTCTATTCTGTATAAAGTATAATTTTGAAATTATGGTTCAAGTTCCATATGACTCTGAGAGAAAGAGAGAGCACAACCATCAACCCTATTTTTTGCATTCATTTCTTAGTTTGACATTCATCACAATACATTTTGCCAATATTAAACATCTTAGTTTATGTATTATAATCGAATATAAGTCACTGTACCCTTATAGGCAGAAGATGGCATAGTATCATTTTCATGTTAGAATGGAAATTTAATTGAAAAGTTAATATACATGACACTAAACACAATGATTCTGGTGACATGAAATTCAAAGGTTTGGTATTTCATGTCACCAGATTAAGCTGTCTTTTATTTCCAGTAAAATAATTATATTGTAATTTCAGTTCAATATAAGTGTGACTAAACATCAGGGAAATTTTTGTGAAATTTCATCATTAGTTTCTTCATCTACCCATATTATACTACAGAAATTTTCCTTGTCCCATTTAATAATCAAAGCAGATTATAATAATCTACATTAATTATTTGCTTGAGTATTAGTTAGAAAGCTTTATCTTTAGAATAGTATCATCTATGATATTATTCCATCTGCAGGCTAGCATCTGAGTTTTAATCTCTTAAAATTTGAGATAATTATTTTAAAATTGACTACAGTATTATTTTCAGAACTATATTTTTCAGCATCATTTAACATAACGTTTAGAATAGGCAGCCTTATCTCAAACATAGATCTGGTTAGGATTAATTGCATTTTTTTAGTAAAAGAAAAGCATAGTATATTTTTTAGCTCATTATTCCTTCATATAATTAATAATCAGCTATATATAATTTGTGGGATAGGCATAAGTATGATCCAGACAGATTTATTTGAATCAAGAAATTGTTCTATAAAAGGTGTAAGCTAGTGGTTCTAAGGATGACTCTGTCAATTGAAAAACTGTTGGGAATACAAAAACTAGAGAAAGCTATCTAGGATATGGAGAAGATGGGGCAATAAACAGGAAAGAAATTCCATAGATATTATCTTTATTTTCTTTGGAGAAACAAAAGATAAGAGGAAGCAGGAAATGTCAGGAAAAATGTCAAGAATTGTATAGCTTTGGGGCAACAGGAGCTAATCATTAGTGCTAGCCTTACTATTTAAACAAATTGAGGTGTTTGTTTCAGAAAACAAATCTGAGACTGGCTGCTAAGTGCTAGAGGGCAAATTGAAAACCACGAAACCTATGGGTGCTCCTTATGTCAGTATACAGTTTCCTTAGCTGACACAACATTAAAGTTGTACAGTACATCACTGTTATAGTTGATATCATATTGCTGTCAAAGAAGAATTCAGATGCAGTACCAGAAGGAAACATAGCCTTGTTCTTCCCTGCAGGTATCAAAATATCTTGAGGCACCCTTGTTAACCACAAGTTTCATAGAGTCTACCGCTAAGAGTATTGTTTTGTATAAACTGTGTAAGACAGCACAGCAATTCAGAGTTGCGATGCTTTTATGCAACCGCTCTGGAGACAATCATTGCACCTGTTTAGGATTTTGGTATGTTGTAATGTTCATTATATATTGGACATGGCTAGTTATGGCTGTGCATGCTGCAGATTTTCAGGATTACTGATTTTTAAGACAGAAACATAGACTACAAATGAGATTCTAAAGTTAATTTAACCATTATAACTAAGTTATAAAAGGATAAACCTCATGTGATTTGGGAATTTTTCACAACTTGACAATGGTACCTGTTATTTAGGACTGTGATATAGTAATCTGATAAAATAATCAAGCAATATTATGACTGTAACCTGTTACAGGTGTTCTAGTTAGAGCTTTTTTTTAAAAAAAATTTAAAACAAGTTTTATTGATTTTTTGAAGACAAACAAAACATAGAACATAAAAGTATAAAACCTCCTTTCTAAAAATTACTTATGAGTTTTAACAAGGCAAATAAAACATTATTTTTTAAGGCATAGTTCCACATTATCACATTTCCATTTAAGCACATATATATCTTTTCCAAATTTCTCATTGTTTCTCCCTTCACTTTTATTCAATTATATTTCTTTCTATCAAGGTTTTATTAATTCTCAATCAAACATAAACACACAAAATACAAAACATAAAACAAAGCATAAAAAGATAAAACCTCCTTAATTATCATTTATACATGTCTTTTCCAAATTTCTCTCCCTTTAGTTTTATTCCTCCAAGGTTTTATTAATTCACAATCAAACATAGCTAACCAAAACACAAAACATAAAACATAAAACTTCTTTTGAAAAGTGGCTTAGCCCCGGGTTACATCTTTTTTTACAGACCTAAATCAAATTCATGCTCACCTTATATACCATTCATATCTTATTAGCCATTCTATATTTTCTATATAACTTCTCCCTTCTTTTCACTCTCTTAATTATATTTTATTTATTTCATCTTATTTCAAAATAATTATGTTTGTATCTTTTGTCCGTTCTTTTCTAATCATCTATTTATCTCTTCTCCTTAGCAAAGAATTTCCCCTGTAATCACTTTTAAAGTGTGACGCCTTTCTATCTTTCACCTAAAGTAACACTTAAAATAATACATAATTTCCATCCTGATTCTGCTTAGTACATTCTACATGTTGCATTTTAAAATAAAAGAATAATAAACTTATAATATAGTTAAGTATATAATTTCCATTCTAGTTCTAATTCTAATTAATACATTATTTTAGAATAAGAAAATAAAATAGTAAATTTATAATAACATTAAGACAATAACGAATTAAACTATAACTAAGCATTAATCATTTTACACATTTTCTTTAATATTTTATTTAATATTAAGATCTATCATTATTAAACATTTTAATATTTTAATATTTTGTTAAATCTTATAATATTCCATTAAACTATTTCAAATGCAAATACTACAATACTATCTTATGTACTCTTGCAGAATCTTTCTTTAGTTATACACTATCCTTTATCCCTAAAAAAAATCTTCTTTTTGGCATCTTGTTTCAGACTGTGGCTTTTTTCCCCCTTTCCCCTCCCTTTCTTCTCCAGTCTGGTCTTTTTGCCCCCCCCCCTCCTAACCTCCACCTTTTTAACTTCCCCTCTCTGTTGTAGTTCTCTTTTCAATTGCTTTCTAACATTGTACCTTTTTTTCACCTTATTTTTCTTTTTCTTGGTTGTTTTATTGAATCTTAAATTCTCATTTTTCCTTCCTCTCTTCCTATTTTCTTTCTTATTTGAACTTTTTTGTCCATTAAAAATGGCTTCTTCCTTTTCTTCTTCTTCTTCTCCTTCTCCTTCTTCCTCAAGTATTTGCTGGTACGTAGAAACCGCCATTTCTAAAAAGTGGAAGACAGCTCCCAAAGAATCCTTGCCATTTTGTTCTCTTTCTTTTAATTTTTCATATTCCATTTTTAGTTCATCCACAGATGGTGCCATTATAAATTTTTAAGAACAACCCAGATGTTTTTAATCTTGAAGTAATTTCCAAATGTCAAAGTTATCAAACAATCCAAACAGACAGAAATTATTTCCTCTTCTTCTCTTTGCAATTTTTCTTCCTGGGGCAAAATCCCAAATATATTTTAAAGCCGTATTACAGTTAGTTGCTGGTCTTATAATCTTCAAGGCATCTCCTCCAACAAATTTTTAAAGATTTTTTTTTTTAGTCCTCTCCTTCCCACTTATAACAAAGAGCTTATTTTTACCTTAAGGAAACAGGTTTTTCTGTGCTCATTTGCTTTCTCCGTAAGGAAGGGGAGTGAACTTTCCTTCAGCACTTTCACCGCTGTAGCAACTCCTTTTGGAAACAAATGTATCAATCCAAAATTCAGATTTCCAGGGTGTTTTAAAAGTAACTTAATGTCCTGGTTCAGCCAAGAAAACTTCTCCTTCTGGTTCTTCCTCCTGCACAGTCTTATCCGGTTGAAGATTCCTTTGTGGCTGCCATTTCTGACAGCCGCTCCACCACCTCAGGAAAAAGGAGTCTAGCCGGCTGGTGAAAGGGGGTGCGATATCCCCAGACCCCTGCCCGGATCTCCTCTGTCTTCCACTGCCCCTTCGGGGTAGCGACAACCCCCAAATCCAGTTGGATCGGGGGTACCTCAGCGGCGAGCGCAGCAGGGACCCACAGAGAAGCGGATTCCTGCCGCCGCCGAAGCCTTGCAACCGGTGTTAATTGGTGTTAATGGCAGATAGTGTAAACCAGGGCTGTCAAACTCCTGGCCTGCGGGCTGCATGCATTACAGGTAGGCCATGCCCACATCTAGTTTATCAAAGGGGGAAAAAGTCCTGATATGTCATGTGACGCCACCATGATGATGTGAGTTTGACACCCCTGGTATAAACCAGGGCAGACAGACATATTATTAATTGTATAAGGGATTGACATTGACATGAAAAAGCAGTGGACACTTGTGTGATTTTATTTTGTTTATGTAACTAGAAAATGTATGTTGACGTGTCCCCATTGGGGAAATATCCTGTTTGGGAAATAACTATCTATCTAAGTCACATAAGATTCCTACATCTTATGTCCTAGTATTTTAACTAGGACATAAGCATCTTTAATGAATACTTTGTTTGATATAGTTAGCAATGAAAAAAGTGGAAAAGAGCCTATCTAAGGTTGCAATTATCATTCTGCAGGGCTCAGGAAGTCAACTCAGTATGAACTGAGCCTTATATTGAATTACACTTTGGATGTATTTATTTTAGCTGTTACGTTAGTAGTAGATCAAATATTTTTGTGCATAATAATATAGAATATGTATTTAGAAAAAAATAATTATTCATAACTATACAATATTAATATATGCAAAGAATAGTAAATATAAAAATAAAGTATATTTTGACTTCCTTAGATCAAAATAAGTGCAAAGCAGAATTTTCTCAGACACCTGTATTTTATTTGAAAAAAAAACCCTCATTTAAAAAATACGAAATGTTCAAGTAGGTTCACTATCAAAAGGTATTATCTGTGACAACCTAGGTTTATTTTATTTAATTATTTAGAAAATTTATATAGCTAACCACTTACTTTCAGTGATTATGGGTGGCTTACAAAAGTATGTATTTATTACTGATGGTCATTTTGGAATTGCTTTAAAAATAATTTAAAATACCTGAAATGATACTACTAGACCAAGGCTATCAAACTTGCAGCCCATGGGCCAGATGTGTGATGTGCTGGCCATGCCCATGCTTGGTTTCGTGAAGGGAGGAAAGGTTGTGATACGTCACATGATGATGCCATGATGGTGTGAGTTTGACACCCCTGTACTAGTACTAATGAAATACAAAGAGGATCCTCCTATTTTTTTTTCTAATATATAGATATTTTGCCAAGCATAACTTATCAGACAGGAAGAAGACTGTACCTGCTAAAAAGAAATTCCTTTTCTGTGAAACTGTTCAGGGCAGAGTAGATCCTGAGTGAGAGAAGTTTATATATCTTCAGCACATGGTCTGACATCAGGCAATTCAAGACAAGTAGCTTTATTCAAGTAACCTCCTATCTTTTTTTTCCAGGATTTTGTTCCTGCTAAGCACTTCTAGAAAAGGTGCAGTCTCAGTAATGGACTGTACAAATCATCTGATGAACACAGTGTGTCATAACCAGATGAACAACTATAGAGTATCTTTGTGTGCCAATGCTATTGCATCTGTGATTGTGAAAATCCAATTAAAGCCCAGAGAATGTTGCTTCACAAATGGCAACATATTGCTGGCTTGAAGGGGTTATCTGTACTCCTGTCATCACACAGCAAGAATTAACCCAATTATGCTGGCTTGGAATTATTGCAGAATTGCTGGCATGCCAGGGTTACAAGTGCAGGGATGGGGAAAGTAAGGAAGCTTTTGCTGCCAAGATGCCTGAGTTTCAGTGCATGTATTAATTATTTTAAGAATCGCTCTCTTCTTAACATCACTTCAAACTGTGAACAACAGTGTTTGAAAAACTTTGACTATTTAAAATATATTTAAAATGTAGGCCCTGTGAGTTGGGAAGGGAAAGGAATAGAAGGGAAGGGAAAAGAAGGAATTTTAAAAATTCATGGTTAAACTTAAGTAGACATGCAAGATCCTAATGAAATTTGACCAGCTTGAGGGCACAGCAAGGGAAACATTGATTGGCTGTCATTTCCCTATGCTTAGTTGTAAGTCAAAAAGAACAATAGAGGATGGCTGGTAATTCTGCGAGCTGTAAACCTATAAATGTGTAGATAATATCTTGATGGCATAGCAGATCTGCAGCTAGTCAACACAGTGTAAATTAATCCTAGGTCAAAGTAAAGAGCCTGGTCATCTGGAACAGGTCTCTGCTATGCTAAAATTATTCTGTTCAGACTGATATATTCAGAGGCATTTAAGCTCCATAGTTTTGAAATGAAGGATCACATTACTTTCCAACAATCCACGATCTCACCATTACAATGATTATACAATAAACTGTGTTGAAATAAGAACTTTTACTATAATTTGAACTCAAGGCAATACATGATGGTAAAAATGCAGTAACAATCAATTAAATAGAGAAAAATATTTCAGAAACCTATTATACTGCTGTCTACCTACCTGGACTCTCTTCATCAAGGATTCTATGCAAAGAGCACAGAGCCTTCCTGAACATTAATTAGGGTGAGGGCCACTCTGACTTGAGAACATAAGCTGTTCCAGACTTAGAAGCTTGCTACAAAAGAGGCCATCTCCTAAGCCAGAAGTCTCCAAACTTGGCATCTTTAAGAATTCTGGGAGTTGAAGTCCACAAGTCTTAAAATTGCCAAGTTTGGGGACCGCTGACCTAAGCCTTCAGGCCTATTTTTCAGGGAATGTGGATCAGCATAGTTACATGCTGTTTAACGTATAATGGATGGGTAGATTCTGCCTGGAATGGATTGTCTCAAATGTAGCAAAGAGTCAAGATATAATACACTTTAAAGGTAAAAACCAGCCTCTTGCACTGATTCCAGAATTCTATTGGCAGCAAGTGCCATTCTTACAACTTACAGCAGTGGTTATTTGCTACATTCACAGTACAATCAGTAGGTGGACAATTACATTCCATGACACCTGTGGCTTCCAGCTCATCTTCAAGAGTAGCCCCATACGCAGTATAGTGCAACTAGGAGATGACAAGAGCATGAGCCACTGTTTACATCAAAATTTTATCTACAAGGGGTAGAACTTAAGGGGTTTCAAAAATTACTGTCAAGCTAGCTTGTTTCATGAGATTATCCTCTAGCTGCTGTATATAATTTTTTTATATAATACCAAAATTTCTTATGCTGTGAAATTTATATTTTCCCCTATTTTCCCTGTATATCCCCACAAGACTAACTGTAAATTCACTATTTACTTCTAATTATAAGAGGCTTGCAATCTGATATTAAACTTCATGCTTTGATTTATTCAAAACATCACTAATAAAATCAGAACATTGTTAATCCTTGCTCATAAATGAGATCATTATAATTTAATCATCTAAATTCATATGACAATTTAAATCATGTTAATATTCCATCCATTTTTTTTACTCTACCAGTTCAGGTTTATTTATTTTTAGGTCTTGGAATATGGTTGCTTAAATATTGGAGTATTTATTGTATAAAAACTAGAAGTGATAATTATTATTTTTCATGCCTCTTAACAAATCTTAGAAAGTTTCCATATTTTCCCCTCAATATGAATTTATTTTAGTTTTCTACCATAATGCAGATACCAAAGTAAAAATCTTGATTTTGTAAATGTAAGTTCATAACTAGGAAAAAATACCACATAAATGCTATTGTTATATTGAAATAACAACATTTTATTCAAATGTCATCTATTTTAATGTTCCCTTACCTTGCTATCATGATGCAAAGTACTATAATTCAAATGAATTTAGGCTACTCCAATCTTGGACTATGTATCTATACTGCATATCATAAAGTTAAGTGTCACCATATTTAAAGATTTTGAGCAGAGATGTCAACTCGCACACCACGGGCCAGATATGTAACATGCTGGCCATGCCTACCCCACTTTAGTGAAGGGGGAAAAGTTGCAATACATCATGTGATAACAACGTGATGTCACGAGTTTGATGCCCCTGATTTTGAGGGTCATCTTACATTGAAATTTGCTTTCAATTATGATATGATATAATTAGTAATGCAGCCATAGCATTATAATTGGTTTTGTTGAGCATATATTACTTTAGAAACGGATACCAAAATATTTGCTTTGATGACACTTATTTTATATTGTAAAACTGAAGCCAGAAGATTTGCCTTTAGGGTTTTGATATTAGACAAATGATAATATACACCCTTAGGACATGCTGCCTAAATCTGTATGTGCAGAGGTTTTTTTTTTTTTTTTTTTTTACTAATACAGAATTCCAGGAACCTTGGCAATAGAATCAGTAATTGGTAGAAATGTTTTGGAAGAAACTATAATTTTATAATCCTGACTCAGCCATTATTTTTATTTTTTTTCTCTTCTTGTTTTTTGGGGGTTGTTAGACTTCAGAATGGAACCAAGAGAAAAACGATTGAATTCTAGAAGGCAGAATTAATTATTAAAAATGGATAACATTGGATTTCAGTCATTATGAATCTTAAGTCTTGTTTAATAAATGGAAGAGGTGGAGTTAAATTTTTACTTTTGGCTCCATTTTTAGTGAAGAAAAACCAATATTGCTTTTTTTGACTGTCATTCTCAAAAGCTAAAACAATCTTGTTAATCATTTTTTAAACGAGGAACTCAAATAATCTTGCAAAATTTAACCAAGAATCATGCAGTCTTCTTCCAAAAGAAGGAAAAGGAATTAATTTATATTTTCCTACTTTATACTATTTTAAAGCATGCATGAGGTTTGGTGAAAAGAAAGTACCTCTTGAAATGAATGGAATGATAGTATGAGAAGATCATAAGCGTCTATCACAGATGCTAAAGAAGTTGGGAAATATTCTTTTTCATAAGTTGTTATACAAAGCATAATAACTTACTACTTAACATTTCTAAAATGAAAACTGCAGGATTTTCTATTTTATTCATTAGCATTTCAAATATACACAAAAAAGGTCAGGACCATCAGAAAATAATTTAAAAAGTGCACAATAAGTGGAAGGTGGCAGCATGCATAGTTTCTGAATAAAAGGTGGAATATAAATCTAATAAATAAATATATACTCATATTCCATTTAATTTGGTCTGGAAAAGGTGAAAGGAGGACACTTTTTAATGCTAAATATAATATATAATTATCTGAATGGTTCCAGACTAAAAGATTTTCTGTAAGCAAACTAGTGGACATTGACAAAGTTTTCCTTATATGTATATTCACTTCATAAATATATTCTTAACTACAGTGGTACAATAGCAGTTTAAGAGGGAAATATTCTTTACATCCCTCAAAAAGTACATTACACATTTAATCATTTAATTGAATAATCAAGTGACAGCTATAATCTAAAAATTGCAGATTGCAATTCTTGCAATATAAGTGCAAAAATGCAATGCCTCTTTTAAGATTATGCTTATAACAATCTATGTGCATATTAAAACTAGTTTAATTGAATCAGAGATATTTTAATCAAATGCAAATTTAACTGACTGAACAATCAATCAAGTAAATTACAATGGCAAACCTAGTAAAAGTATAATTTGGAAGCAATTATATAACATCCAGATAGGAACACACTGGTGTTTTTGAAACAAGCTTCAGATAAAGACTGATTTCAATAAAGAAGAATATTTGTAGTCTATGGTCTAGGATTGTCACATTTTTCCTATTTAAACTATGGTTAAATCTGGCTATATGTTGTGAAATTAAATAATTTTTGTCATGGTTGTCTGACTGCCAGGCTTATGCCTGTTTGTCCTACATAGTGGTTATTGCACTTCTTACATTGTACATTGTAGATGACTCCTGTTTTTTCTTCTGGGGTTGCTGGGTCTTTTGGTTTGCTTAGGTCTAAGGATAGATGCTAACACTGATGATGGTACTAATTTGGGTAACAAAACATATGTAAAAAAACAACCAAGCTCAGAGAGCATCAAGGACCTCTCATATAACTTATGAGTCATACATAGCTTTAAGTGAAAATTCCTTTTCACATTTTGTTCAATAAAGATAGATATTTTTTAATAATTTGGATATCCTATTTAAATTATAACAACAACAAAAGACACACAATGGCTTTTTCTTAGTTGTGCTTATGAAAATGATTCCTGGAATCTTTGAAAGGATTATAAAAAATTCATGTAATTTCTTGGAGAACAATATAGAAATGCAAGTTGAAATTCTGCTGGTAGTAGTTTTTTGTTGTGTTAAAGTAAAGAATAATGAAAACATTTTATTTATTTTATTTACTGATTTATTTATTTTGTCAAAGAATTATTAGATAACAGGTATAAGTATAAACATGAATATTATATATATGAATATAAATACATGAAATGGATACGAATAAGAACAAAAAGAAACAATAGGACAGGGACAGTAGGCACGTTGGTGCGCTTATGCATGCTCCCTACAGCCCTCTTAGGAAAGGGGTGAGGTCAATAGTAGACAGTCTAAGGTTAAAGTTTTTGGGGTTTGGGGAAGAAACCACAGAGTCAGGTAGAGTATTCCAGACATTGACTACTCTGTTGCTGAAGTTGTATTTCCTGCAATCAAGTTTGGTGTGGTTTATCTTTAGTTTGTATCTATTGTGTGCTCTTGTATTGTTTTGGTTGAAGCTGAAGTATTCATTGACAGCTAGGACATTGCAATGTATAATTTTATGTAATATACTTAGATCGAACTGAAGGCGGCGTAGTTCTAGGTTGTCTAGGTCTAAAATTTCAAGTCTGGTGGCATAAGGTATTCTGCTACGAGTAGAGGAGTGGAGGACTCTTCTTGTAAAATACTTCTGGACTTTCTCAACTGTGTTAATATCAGATACGTAATGTGGGTTCCAGACTGATGAACTGTACTCGAGTATTGGTTTAGCAAATGTTTTGTATGCTCTAGTTAATAGTGTGATATTACCGGACAAAAAGCTACCCAGGTTTAGGTTAACAACTCTGAATGCCTTTTTGGCTATGTAGTTACAGTGGGCTCTAGCACTTAGATCATTAGAGATGAGGACTCCAAGGTCCTTCACAAAGTTTGGATCATCAACAAGATCTTGACTATTCAGCTTGTATTTTATTTTCTGGTTTTTTTTTTGCCAATATGTAATATGTCATTTATGTATAGTATGAAGAGTATATAACATGATTTGTCTTTTTGTCATTGTACTGTAATTGTATGACAAGAGCACTAGAAATTTATCAGCTGATAAAATTTGATCAGTGGTGTTAATTTCTGGCCATTGCTGGAAAAATTAAATGATATTGTTTATTCTGGATTTGTTTTATTTAGGTTTGAGAGATTGTTTTAATTATTTTAATGGGTAATCAGATAAAACTTTAAATTAGGGAATCAAAACATTGTATGGTTAAAAAGTACTACTTTTTTGTTAGCATTTGAAGGCAAGAACATGCAGTAAGAACATACTGTGATAATTAGCAATATGTGTGGTTCTCAGTTGTTTAGCTGTGGGTTGGTTTTTCCAAATTCTCATCCTATTTGTGGATAGAGAATTTGGAGGAGGGAAACACTGAATTTTGTCATTTCTTTCTTTGGAAGACGACATCTTCCCAAATGTTGAATGTTAGCTTTTGCTATAGAAGCCAATAAAGGCAGTTACATTGGCAACTCCCCATCTATTTGTATCCTGTGAAATGTTTGAGGTTGCATATCATTCAGGGACTTTATACTTTATACAGCAGCTGCTACAAAATAATACAAACAAATAACTGGAAGTAATGAGATCTAACTTAATGAACAGCCACATTGAGGAACTGTTTGATCCTTTTGATTACAAAGTATTCCAGAACATATTTAAATTATGTTAATCTCTTCTTAAAATAACATTAACATTTATTACAATATTCACTTTTCCTAAACAAACCAAAAAGACCTTCAACAGCAATTGAAAGTTGTACAATGATTATACATGATGAAGCAAAAAGTTGCTATATAATTGTGATTAATATAAAGTAAAAATTAGGGGGGGGGTACCATAATTAACAGAAAAAGATAAATAAGATAATAAATATAGATAACAACATGTTACTATTTGAATCTTAACATTAAATTTAGGCTGTATATTGCATATTGCAGCATCTTTTCAAAAAGAAACAAACTCATAGCCTAGATCCATTACTTAAAATAAATTCATTTCTAGTTACATACATTTATACTGTTTGTCATATTCTAGGTATGCAGCAAAGTTCTTAATGAAATGAAAAATTCCATGTTTAGCAATATCATGCATTAAGATTCTTAACTATCATATTTCCTCCCAGAATTCTATTGATTTATGTAGTCTTTTGAAACTCAAATAAGGCTATTATTGAACAACACCACATTATTAGAATTTATATGCCTTCATAAAGAAGAAGAATTTAATTTTTATCAATGTTTAAATACTATCTGAGAGGGTTTGATAAACTCAGAATAATATTATTGGATGAATTACTTCCATGTCTGTTTCATATTCTACAATACCTGGACGCACTGATTTCCAAAACTAGATATATCAATCCTTTATTCCATAATTCAATATACAGTTAATGCTGTGATTTTATGTTTTATTAATAAAATTAAACGGTGATTTTTTATTTAAGAATTACATTTGATAAAAAAATTTTAAATTGAAGGCACACTGGAGGTTTTTTATCTATTTATTAAATTTATATGCCTCTCATCTCACCCATCTAGGAGATTCTAGGCAGCTTACAATTGATTAAGACAATGATGTGAAATATGAAAATAAATAAACTAAAAGTGGTTCAAAATTGACAAAGATGGGAAGGAAGGCAGTGAGATGCACACATGGAGGAGGGCATCTTATTTTAGTCTGTTAACCACCTCAAGAATAACATTTCCAAAATGATTGGTTCCTATGTCTGGGCCATATTTCATGTTTCAGTTATATATATTCAAAGCTGATAATGCAAGTAAGTCAGATTCAAAATACCATCCCCCCAAAAATTAATTAAAAATTAATTCATTTAGAAAGTTGATGCCTTGTGTAATCCAAATATTTCAATGAAACATCTTCATTATTTTTACATTTGTGTTATCCTTCAGCATCTGTTTCTCAGATGATACGGCATTAAAAGATAACTGCTTATCTATTAATAACCAAACGTGCCTTGTAACTTTCAAAGCTGGAAATGAATATTCTTATTAGTACACTTGGACTCTCACATTTGTCAAGATTTAGACATATAACACATTTCTTCTCCAAATAGGCCCAAAAGGAGGAATAATAATAAGGAATCTAATAAAAATGTTAAAATAGAAATATAGTGATACAGCTGAAAATTTGTAGACTGCAGTTATCATCATTGCAAAGTAACCTCAATTTGGCCAAAGTTATTCTAGAGGCTTTAGCCAGCTATAAAATTTTTCTCATTAACTTACCTATCTGTGTAAAGCATCTAATTGGAATTTACATTGGATTTCCTCTTATATTATGGCATTAATCTTGAGGAAATGTTCATTTTGATAATTTTAATTGTGCCCCAAATACTTAATGGAAGGTATAGACATTGACTTATATCTACTGAAATTCCACCTATTTGTTTAAACATATTTAATTCAACATACTTTGTATATTCTAGAAAAAAGATAAACTTTGGTACTTTATAAAGTTTGTGTCAATTTCGAGTCAAACCTAACAGAAGTCATTTTTCTATTTCTCACAGTTGCCACACAGAGGGGGAAGGGGGAAAGAGGATGGAATGTGTTGCTAGACAAAACACAGAACTTTCTTGTGGGAACCAAGCAGTAATGGGATTCCAATTTTTTTACTACTGGTTCTGTGGGCATGGCTTGGTGGGCTTGGCTTGTTGGGCGTGTCAGGGGAAGGATACTGTAAAATCTCAGTCAGAGGTGGTATTTGCTGGTTCTCTGAACTACTCAAAATTTCTGCTACCATTCTCCAGAACTGGTTGTAGACTAACACAGTACCTTCTTCAGTAACTATACTTTATTTATTTATTTATATTTATTTTTATTTGTCAATTGGTTACAAGATAATAGGTATAGGTAAAAACATAGTTATAAATACATGGATACATATAAGAAAAATAAAAAATATATAAAAGAAACAATAGGACAGCGATGGTAGGCATGTTGGTGCGCTGATGCACACCCCCTACAGACATCTTAGGAAAGGGGTGAGGTCAATAGTAGACAGTCTAAGGTTAAAGTTTTTGGGGTTTGGGGAAGAAACCAGAGAGTCAGGTAGAGTATTCCAGACATTGACCATTTTGTTGCTGAAGTCGTATTTCCTGCAATCAAGTTTGGTACGATTAACCTTGAGTTTGTATCTATTATCTGCTCTAGTGTTGTTATGGTTGAATCTGAAGTATTCATTGACAGGTAGGACATTGCAATGTATGATTTTATATACTATACTTAGATCGGACCGAAAGCAGTGTAGTTCTAGAATTTTGAGTCTGGTGGCGTAAAGTATTCTGCAACGAGTAAAGGAGTGGAGAACTCTTCTTGTGAAATATTTCTGGACTTTCTCAACTGTGTTAATATCAGATATGTAATGTGGGTTCCAGACTGATGAGCTGTACTCGAGTATTGGTTTAGCAAATGTTTTGTATGCTCTAGTTATTAGTGTAATATTACCAGAGAAAAAGCTACGTAAGATTAGGTTAACAACTCTTAATGCCTTTTTGGCTATGTAGTTGCAGTGGGCTCTAGCACTTAGGTCATTTGAGATGAGTATTCCAAGATCCTTGACAGAGTTTGGATCATCAACAAAGTCTTGACGATTCATCCTGTATTTTATTTTCTGATATTTTTTGCCAATATGTAGGACAGAGCATTTATTTGTTGAGATTTGAAGTTGCCATTTGTTTGACTATTCTGATACATAGTCAAGCTCTTTTTGAAGGGTAGCAGTATTGTCTGTGGTGTTGAATAGCTTTACATCACCAATGAAGAGAACACAGTTGCTCTTGATATATGATCACAGAGGTCATTTATGTAGAGTATGAAAAGAGTTGGTCCTAGAACACTGCCTTGGGGGACACCACTGTTGACAGGAACAGAATTTGATAGGATGCTCCCAATTTTGACCATTTGTTGTCTGTTTGATAGGAATGCTTCTACCCAGTTATGCAGGTGTCCAGAGATACCGTAAGATTTTAGTTTTTAGGAGTAGTTTGTCTGTACCACTGAATTAAAGGCTTTACAAAAGTCTATGTAGATTGTGTTTATTGCTTTACCCTGATCAAGTTGTGTACTCCATATGTTTTTGCAGTGTAAGAGTTGCAGATTACAGGATAGTTTTTTTCCTAAAACCAAATTGTTTATTAGAGAGTAGGTTGGTTGTTTCTAAGTGGAGGATGATGTTAATAATTGATTCCATGACTTTACAGGTGATGCAGCATAAGAAGATTGGTCTGTAATTTTCAACTAGGCTGGGGTCTCCCTTTTTGAAGATGGGAATGACTGTGGCTTGTGACCATAGTTTTGGCGAGGAGCTGGTCCTGAAAGATTTTTCAAAGATTATGTTTACAGGTTCGGCTATGGCAGTGGGTAGCTTTTTTAAGAAGTAGGCACATATTCCGTCCGGTCCAATAGATAGAGATGGTTTTAGATTGCGCAGTGCTTTTTCAACAATGTCTTCTATAAAATCGATATGTATTAGATCATTGTAGTTGTCTGTGGTTCGACTAGGAAATACTGGGCATGATCCATTGCTGTTTACAAATACATAGCCAAAGATTGTGTTAAAGAGGTTGGCTTTAATAGTGTCATCATTGCAGTCTTTACCATTAGGTCCTTACAGGGGTGGGATGGACCTTGAGTCTTTTAGTTTGTTGTTTATAAAATTGTAGAAAGCGCGGGTGGAATTGGTGCATAGAAGTTTTTCTTCTGGTTTAATGTGATAATTGGTGCATTTAGTTTTTATCTGGTGGCATAAATTTTTGTATCAGCTTTTGAAGTTGGCAAAGTGACCAGATTTGTTTTTCCACCAAAGTGATCTCTTTTTGGATTGAAGCTTCCTTATTGTTTTGGGTAATTTGTTTTTTCTGGTTTTGGGAGTTGTTATTGGTACATATAGTTTGATGACTCTTTTGACTTCAAGTAAAAATATGTTGGAATGGTCTTCTACAGTATTGCATCCAGAGAACAGAAATTTCCAATCAAGGGATGAGAGATCGTTGTTTATAAGATCATAGTTGCCTTTTTTGAAGTTATAATTGGGGATTCCATCATCGTGATGATTTTTGTGTGGACGTATGTTGAGACAAAAGTCAATCATGTTGTGGTCACTGTTGGAAAAGGGTTCTTTAATTTTTATTCCATAAATTGAATTCAAACTATTGCAGAAGATGAGATAGAGGCAGTTGTTAAGTCTTGTGTTGTTGGTTACTAGTTGTTCTAGTCCCAGATTTCTTACTGCATTGTAGAAGGTTGCATGTGTGGATTCAGTTGTACATTCGTTAAGGGTCCAGTTAATATGAAGTAGATTGAAGTCACCAAGAAAGATAAAAGTGTGCGGGCAGGATGCTGCCCATGTTAGTAGTATATTTAGCTTGTTTGCATGTTTGATGTCATAATCAGGGGCTCTGTAACATAGTAAGAACTGAAATGTGATATTTAAGGACAGTTCACAGACAATGGTCTCAGGAATAGCAAGCTCCTGGGTAACTTGGATGTTTTTTAGATCTAGGGACTTTTTATAGAAGATAGCAACACCATTTTCTCTACAGATTTCATGATCTGATCGGTAAACATGATAGTCTCTTACTATGGTAATGGAGTCAGGAGGAGATGCATTGAGCCATGTTTCACAGACAAATATAATGTCGAATTTAGCCGTATTTAGTAAGAGGAGAAATTCAGGTATTTAATTTACAAGGCTTCTTGCATTGAGTAGCTTGCATTTAAGGCCAGTTGTGGTTGGAATAGAGGTAGTTAGGGGCATGCATGCCTAGTTTTGAGTGATGTTAGATTGGATGGGGTGGGGTTGGATGCGGAGTTGTGGGTTGTGTGACTTTCTTTTGATGCAATCAGCTCTGTAGTCAATGTATAGGTCCTTTTCTCCATTGTCTAGATGGCTTTTGAGTTCTGCATGGAGTTCACGGGAGTGGATTCTTTGCAGTATGGATAAGTCTGGTCTTGAGCGAAGTTTTTTGTAGTTGGGATTAGTTTTTGCAATGGCATTTATTGTATGAATGAATATGCGTTTGTTGGACTCATTTTTGCATACAACTCTACAAAATCTTGGGGCCACAGAGCCGTCATTGTATTTGTACCCATGGCCATCTCTGGTTATTTCAATGATATCTTCAGGAGAGATGTTTGTTGTATTAGAGTTGCTTATGATATCACAAACTTTGGTGATGTCATCTGATTTGTTGGTGTCTTCGAGACCAAATAAGATGGCATTTGGACATATTTGTGGAATTATTTGAAGGGATAGTAATTGTTTGTGGCTGTGGTTTGGTGGTTATTTTTGGTTGTAGTTGTGATTGTAGTTGAGGTAGTGGTTGTGGTTATTGTGGGATTTGATTTTGAGCTGATAGGTACTCACTTATCTGTGCTGTATTTTTTTTCTCAAGATAAATTAGGTTTGCTTGTATATTTGTTTCAAAACATGTTGCTAAGCGTTCTTCTATTGAGTGAATGAGTGATTCTATGCTTTCAACTCTGTCAGGTACGGTACTCAGTTTGTTTAGCTTAGGAGAACATGGTGGACATAGAAAAAAGAATGTATCTGAATTTTTAACCATATCAGCTAGGTTTTTGTTTGCATTTAAGCAGGCAGGGTAGGCTAGATTATCGCATAGGCAGCATTTGATGTAAATTTTGCTTTCATTGATGGTTTCAAGACATTTGAAACATGTGCAGGAGTCTGGGAGGTCATTGCTAGAGATATTTTTCTTTTGGTTTGGTTTGGAGTTTTTGGCTGGCATGGTCAATGGCAATAGTACAGTAATCAATTACAATAGCTAGTTAATGTGATAGGTAGACAGTTACTTAATGAATGTTGGTAATTAATAAATGTTAATTGATATGTTAGAGAACAAATCAAAAGTAAGGCTGCTTATTACTAAAAATCAATCAATCAATCAATTGATTATTCAAATCACCAATCAAATTTTGCTAAGCAACAAACAGCCTAATTTATTACAGTAATTACTAAACACACTGGTCAGTTAAATTCACTAAATTACTGATTTTACTAATAAGATATTCAGTAATTACATTATATGCACTAAACATTCAATCATACTAAGCAAAAAACAATAATTCAATTGATCATTTTATAAAAATTAATTATTTTAAAGAAATTGATTTTTTTGAGATAATGAAAGTAAGTAGTATGAAGTAGTATTGAGAGTTGGTAAGTAAAGGGTTATTGCTTTGCTTTGTTTTGCTTAGCTGTTGCTGATATCTGAGAATAGGTTTATAACCCTTTATAAACTGGCAGGAAGTCTCTTTTCCTGGGCTGTTTGAAAACAATCAGTGAGCAAGGGTTTACACTCTCTTTCTTGTTTTGTAGATTGAGTTTTTGAGATAGTAAAGATGCAAAGATGTTGAAGGGGGGATCTCTGGTCCTTTCTTCAGCAAAGATAAACAGAACAATTCACTGGGAGGCAACAGGAAACTTTTTGTTTTGTTTTCCCTTGGTGAATGGGATTACTGGGCCCTTCCTAGTTAATTTAAATACACTTTCATTTGAGTCCAAGTAAGAAATATAATGTTAGAAAACATCTCAGACTTGACCTTCCTAGTTTTCTTCAGTAAGAGGGAGAGGGAGGAACATTCAAACCGGCAAAATTACTTGTTACTGTAATCTTGTAATAAAAACTATAATAGCACTTATCTTGGTGTCCCAATGTGGATCTAACTCAAAAGCCTGATAATAAGGATACCCTTTGTTTTTTTTTATTTTGTTTGTCTGTCATTGGCTTCTTTCTTAGAATGTGTCAAGATATCAAAAGCACTTAACAATGAAACAGAGCTTAACAAAGTGTAGATGGACCTTATATTTTTAATAATTTGGAACTAAGATGCATGAAGAATCACTTGTGCATTAAAATTTTAAGTGCTCATCTTAGTGATATTTTCCATGTCAGTAGTTAGGACTACTGACTATTGATTACTGTCAAGTAAATAATATGATTTTATAAAAGGAAATAATGCTTTTCGTTTTATGATATATACCCTGTCATTTCTTCAATTAAAATTCTTATAATAATTAGTATTTCTTAAGTTCAGTAGCCTCTGTTTCAAATTGCTGTAATATCAGTATTGGGTTATTATCTGCAACAACTTGTGATTATCCTCGCAGGCAAAAGAACAGTTATTGTTTTCCTCCAACTCTTAACTGTCTTGTTGAGTTTAAGTTTCTGCAGTTAGTTGTTGTTTACAGTATTGATGACAGTACAAAATAGTACATATTGTTTGTATATTTTTCCATGTTTCAATTATCTTAACATTCAGGATATTTTGCAAACACTGGTAAGAAGTGATTCTTGGTGAGTCTTGAAGTGTTATTTCCTAATGACAATTATGTAACATTATGTAACAATTATGTTTATGCTATGTAACAGACTTGGAAAATTTATTATTAATGTATTGGTTGTCTCCCTGATTTTATCATGCAATGCTTTGAAACAATACCATTGGCTTGTGTTTGTTTCATATTTGGCTTTCTAAGTCACAGTTGAATCATCATATATGAATCACAAATTTAGGAGAAGGATTCAACTTGCAACCAATCTCAAGAAACCCAGGCTAATTCTGTCTTTAATACTTTATAGGAACTCCTACACATAAGCAACAGCTCTTGTGTATCTCTGTAAGAAAACCCCACCACCCAAATAAGTTTCTAAATTGTGCAGTCCTTAACTGCTAACATTTGTTGAGCTATAGGGAATCCCTGGCAGATATTTAGCATGGGTATCAGGGAACCGTGCTATACGGGGTAGTCCTCCACTTACAACAGTTCATTTAGTGACTTTTCAAAGTTACAACAGCACTGAAAAAAGTGACTTATGATCTTATGACTTGATTTTCTCCACTTACGACCATTGCAATGGTCACATGATCAAAATTCAGACACTTGGCAACTGATTCATATTTATGACGGTTGCAATGTCCCGGACTCATGTGATCCTCTTTGGCAACCTTCTGATCAGCAAAGTCAATGGGAAAACCAGATTCACTTAGCAACCTTATTAGTCATTTAACAATTGCAGTGATTCATTTAACAACTGTGGCGAGCAAGGTTGTAAAATGGAGCTAAACTCAACAAATATTTCACTTAACAACAGATATTTTGGGCTCAATTGAGGTTGTAACTTGAGGACGCCCTTATATTATTATTATATATATTATTATTAAAGCTTGATGATAGGAATACTATTCAAGAAAAATTATTGTATGAGGCCATGATGATTTATCAATACATTTCTCATATGAAAAGCAAATATGTAATGCTTATACGAACATAATTGTGGCATATACTGTACATGTAAATAATAAGGGAAAAATGAGAAAATGAGGAAATCATTACAGAAAAGAGGCTTTTGGAAACCTCAGTGTATTTAAATAGAAAATAATTGCAAATCACATTGAAATCATTGGACTAAATAACAATTATCTTTTCGTGACTTGGACTTTCTGTTTGATCATCCTAACTTTTCAGTCTTTCTGCCTTTTATAACGAGAATGTCATATATCCTTCTTCAAATCTATATATTTTTCTACTTGTCACCTTTCTTCTCATCAGTTTTCTTCTTTTTTTAAAGCTTAGAAAAGATGTCCAATGTTTAATATTAAGAAAATACAGATCTCTTTCTTACTATGTATTTTGGACTTTTTCCATTTTCAAACAAGACTTTATGAATAATTAATTTAAAAGTCATTCAGTAGAAAAGGATTTCTCAATTTCAATAGCCATATCAATACATTAAATTTATACTTGCCCAACTAATTTATAGCAAAATGCCTAATTTACTGCTTCAGAGAAAGAAATTGTGTTTTTGGGTTTCAAAGTGTTAGATGGCAATGTAGCAAAAGGAGTGAACTGTGGGCTTATGTGTTGCACAGTGATAGCAGAAAATCTAACTTTTCGGTTAAAAATGGATATGGATAGGCTATCTTATTGCTGGGATCATTAAACCAGATATTTCATTTTTTTTCTCTATGTGAACTCTTGTCGCTGCAAGCCATCAACTAACAAGTAACACTTACTGGTGTTACATGCTAATGGATTGCAGTTCCCTAAGGGGCTAATTGTACTGGGGTGATGACAAAAAACCCTCTTATTCTGCTGCAGGCTTCTAGGATCATGAAGGGTACCAAGCTTTCAGCAAGGTAATGAATAGTATCTCTAGTTTTTATTATTATTATTATTATTATTATTATTATTATTATTATTATTATTATTATTATTATTATTATTATTATTATTATTATTAGTCATATAGTCAGCCAGATGTTCAGACTGGAGTTGGCATTTTTATCCAAAGGACCTGGAATTGGCAGATATGGATGTTCGATGATATTAAAAGTATTGTCTCAGGTTGTTAGCTGTTTAGAGTAAAGCCACCTTTTGCAATTGACTGGTGTTGTTTTTGTCAATGCCAGTGATGTTGAAGTGGTGCTCCAGTTGTTTTAGGATTGCACCCAAGATGCTTATTGCTGTTGTTTGCAACAGAAAACCTTTGCTTTCTATTGCCACAGATTTTCTATTTCTATTTGCAGGCCCCAAAGGTGCTTTTAGAAGAGGCAACTGGAGTTTCTTGTTTTTCTTGGAAGACATTTTGCTTTTCATCCAAAAAGCTTCCTCAGATCTGATTGGTTGGTGGGAAAGGGAAGGATTCATACTCCTTGCAGACAACTGGTCATTTGTATTCTTTTAGAGATTGTTAAATCTGAGGGGTTATGTGGCAGATACCTGTCAGTTTGAATTCTAAAGTCCCAGATCACTTTATCTTATTTATTTTCTATATTTTATGGTCTCACCAATTCTTGTTTGCAGGCAAATGGGATTTCTTGCATTGTTGCCATTTAATTGTGCTGTTGTTTGTGGCCAGTCTGTGCAATCCTTTTGCAGTAGCTAACCAGATGTTGCACTGTTTCTTTAGCATCTTTGCAGAGGCAGCACTTGCTGTTTGTCACTGTCTTCTCAATTTTTATTTATTCTCGGGCAGCCAGAATTGGCACATCTGTCTCTTTCTACAATGCTGTTAGCCATTGCTGGACCTTGGTATTTTCTGCTTTGTCTGTTTTTTTTAAATTTACTTGCCAAATAATACGTTGTCTTCCCTTTCTGTTCTCCCTTTGTCTATTTTCTGTTCTCTGTATGGTCTTTCATGTAGACCAGTTTGGTTTTTTCAGTACTCAGTAAACCTTCCTGGTATACTACCGTGTTTCTCATATAATAAGGCCGGGTCTTATGTTTTTTTGAGCCCCGAAAAAATGGCTAGGCTGTCTTTTCGGGAGTGACTTAATTCTCCCCCCCTTGCATCTTTGGGCGGGCGGGCAGCGATGGCTTGGATGTTGACCTCGGCGTTGGTGGGGCACTTCGTATCGGGGTCAACGCAGGCAGCACCATATCCGGGTGTGCAACAAAAGTACTTCCTAATGGCAAGCCCCCCCACCATTCCCCCCCATTTTGCATGTTTTAATATAGGCCTTAATTTGGGGGGGAGGGGCTTAATTTCATTTCATGCCTATAAAACATGCTGGGACTTCCTATTGGGGGAGGCCGTATTGTTGGAGAAACAGGGTAGCTTCAGTGCATTGCCTTCAGTATCCATTTTTGCAATGCCCTTTTTACTTTTTGAAGTATCTGATATACTTGCAACATTTGCTCACCTATTTTCCTTGGTAAATAGAGTCTGTCAACATTACTACGTAGATGAAGGGTATGATTCATTGTCATTATTTTTCTGGTTTTCCTATCCAGCGCTTTTAGTTCTGCTTTCTATTCTAAGAGTGTATCTTATGATGAGAATTGCCCAAGTGTTAATTGCCTTGATCATATTTCCTCCACTGAGTTTGAGCTTTTAGATCCTCTTTACTCTCTTGATGATACATTCACTTCTAACCTATTCTTGACTTTTGTATGGTTGATGTTGTCAGCTTAAAGGATGCATAGGCATTTGTAGTGATCTTCTTCATCCAGACTCTCAATGTTATTTCCAAAGGGCATTTTGATTCCTACAGTTTTCACTGTTTTTCTTGTTTGATAGTGACACATTTGTCCAGCCCAAACTTCATTTATGATATGTTGGCTGTATATATGACAAAGTAGAGAAGCTATTTATTTTTTTAAACATTTTTATTTTATTGTCCTCAAAGGGACATGCAGCTTAGCATAATATGACAGCATTTCATATTTAAGCAGATACATACAGGCTTAAGAATGCTTTCTCATTGGTTGGCTTATATATTCACATTTGATTTTATAAAAGAGTACATTAATTTATATACAAGAGATGCCTTTTGGATTCTTTTAAATACTATCAAGTCAGCACAGGGCCTGTGATGATGAAGCTAAAATGATCAGTAGACATGTGTCTTGAAGATGTACAAATTTAGTGATAACATATGGACAGAAAATGTATTTCCCTATGAAAGCTAAAGTCCCATTTCCCCTCAAATGTCTTTGGGCTCTATTCAGTGTGGCATTTACCTGCATTGTTACTTTGGAATCAGGATATATGTGATCAGCTTGATGCCTGTTAATATCTGGGTTGTGTTAAGCCTTTTAAAGTGGAAATGGTGCTACTTATTTCCAAAACCTTAGTAAAATTACTGGATGAGAGTGATGATAAATAGCAATCCCCCAAAAGCTGTTTCAAGAGGCAATTGGACTTTCAGGTTTGTCTTTGAAAATGTTTCACTTCTCATCCAAGAAGCTTTTTTAACTGAATAAGAGAGCTGAAGAAGCTTCTTGGATGAGAAGCAAAACGTTTTCAAAGAAAAACCAGAAAGTTCAATTGCCTCTTCAAAAAAGCACCTTTAGGACAATCATGACCTGGATGACTGAGAATCTCCATAGATAAATAGCAATGTTATTAAGTACTAAACTGGATAGTGGCATCATATCTCTTTCTCTTTATTCTTGCTACTGCTTACCCAATATCCAGGAAAAAGGTGTTTTGTGAATTTGGACTCTTTTGAAGAGGGGGCTAATTTTTAAGTAATGGAGTAAAAAGATACTTTATGGCCATTTTTCTCTTGTCTTTCTTCAAGCGGAATATTTCAAGACATTGTATTGGATTTGTTGTGAGATCTCCAAAGAGTATTTTCCAGGCAAGTGACTATTTACTACTCACTCAAAAAGCCTACACCTGAAAATGATTGAATAATCTTGTTATGATTGTTCTAATCTCTCAGGAAACTGGGTTATGGTTAAGCGATCCTATCTATCAGCCTTTCCACTCTCATTACCTCACCCCATCTACTTATTCTATGTGAGGTACAAAAACTATCCTATGTACAGTATCAATCTCTTCAGTTGTTTATCCTTATTCATCTGCTGCTCGATTTAGCTAGAATTTTATTATAGCAAGTTGTATGAAGAAGGGAAAAATTACCACAGTTAGGACAATAAGGAGGTACACAATTTCCTTTTTCTATTCTTCAATCAAATTGTAATTTAACAATTCTAATGTGTGTAATTATGCCATTATTAAAGGCTAGCTCTTGTGGTCTGAATTGTAATAATCAAGTGTTAATTACAGGATTTGATAGGGTGATTCTCTACAACCAGGTCTATATGATATATAAAGCCCAAAATGTACTATGAAGCAAGACAACAATGACTAAGAATTTGGTGAATTGAAAGACTAGACTAAAGAAAAGATCTAATGGTTGGTTGATATCACCCTGTTTTTAAAATGTCATTGTCACTCTTCTGAACCATTGAAATGGGGCATGTTATGTCTGAAAGTGTCTCTTTAAATGTATCATTTAGCCTTATTTCAGAAATTTCATATATGAAATTAATTTATTCATTTTGAAAATAAGAGGCTAGGATTTCATTTGTTTGGAAATATTTCCAGTTACATTCTCTTTTGTCTCTTAAGGTAATAGTGTCTTATGATATTTACCTGTGAAATACTGATGGTCACAAAAGAATTTGTCAAATTGTAATTCCTTGTTTGAATAGTTTATATTCAGATACTGGTGGCAATCTATCTTGGATTATCTAGATTTCCATCCATCACTGTTTTTCCTAAGAAAACCCAGTGGTCCATTTCATCTCAATATATAATTTAAGTTACAATTTGATGATAATTTCCCAGAATGGCTCAGAATATAGTGTATCCCACTGGCTCAAACTAATTTTATGCAACTGTAAATTAGAAAGTGATGAGAATAAATGCAACTTTCAGTATTGCTGTTTGAATAGTAAATGCTTGGCCAATAAAGCTTGCTTACAATGTTTGCCCAAGATAGTTTTTTTTTTTTAGTTAAGCAATAGAGGCATAGTTCAACTTGTAAACAGGGATGGAACAGAACTTGCTTACTGTTTGCAGTTTACACAGTTAGCAATTATTTATAACATAGAGATAAGTTACTCTGACCTAAGCAGGGGTGGGATTCTACTGGTTCTGTCCACTTCTGTAAAACCAGTTGCTCTGAAAAGCAGCAAACAGAGAGCATACATAGAACCAGTTCTATGTCTGCTGCTGTTTTGGCCCACCTGCCCACCTGGGCTCTTACCTGACCTTTATTTCCTGCTTTTTCAACCGCAGCTGCTTTGCGTGACACAGCTGTGGTTGAAAAAGCAGGAAAAAAGGGCTTTTCCAACTGCTGCGCACCCCCACGCAGTGCTACTCAGCTGTCTGGGCAGCTCAGCAGGTCGTAAATTGCACTTGCGCAACTTGTGTGACTCACTGCATGCGCGCACGATACAGAGCAACAGAACTGGTAGTTATACTGGTCGGATCTCATCCCTGGACCGAAGGTATAACATTGTAAGCAATCAGGTTTTGTGTAACAAGATTTACCTTATGTATAAAACCAGTAGTCACAATGAAAATTTCCTAACCAAATTGATTTAATGTTATGTGCAGATGGATAATGCTCAATTTCTTTCTGTTTTTCAGAAATGTGCCACTTGCCATTTGCTCATCAATGGTTATTGTCACACTTGGCTATGTTTTAACTAATGTGGCCTATTTTACAACTCTCAGCCCTGAGGATATGCTAAGCTCCAAGGCAGTGGCAGTGGTAAGTTGTGGTAAAAATGGATATAGGAAATTAGAGAAGATTAATATTATATTGAAAATAAATCATTTGAAGAACTTAATTTATAGGATAATGTATGTATGTATGTATGTATGTATGTATGTATGTATGTATGTATGTATGTATGTTTTATGTAATGTTTTCTGGTTTTTTTTGTTAGACTTTTTCTGAACGTCTACTGGGAAATTTTTCCTTAGCTGTTCCTATTTTTGTTGCACTTTCTTGCTTTGGATCTATGAATGGTGGTATATTTGCAGTTTCAAGGTAAGTTATTCTTTTGCTAATGAAAGGTAAAATAAAAGTGAATGAAACATAGAGATATACTGTATATCTGTGCACACACATTCATACTTATTATATTTATTTCTTCATATGTAAGTATCATTGACAATCTAATAATTGCATAAATACAGAGAGAATATTATACTTTTCGTTTAGGTTTAGCTGACACTGAACACAGTTTAATAGTAAAATGAGTGAAAGCAATAGAACTGTAAAATATTGCACAATTCCCATTTTAAATAGATTTTGTTTTATTACTGCTCCCAATGCTTAGTACACTTTCACTGATACTTGTATAAATTATCTGTAAAAGTAAAATAAAGCAATTATTTTAGTAAATAAAATACTTAAATAGTTAAATAAATAGTTAAAGCAACTATTCTTGTTATTGAACACTGACAAAGGTTCAAAATAGGTTTTAGAAGTTTTTTTTTCATAAGCTTCTAAATTTGCTTTCTCAATTCTTTAATTCAGCTTCTGATGCTTGCATTGCATAGAAACAAATAGGACTATTGAGGATAACTTTGAATGTATTCTGCATCTCTGGTGAACTGCTTCAATTAATCTTGGTAATGAGGATCTTTAAAAGCTGTCCAAATTTATTTTCCCATCAGGATGTTCTACGTTGCATCCCGTGAGGGTCACCTTCCAGAAATTCTCTCCATGATTCATGTTCGCAAGCACACTCCTCTTCCAGCTGTCATTGTTTTGGTAAATCATATAAACAAATGGCTCTTTATCAACACTGTATAACATGGTCCTGCTCGGAAGCATTCAAATGTAACTTAAACACTACTTGAAATGTGGTTATTTATTTCTGTTCCACTATGTTTGGAGGGGTGGAAAATAAACAATGAGATGATATATTCAAGAACTTTCCACTAGTTACCCTTAACTCTCACAGGCTAGCACTTAAATCAGACTGCTGTATTTTATTTGAAGGTTGAATGAGAGTGATTAGTTAAACTCTCAATGGAATGATTCTTCCTAGATAGGAAGCAGACTAATGAAATTCTAAAGACAGGCTATATGCTAATGTGGTGTTTTGAAGATCTGAAGTTGCATTCTCAATATTTTGAAGAAAAATGTAAACACCAGTGATAGATAAGCAGCATTATCCCTCCTTTCATGGTGCTATTCTAGATAATTTATATACATATGTATATACCTTTTCATATCACCAATCTGCAATGCAGAAATGAGGTGGCACATTGGATAAAGGACCACAATTTTATTGATGACAATGAAAATGTATTACAGAAGTTGCAATTGGATAAAGTGGAGGAATACATACTGCTTTCGCACTGTTGCAACTATCAAATCCAATGAACAATACAAAAGTCCTGTCAAGCTGGATAGCCCTAACCTTTCACTAATACAATAGTTTTGATCAATTAAATAAACACTTATATGTCTAAGTTAATCAGGTTGCAGCACAAACATCTTCTTTCATGATTATATAAAGAGAGAGTGAATTGACTGAAAAGAATAGGGTGAAATGCTCTTATATTTACTTAATGGCATCTCATTGTAAAAATAGTATAATATTAGAAAACTAATTATTCATTGCCAGTCAGTGGAGAGACATCAGAAATGGACAAGGGTACATGCTCACATCCAAATGGGATGATTAGGCCAGTAAACATTTCTGTCTTTTACATCAGTAGCCTATGCTTTATCAATCCTTTTAGTGTGATTTACCCCCTATTAGAAGGTGCCAAATGAGCTATCTACAGGCCACTGAATAATTTGGCAACTTTTCATTAATACCACTGGTCAAATTTACTGAAGTTTGGACTCCATATGGGCAAGATATGAAACATGACAAAGATAGTATCTTGCAATCTTATCTGGCATCAATTTTATTTCATGAATTCTGAGGATTTGGATTGGGTGCTAGACAGTATGAGCTTCACCATGTATGAGTTGCATTCACACTTAGCCTTTGGGATGATTGGATCAAGTTCAGTGAGATTGCTAATGGTCTTCTCTTGGGGAAGGCATCTCTAGATCCAGTCATTTTGGATACCAATTGTCTAGTGTACAATATTCTTCTGTGGCAAATATTTTGGAGAAAATGTTAGAACTCATAGAACAACTACAAGTGTGGATTAATTGATTTTTTTTTCAATAAGGGGAAGGGAGAAAATTCAATGTGATTTATGGAGTATCCAATACAATGTAATAAGCAACAACTTGTGCACCAATGAGTATTTTTTTATTTTTTAATTATTTTTCAGTATCCTCTCACTATGGTCATGCTCTTTGCCAGTGATCTCTATGGCCTCTTAAATTTCCTCAGTTTTGCAAGATGGCTTTTTATAGGATTGGCAGTTGCTGGGATGATCTATCTCAGATATAAACGTCCTGATATGCCTCGTCCTTTCAAGGTAACCATGGTTACATGACTGTTTTCTATAAACACGTTTTGTTTTCTATAAACACGTTTTGTTCAAACCAAGCTGTATTTAAAAAGAGATCATCTAATGAAAATATCCTCTTTTCTGGTTGCTCATACATTCATATGAATGTATCTGTTCTTTGAAAATATTTTCTGAAGCCTTTCTTAGGAAGAATCCCCAACAAGATGATATTATGTCACCAGTCCAACAGCAGGCTACTTTCTTATCTTCAACAGTGTACAACACATATGGTAGTAGTTTGGGAGTCAAATGGGTTTGGTGGCAGATGTAACCACATCCTTCAACATCAAACTGAGGATCTCATGAGGAATTGTTAAAAACTATTAACAGTTCTTCAGTGATTGTGTCATATGGAAATTGCCTGAATTTGTTCTCAGCTTCTTTTAGGGATTAGGTATCACAGCTAGACCTTAAATGATTTCAGTGTTGGTTAAAGAACACAGCTTCTAGTCCTTCCAGTCAAAGAACATATTTTGCTGAATATTACTTGATACAGTAATATCTTGATAATAGTTTTATATTGTTTTACATTATATTACATGAATTATTTTCTCCTTAGTTTTATTTTCAATAGTTCATTGAGATTTTATTGTTAATGGTCTAGTGGTTACAACACCTGACCAGAAGCCAAGAGAGTATGATTTCTGCTATAGGCATGAAAGCCTGCTGGGTGACTTTGGGCCAATCGCTCTCTGTCAGTCCAACTCACTTTTCAGGATGGTTCTTGTGAGGAAAATAAGGTTTATTTAGAGGAAGAAGTATTAGAGATGTTTGCTGCCTTGAGTTATTTATAAAAATAATAAAGACAGGATAAAAAAAATCTAAAATATTAAAAAAAATTCTTTTGTTTTGCCAGTAAGAAACACTATATCACTTTTGAAAGCTGAAGTGTTTAATTACATATTGTAGGTTTTCCTTTATTTTAAAATATATTCCAGGTTTTTTTAAAATTTTAAAATATTTTGTATTTCTGTGAAGTCTGAAGTATAAAGAAGTATGGCTATTATAAATATATCTTGCTATCAGAATTTGTTATTTATTTCTAAAATGCCATTTAACTTGGCAGTCTTTTGCCTGATTGTTTATTGATTTGGGGGAGCTGGGAAGTTAATCAATATATAGTGAAGAGTTTTAAATCATAGACCATACCCTGAAAATTTTGTTTCATTGTAAGACTGATTCAAGTAGACAATTCTAAAATATTACATTCTGATTGTCTGTTGCTTGTCTATTATCATTTAAAATGATGGTGGACTAGCAAAGCAAAAGAGTTATAGGAAAAAAATAATACAAGCCTTTCAAGGTACAGTCTGTACAGATTTGTGAGACCATCTGATCGGCCTTACTGTTGAGACTAAGCATTTTGTTTTTCACAGTGCAGATGCCTTTGTGATTGATGTTTGTGAGCAAGACACAGATGCAACCTCTCTTCCATGTGGTTTCTACCATACCTTTGAACTTGTGGCTTCAGATATAGAGATAGCACAGAGTCTCAAAACTAATAGCCATCAACAGAATCGGTCTTCATGAATTAATGCAATTCCCTTTTGCTTTTTATTTATTTAACCGATTTCTAAGGCTGTTCACCCATAAATGACTATGAGTGACTTACACTCATTCAAAACAACATTAAAAGAGAACTGCATCATGAACAAAAAACCAAAATATACAACACCTAATCTGTTACTAATACACAGCAATTAGTGGTGCCACACATCGCCTAACCCAGTCCCTGTGTGAAGACCTTGGTCTGAAAAGCCCTCCTGAAAGACAGCAGGGTCAAAGGCATGTAATTTCAAACCAGATGCTGTTTCAAAAGGCAGATGTAACTACAAAGAATACTTTGAGTCACATGACATGGCATTGATTTAATCAATGAAATCCAGTACATGCCAACTCAGATAGGTCTTAAATAGACAATTGAAAATAGGTCTTGCAAATATCCATATCCTATATCATGGATCATGAAGGCTTTGTAGATGCTTATCAGTACCTTGAATTATATTCAGTGGTTGATAGCCAGCATAGCTTGGAAAGTATTTGTTTACATAGGCATATCATTTACCAGTTTAAAGATATCCTTCCAATTTTTAACCACATCAACTACTTTATTCCACTCAGAAAACTGACAATGGTGAAGAACTTATTAATGAAGCCACCACTGGGATGCATGTTAAATAAAAATACATTTAGTTTCCTTTTTTTTAATAGCCACTTCATTTGCATTGGTCTTCCTGAATATCAACGTTTTTTTCAAAGTTTATTTATTTATTTATTTATTTGATTTGCCAATTGTTTACAAGATAATAAGTATAAGTGTATACATAGTTGTGAATACATGAAATGGGTACATATAAGAAAAATAAAAGAAGAATAAGAGAAACAATAGGACAGGGACGGTAAGCACGTTGGTGCGCTTATGCACGCCCCCTACAGACCTCTTAGGAAAGGGGTGAGGTCAATAGTAGACAGTCTAAGGTTAAAGTTTTTGGGGTTTGGGGAAGAAACTACAGAGTCGGGTAGAGTATTCCAGACATTGACCACTCTATTGCTGAAGTCGTATTTCCTGCAATCAAGTTTGGTGCGGTTAACTTTGAGTTTGTATCTATTGTGTGCTCTTGTGTTGTTATGGTTGAAGCTGAAGTATTCATTGACAGGTAGGACATTGCAATGTATGATTTTATATACCATGCTTAAATCAGACCGAAGACGGCGTAATTCAAGGTTTTCTAGTTCTAGAATTTCAAGTCTGGTGGCATAAGGTATTCTACAACGAGTAGAGGAGTGGAGAAGTTGTAGAGTTTCACTATTTTAATTGCCATGAAATATTAAACACTACTGACATTTAATAACCAAGCTACTATTAGATTATAATAGTAATTCTTTGGAATGTTTTCCAGGTACCACTGTTTATTCCTGCTCTGTTTTCCTTCACCTGTCTCTTCATGGTTGCACTGTCACTTTATGCTGATCCAGTTAATACTGGCATTGGTTTTGCAATTACAATGACAGGAGTCCCTGCCTACTACCTCTTTATTATATGGGACAAGAAGCCAGCATGGTTTAGGCGATTTTTAGGTGAGTGAATTTTGAGCAAAACTGTTTTTTTTGGTATTTTTATTTATGTATTTATTTATAAAATGTACAAGCTGCCTATCTTACCCCAAGGTAACTCTTATTTTTATGTTAATTTTTATATAAAAAGAATAACTTTACAGCAGATAATTTAATTTTTTCCTATTTTCCTATTCTCATTTTACATAAGTCATCATTTTAAATCTGATATACTGGATAAATTATGGCACTAGTTTAATTACAGAGTAGGTTTTAGTAATAGAAGTCATCACACAATTTATGATTTGGTACACAATTGAATTCCCCTTTGTAATCATCCTTCCATTAAAAAAAGGGGTTTCTAGACTTCTGGCTGCAGCGCTGTGGGGAGTGGGGAGAGAAGAGCAAGCTCTGCTCTCTCGTACCCAATCTGCACATTTGGAGGCCCTGGTGAGGGGCACGTAGACCCTGGAGGGGAAGACGAAGGTTTGAGGAAGTCCGAGGAGAAGTTTGACGGCGGCGGTGATTGAGCTTCGAGGGAGACCTCATTTGCTCCGATGTGTGAGTGATCGGCCATCTCGATGGCAGACTGAAGCTGTGGCACTTTAGCCCAGTGAGGAAGATACCAGAGCATGAATAGCGTTTTTGGCATCAATTGAAGGATTGAATTTGGAGTGAAGGAGACGGAAAGTGAAAGTCGAGGAGACAAACGGCAGAGAGAGATGGCAGAACTGTGAGTCTTAAATAAAGGACGGAAATCCGAATGGAAATGGTGATCCGGCGGTGAAAGCAAGGAATTTTTAAGACAGAGATTGAAGCCGATTTAGTTGATTAAAGTTTGACTGGTGTTTTGGACTTGTTCTGCTAAATTTGGAGTTGATTTACACTGATTATTTAGGAATTTGGAGTTTAATCTGACAGTCTGTGACTTGCAAAAGAAGAAGAACAGTGGAAAAAAGTAAGAGACAGGACTGAATCCAAGAACGGAAGTGACATTTTGAGATTATACAGAGAGAAGAGAAGCTGATGTAACAGACTGTGACTAAACAAAACAAGAACAGACAGGGAAAGGAAAGTGATTGAACATTATTGGACTTCTTTTTATAGAATATAATTAATGAAATAACATTTTAATGAAGGTTTAATTGAGTTTATTAAGAATTTAAAAGTTTAAATGACATGAAACTGTGAAGACTGGTGAAATACTATTTTGATGATTATTGATTGATTGATTATTAACAACTAATGAAATAAGTAAGGTTATATATATATAAGAAGTGGAATATAGAACTGTTTAAAAGAAATTGAACTTTACAGTTAAAGATAAAGAATATAGTTGATATACCATAATATAGTAATATAAAATAGCTGTATAAGAACAATTTATAGTAAGCATATCTTATGCTATTATATCACACCCTTTCTCTTTTTTCTTTCTCATTTTGATACTATCTTTTCTGTCATCTCTTTTGCTCTGTCCCCTCTTTATCTTTTTTAATTTTGGTGATTCAGTTAATTTCAGACCTTATAAAAGACTTAATCAAATTTGAATAATTTAGAATATCATAAGTTGGAAAGGTGAAAAGATATTTATATTCTAAGGGAAACTATTGAATAGAATTAATAATAAAAGGAAAATTAAATAGTGAATGGTAAAGTGGGAAGACATCTACAACAAAGTTAGGAATATGACCAGTACTATAACAATGGCCTTGAAAGGGAAAAAAACAATGTCTGGTTCATCAGTGTCTATTGCATCTCCAGCGGGCCAAAAAACAATAGAAGGAATGCTGAACACGGAAAAAACAAACAACATGGCCAACATGCAGACGATGCAAGCAACATTAACAGCTATCCAAGAAACGATACTTAAAAATGCAAGAGACAATGGTAAATAACCATACAGATATGAAGACGGAAATGGGAGAAATGAAGGGTAAGATTCAAAATCTAGAGGAGAATATGGGAACGATCCAACAGACATTGGAGAAGAATGAACAAACAATAAAGAATATAGAAACTAAAGTTGAACAAACAGATAAGAGACTGGAAGGGATGGATAGGTAAGTAATAGAGATGAACAGAGATTTAGAAGATTTGATTATCTATCTCAAAATGGAACATGCAACATTCTATGTGAGGTTCCAAAATGTATTGGAATCCAAAGATGAAGATCTGGGAGCTATAATGTCCCACTTAATAGCAGAGGTATTGCAAAGGGACCAACAGGAAATAGTGAAAGAATTGGATGAGGTTTACCGAATCCACACAAACTACGCCAGATGAAACAAGCTGCCTAGAGAGGTCCACATCAGGTTCACCAGAAAAAGTGTAAGAGATATTGTATATAGAATCACAAAGGACGAGCCGATGGTGTATAAAGAAAAAGAGATCATGACCTTGAAACAAATCCCAAGGCGGGTACGAGAGTTGAGCCTTTGTGCAGGTATGGAAAACACCAAATACCCCTAATAAAGAACTTTCTGTTACACAAAGTAACAGAAAGTGCTGAGATGAATATGCTAACAATGAAATTGAAAGAAAAAGACGACTCTGAATTCTTTTCAATTTGGAATAAATGGTATAAATGGCTAATAAACAGAACTAAGAAGTGAGACCAAAATGTTAATTGAAATAACCCTTAAGAAACTAAAACAAAATTTTGTCAATTATATAAAGATATAATAATAGTAATTATAGTTAAAGCTATTAGTAGTAGACAAATGTAATATAATGTATTATACAGTATTTAAACCAAAAACCTGTATAGATGCCAAGAACGTTGTTGATAACATGTTTTACGATATAACATAAGAAACTTAATAAAAATATATATTAAAAAAAAGGGTCTCTAGTTGTCTGTCCTAGGACCATAAAACTATCTTCATGTGTGTCTATCAAATGAAGTATGAATGCTGGCTGGTAATTCCTAAAATTTGTTGAGAAAAGAGATTCATTGATAATTGATCATTGATTACACACACATTTGGTAGGTATATGTTTCTGTAAGCATGCAATGGGATATTTTCTCCTGTACTTTCTCAAATATAAGGTCTTTTTCCAAGTATATTAGAGATTATAATAATTTTATATGAATTGTAGAGAAGAAACCAGTAGACATTTACTCACATTTATTTCATCGATGTCACAATGCCTTTTCTGCCTGTTAATCATATAATTGATTTTTGAATTAATATCAGTTGTTTTATGTATTATTGGCTACCAGAACCAATCTACAAATGACTTCAGCCTTACTGGGATCCATCAGGTGCAGATAGCCATTATAGTTAGTATCAGATCTCATGGAGTTCAAAGCCCACTATTGGGAGTCCAATGAAGGGTGGGATATTACACCAGTTCTGTGGGTTTGGCTAGGCTGGCTTGGTGGTCATGTTGGCTGCTGGCATTCGTGACGTCAGCTTGTCCTTCGACTGTGGGGATGCTAAAACAGTTGTAAGTGTGAAAAATGGTCATAAGTCACTTTTTTCAGTGCCATTGTAACTTTGAATGGTCACTCCATACAAGCAAAGTACCAGCAAAGTAGGGGAAAAAAACTCCAGAGAAATTCCTGAGTTTGGAAGTCTAGTCCTGCCAAGAATGTAATAAGGGTTAATGGAGAGGCAGTTTCTATAAGCAACACCAGAATGTTTCCTTCCTGCCTTCCTTACAGGATTTCTTCTAACAATCAGTTCTCCGAACTGCTTAGAATGTTAACAACCGGTTCTAACGAATAGGTGTGAACTGGTAGAATACCACCCCTGGTCCAATGTGATTTTATGCAGTGCACCAGTTTTATAAACAATAATGACCTTGGTTGCCAAAATCTGAAAAGAAAGATATAGATAACCTATAAGTACACACTCATTTTTCTGGACTCTTAGTTTCATGATAATACCACCAGGGTGGGAGACTCTTAGTATATATCTCTGTGGTTTATATATCTTACTGACCCCAGAAATCAGCACAGGACACTTTTGTCATAATTGAGACTTAGCAGGTACATTTTGGTTAGTTCAAAACTTACTCCCTACTCTTACTTCAAGACCTCTTTGGTGCAGGATATGGCATTATGTTAAAGTTGATAAGCACAGATCCTAGTTGAACTGTTATATCTTGTATATACTAGTATACATAGTTTCAGTTGAAGTTCTCAGTCTGGTCCTCTTTTGGAGAGGGAAAATACTTTCTCCTGATTGATTGTTTGGCTGATCAGATTCCTATAAAAGGAGCTCTGTCAACCAGGGAGTTACAGTTGCCTCACAGACAGTATTGAATAAAGAGCTGTTAGAAATCACTCTGGCCTAGCTTCCATTCTTCCCCCAGAACTTAACATGAACATTAGAAAGATTTTTTTAGGAACAGCGTGTCAGTACTATGCAGCCAGTTTCCAAGAAAGGTACATTCCTTTTACCTGTGCTCAGGCAGAAACCAGGTAGTTTTCTGTCAGGGATCCTTTAATTTGCACTTCTGCACAGAAGAGGATGCTGAAGGGATCTATCTTTTGAATAGAAATTCATGTGAAAAATCTCAGCCTCCAGCATTTCAATTCATTTTAGGAAACATTTTCAGCTGAGACTAGTAGGAATCTTTTATACCACAAGGCTAATTTTGGTCTGGGGGACAATGTCAGAGTTATAATGGGTAGGAATGTATAATCAATATCATTCCTTCCTATGTATTGTAGTTTAACAAAACCCCCAGTGTTGTGGAGCGGCGGAATAACCTGAGGCGAACACAGAGAGAACTTCAGTGTTTACTTTATTGTAACAATAAAGGGTTGCCGCAGCTGCCGCGCTAACAAGGCAGCCAGCTGGCGGACAACAGCTGATGCCATTTGACAGCTCCCTTTTATAGCCAGCTGTCAAACGGCATCAGCCAATAGGAACGGTCCGTGTTCCCGCTGGAAACACGGACCAGAGTGAAGACTTCAGCTCAGTCTTTTCCAAACGCCACACCCAGTACCTGTGATTCTTCTAAAAAGAAATCCCTTATTGTAACTGCAGTTAATTTTAATTAGCTATGCTTTAACACTCACAGTTGTTGCTGCTTCTGCAGAAAGAGAAATCTACAATCGGTGTAATGGTGTTTTTGCACATATGTATGTGTGTGTGTGTGTGGGGGGGTGAAGTATACAGGCTAACAGGCTACTTTTCAAGAATGTGAAATAGAATATTTACTATATATCCAAAAATAGTAATTAAAAGATGCTTACTAAAGTATATCAATGCATAAAGTTATTATATATAAATATATAATGTCTAAAGTTGCATCTTTTTAATATTTTCAATACCTGCAATAAATAAATCACTGTATGATAGTCAAAATATCTTCATAGCTTTATTTATCTATTTACTGTATATGCCTTTGCAAGTATTGTTTTCTTCAAAGAATTGATATAAACATAAGAAATATAAAACAAAACTTGTGTGTTGGAAATCATCATTACTTATCTAACCTTATGTCTATAGGATTCTGTAGTTATTTCTTTCTGCCTCAAAAGAGACTTTGTATTTTATTCTTTCATCAGTTAGTTACAATTTCGCAAGCTGTTGAGTTGTAGTTTCATAAATCAGTATGGCCACAGGATGCCAGTGTTGATCCATTAGATTTAAATAAAAAGCATAATATTTTTGAGATTTCTGCTCTTGCAGAATGCAGTGATTTTTTTGAACTCTGCGACTATTATTGTTTCCTGGCAGGAGAAAATATAAATACCATAAATGAAACAGACTTTGAAAACCCAGTTTAAATTCGGTATATTAAATAGTTTGTAATTAGAATGCTATGCTTCCATCTCATGGACATCATCTTTGGCACTCTAATAGTAATTATTTTGTTAAGGAGACAACAATATATGTATATTTTTCATATATATCAATAATCCTATATAAAGGTACCATAGACCTTTGTTCCTTCTTAAGGCATCAGTGGTTTTGATCTTAAGATATGTTACTTAAATATGGATAGTCATCAATTCCTTCTGGATGCTAACTTAATTTGATCAAAAAGGTTTCCGCATTTTTCTAAATATAGTTTTCAGGAATAACTAAATGTTTTTAAGTAAGGAAGAGAGCATATGAACTAGTTTAGTGGGACATTTACAGATGAAAAATTGCAATATAAATCAATTTATTTCAATTTTAAAACCAATACTTTTCAAGGGTGCCAAATGAACGTGATGGAACCAAAATATATTGAAACATCATGGATGTTTAATGGTTTTTTGCATTTTAGGGATTTAATGATTTTTCACATTTTAGGAAACAGAAGGCAGCTTCTGTTAGAGTAGGCAGAGTAGGAAGTTCTGCCCTAAAGTTCCAATAATAGCTTTTTTTTATTTGTTTACATTTACACCTTACTTTTCCTGTAAGGAATGCCAAATAGTATGTAGGGACAATACATTTCCCCCCCTAAAACAATCCTATGTGGTAATTTAGAAAGAGAGAAAGCAACTGTCCCAAAGACACTATACATGAAATAAATGTAATGGGAATATGTAATTATAATTGCAATACATCTAATGTACTGTTGAGAATTTGTCAGATTATTTTTTAATTTATTTAATTTATTTTTATTTTGTATTACTTTGTAAAGGCTATCTTCTTAAAAAGTTTAATAAGATTCAAATTCTAAAAAAAAAGAATCCCCAGACTGATTTTATATACATTTTGTGCAACACTCACTTTGGATTTGAATCAAATTGTCATTTGCTTCGTTTGATTCTATGTCTCTAGTATCTCTTTCTCTGTATATAATCCTATTACAAATGTTCTGGAGAAAAAAAAGCATTTGAACTTACATCTGAGTAAACATGAACAGACTCTCATATATTGTTCTTTCACAGATAAGATGACATCAACATTGCAAATAATCTTAGAAGTTGTTCCAACAGAAGAGAATCCAAATTTGTGATCTTCAGCTAGAAGAATCTGCACTGTTAGACAAACATCCAAGTTCTTCATAGATTGAATGAACAATTTTTTTTTCTTGCCAAAATGGTTTTAAAAAAAGTTTTACTGGAAAACTTGCAAAAGTTATATTGGGGCATCAGTTTTAACCTGATACTTGATGAAAACTTTAAATGGAATTGTTATGGATGTATGTGTACACATACATAACAAAAGTTATCTGATACTATAACAACAGTTTTGTAGGCAACTGTTTTAAAACTGTTGTAAAATAGTGTTTATCTTCTGCTTTGCAAATGGAGTTGATATGGTATTTTCTATATTTTAAATGTATAAGATATCACATTTTTCATACTGATATTTACTAAGAACATTTGTTTTAAAAATGTTCACCATAGCTAGAAATATTAGAATGGATTAAATGTGAATTTTCCATGCTGGACCTGATGTAAGACAACAATAAAAGAATTATATTAATACAAAATTATTCCATTATTTGTTTTTTTAAAGCAACACTTTATGGTTCATTGGGGACAGTACTGCATTAAAAACAGCTCTATTTCCCCCTATTCAGTTATGATTAAGACTGCTGAATTGTTCTGACACTCAAAGAACATACCATTTGATGGACAGAGGAACATTCTTTGTCAATACTTACACATAATAAAATACACATAACAAAAGACATTATCTTCTACTTAGGTACTATAGAAAATTTATGGCTTTTGTGTTTTCCCTTTTGTGTTTTCTGTTTTTCTACTATTTTTCCACAAAAATATTTGAAATAAAAGAATTCTACAATATCTTAACTGAATTATGGTGGCACAGTGGTTAGAATGGACTACCGCAGGCTAATTCTGCTGACTGCCGGCTGCTTGCAATTTGGAAGTTTGAATCTCACCAGGCTCAAGGTTGACTCAGCCTTCCATCCTTCTGAGGTCAGTAAAAGGAGGACCCAGATTGTTGGAACAATATGCTGACTCTGTAAACCACCTAGAGAGGGCAGTGTGAAGTGGTATTTAAGTCTAAGTGCTATTGCTAGTCCTAAGTACTGTGTATCTAGAAACATTTTGAATTGTTGATGGCAGTTTTAAATCAACCACAGCAAATATCGGCAATCTCCCTTTTTTCTGTAGGAGAATGGAAGGGTTTATTTCCTCCAGAATACATTCATTGCTGATATCTAATGCTGTTTAGCCTAACTGTATATCAGTGTGTCAGTTATTATTATTTAGCACATGGCGAACAATGTCAAGGAAATTTGAAAATACAAGATACAATGCAGTTTTGACAGCCTAATCTGCTAGGTCATCCTGTTCAGCACTTGCATGCCTATTTTTGGTGCACTGCCAGGGGAAAGCTAGCTTACACCAGATGACTAGCGGTGGTCAGCTTGCTGGCTCTTTCAGGCTCCTCTGCCAGTTTTGCCTCACTTCATGTGTTGCCTCATGTTCATCCAGGTCTAGCACCAGCTTCCACTCTCTTCACACATGAATGAAGCTAGGATAGCACCAAAGTGCTATCCATCAATCTACTTTCAATATTGCATGCTTTTGAACTTCAGGGTGGGGAGGAATATGAGAGTGAGTAGTGTGAGTTCACCTTGTCTCACAGAGCTGGGCTCAAACTCCTGGAATGCAGACCATTTCTGGCCAGCAGATCCAGTATCATTAAGTCACTGGGTCACCATAGCTGGAAGTAAGCGTCAGTTCTTTAGCATTCAAAAAAACAAAAAACAAAAAGCTTGGAATTGTGTCCAGAACCCAAAATCTTAATTATGGACATCTGAAGCAATCTTAACCTACTGTGTTCCACAGTCAAACTCTTTAATGGAGAAAAAGTTAAAAATAAGTTTTCAGTGGCACAGGGTAATATCTTTCATGTGACATAGAGACAACAATGCTGTCCTTTCAATACACTAAGCCATCCTGGTTTGGTGTGGTTTAAAATAGAATGCAAATCTACTATTGTTGGTACATTAGCAATTGTATTTAGGCTTATATACTGGCCCCTAGTGCTTTACAGTACTCTGGTTTACAACATTAGCGTTTTGCTTTCAATAATCTGAGTCCTTATTTTATTGACATTGGAAGGGTGGAAGTCTGAGTCAACTTCAGGATTGAACTCCAGACTGTGGGCAGAGTTTGCCTGCAATATTGCACTTTAACCATTGTGCCACTAGGGCTCCTTATAGCCTATAAGTGTTTATATTAGCTTATAGCTTTGTGTTTTTGTGAGACCATCACTTTTGTCTATTGAACAAATCATGATTAAGCAAGCAATATGCTTGACGTCATGTGTAAATCTGATCACTTTTCACTCCGTTTTGTGGCAAAAAAAATTATTTATTCAAAATTTTCTAAAGCTGCACATCTCAATGATTTTGGCTGGCTCTTTTGTCTTTTCCTTTCTTTGCTTTAATATTTGAAACAGAAAGTTATTCAAGGAAACTTTACTGACGTCAACAGCATTCTGTTCAATATCTTCCTGGTTTTTTGTTTTTGTTTTGCATTTAGCAACACTGCATTAAGAAAAATGGCTTCAGGCATTATTATTTTTTTGTAAGATTAGTGGCCACAAAACAGGCTCTATGTCCTAAGAGAGATTGCCTTCTTCATTAATTATGCACTTTTATATTCTGTGCACATTGAATTATTTGTAAAGTAATAGTGTGACTTTTAGAAAGGCACACAGGAGGCTTATTATTCTAATTAATAATTCCACCACATGAAAATTTACAATCATTATAATAATACAAAACTATATTAATGAGGTACCGAAGGACAGTAGTTTGCAAAGATATGTATAGCTGAATGAAACCCAGGAGATAAATAATGTTGTATGGTAAATAAATGGATAGCGACGACCACTGACTAAAGAGAAAAGGTTCAGATCTCTAACTATTGTAACACAATACAGCATGGATTACTCTGCTCTGACATGAAGAGTGATGATGCAAAAGATGTGACTTAAGAAGGAAGGATGGTAAGGTGAGGTGCAGTATATCCAATGCCTACAATGCCCTTCTTGGTTCTTTCCACCTGATCAGTCTTGGTTAGGAGAAATACATTCAATGACATTGCTTCCTTTTCTAATGTGTTGAGGTGGGTGGGGAATAACCAATTAGTTGTATTCTCTCATCTGTTGTTCCTCATTTTATGTCACAGGCCACATGTACTTAATTTAGGACTAAGTAAATAGAGATATAATCCTCCTATGGCAAGAAGAAGCTACAATAGACTCGGCCTTAGACTCCAATCTGCTAGAAATTGTTTTCTGAATAAAGGTGGTAAGAACTGACGAGGTTATCTACTAATGATTCTCTTCTATGTACTTTGTGCTACACAGTGTGCACATGTGCATGCACACACGCACATGCGCGTGCATGCACACACTCAAACACACACACACACACACACACACACAAAACAACCCACAGATAGACAGGCAGACTCATTATTGAGTCAAATCACCACTGGAATTATCTGTCCCTACCAAGATCAAGTCTCAACAACTTCTTTGACTAATTATCTGCAGGTATATATTCACTTCTTTTCAAAAAGTCTATATAAAGCATTGGTGCAAAACTAACACTTCTTGGGTTACATAATTATAAGCGTTAGACTGCTACAAGTGTTAATGGATAAATGGCTATTATTAATGGGTTTAAGAGGAACCTATGACAGATCTAAATCCTGCCAACTTTTCTGCCACAGAAAATATGTATTGGATTTTAATTATAGGATAATTATAAAATTCTTACAGTATACAGACCCTATACAGAATGGATAAACTATTAATCAGTTTATATATTGATTTAAAATAAGTTTGCTGAAAAATTAAAACCCCTAATATAAAGACTGTGTCCACATATATATGCATGTACAGTATATTCAGCATGAATAAATACACTGTAGGACGAAGACACAACTGAAGGTTGTGGACCAATGTGATTTGGTAGATATAAGGTTGTTGTTTTTTTTTACTTCCTGCCTAGGGTTAAGAGTGACTGGTGCAAAAATACCTAGTCAGTCTCCATGAATAAATGAACATTAAAACTATTTCTTCTTATTCCTTACTTCTAGTCTAGCAATTTAAATATTAAACCACACTAGCTGTCATATACTGTACTTTGAAAATTATTTAGAAAATGCATGTAGCCAGTCGCTACTACTCTTTTTTTAAAGATTCTGAGATAGCATGGATAGGTTGTGGATACTTTCAGGTCTCAATTAATCAAATTAATTAATATGACACTTAAAAATATACCAGGATGATAAAGAAGCATGAAAAAGAAGGAATTACTCTAATGAAGAGTAGAGAAATAATATGCTTTTCTATGATCAAAAGCAATTCTTCCTTAACTTTAAAGCGTGTACAACTTGGTACATTACAAATTAAGCTAAAATTAATGTTAATTATCTCTTTTGTATACATTCTGTGTGTTGTTATGTTATATACAAATTATAAAATATTCATTATTACAATTTTATGTTTGTGTAGGTCTGTGTAGCTCAATGGTATCAACTATATACAGGTGAAACTCGAAAAATTATCATGCAAAAGTTCATTTATTTCAGGTGAAACTAATTTATGGTGAAACTAATATATGAGATAGACTCATTTCATGCAAAGCAAGATAGTTCAAGCCGTGATTTGTCATAGTTGAGATGATTATGGCTTATAGCTCATGAAAACCCCAAATCCACAATCTCAGAAAATTAGAATATTGTGAAAAGGTGCAATATTCTAGGCTCAAAGTATCCCACTCTAATCAGCTAATTAAGCCATAACACCTGCAAAGGGTTCCTGAGCCTTAAAATGGTCTCTCAGTCTGGTTCAGTAGGAATCACAATCATGGGAAAGACTGCTGACCTGACAGTTGTGCAGAAAACCATCACTTACACTCTCCATAAGGAGGGAAAGCCTCAAAAGGTAATTGCAAAAGAAGTTGGATTCCCAAAGTGCTGTATCAAAGCACATTAATAGAAAGTTATGTGGAAGGGAAAAGTGTGGAAGAAAACGGTGCACCAGCAGCAGGGATGACCACAGCCTGGAGAAGATGGTCAGGAAAAGGCCATTCAAAAGTGTTGGGGACTTTCACAAGGAGTGGACTGAGGCTGGAGTCAGTGCATCAAGAACCACCACACACAGACGGATCCTGGACATGGGCTTCAAATGTCGTATTCCTCTTGTCAAGACGCTCCTGAACAACAAACAACGTCAGAAGCGTCTTACCTGGGCTAAAGAAAAACAGAACTGGTCTGTTACTCAGTGGTCCAAAGTCCTCTTTTCTGATGAGAGCAACTGTTGCATCTCATTTGGAAACCAAGGACCCAGAGTCTGGAGGAAGAATGGAGAGACACACTCTGCAAGATGCTTGAAGTCCAGTGTGAAGTTTCCACAGTCTGTGTTGATTTGGAGAGCCATGTCATCTGCTGGTGTTGGTCCACTGTGCTTCATTAAGTCCAGGGTCAACGTAGCCGACTATCAGGAGATTTTGGAGCACTTCATGCTTCCTTCCGCAGACGAGCTTTATGGGGATGCTGACTTCATTTTCCAGCAGGACTTGGCACCTGCCCACACTGCCAAAAGCACTAAAATCTGGTTCAATGACCATGGGATTACTGTGCTTGATTGGCCAGCAAACTCACCTGACCTGAACCCCATAGAGAATCTTTGGGGAATTGCCAAGAGAAAGATGAGAGACATGAGACCAAACAATGCAGAAGAGCTGAAGGCCGCTATTGAAGCATCCTGGTCTTCCATAAGACCTCAGCAGTGCCACAGGCTGATAGCTTTCATGCCACACCGCATTGAGGCAGTAATTGCTGCAAAAGGGGCCCAAACCAAGTACTGAGTACATATGCATGCTTATGCTTTTCAGAGGTCCAATATTGTTCTATGTACAATCCTTGTTTTATTGATTGCATGTAATATTCTAATTTTCTGAGATTGTGGATTTGGGGTTTTCATGAGCTGTAAGCCATAATCATCACAATTATGACAAATCACAGCTTGAACTATCTTGCTTTACATGTAATGAGTCTATCTCATATATTAGTTTCACCTTTTAAGTTGCATTACTGAAATAAATGAACTTTTGTACAATATTCTAATTTTTCAAGTTTCACTTGTAATTTTAAAATTAAATGGAATGATTGAAAGAACGGTGTATTTTATACATATGATTTAATTACATACTGCATCACTACAATTTTATATTTATATTTGCACAATTCAATGAGATCAACTATATAATTTTAAAATCAAATGACATTATTGAAAGAACTGTGTATTTCTCAAGTAACTTGCATTTCAACATGCAGTTTTTGATTCTGTCCTTTTCAGTTGAAACTGTTCTGAAGTAATACATTGCCTTAGGGCAGAAACAAAAATCATGAAATTTACATAGCCCTTAAAATGGAATGAAGGAAGATCATACACTTTAGCAGATTATGTGCTACATTATCCCTGTCACGTGGCTGTTTAGGAAGAATTAACTTGGGTCAAAGAAAAGAATAGAAAAGACAATTATTGGGCTGTTAATAAATGTTGATATTACACATACACATTGTACACATTATATATATAGGAGCTAAAATTAATATTGTTTCTTTATCTATCTTACAAATAAAATTTAACTTTGTGCAGATGAAAGATATTGACAACTGTATTTATATGATCCTATAAACCAAGTTCCTTATCCACTCATCTTCACTACTAAGGTTGTAGCAGAATTTTCTCTATTAGTCTTTCTGACACACAACCCGGTACCTTGATGATATACTGGGATATCTGCTTTCCTTTTTCTTTCATCTAAAGCCGTGATGGCGAACCTATGGCACGCATGCTGGAAGTGGCACGCAGAGCCATTTCTCCAGGCAGGCCAGCAATCGCCCATTGCTCTTCCAGGTTCCAGCACATGCATGGGCACCAGCCAGCTAGTTTTTCCATGTGTGGGAGCATCGGAAAGCAGAATAGCAGCTCCCCAGCGCACATGTGCGTGCTGAGAGGCTGAGCTTCTCGTTTCTGGTGCGCACATGCATGCCAGCCAGCTGATCTTCATGCGTGCATGTGAGCCAGAAACTGGAAGCTCAGCTTCCTGGCGTGCGCCTGTGCACCAGGAAGCCGCTCTTCCAGTTTCTGGTGCTTCCATGTGCGCACACTAGGGAGATGCTCTTCCAGTTTCTGGCACTCCCCCCCCCACACGCACATTGCCATTTTGGCACTCAGTGCCAAAAAGATTCGCCAACACTCAGGGGTGGGATTCTTCCAGTGTAACAACCAGTTTGTTAATCATGCACTACATGCATGTACGCATCTAATGCATGCTGTGCACGAGTGCACAGCTATCGCAATTACTCACCTTCATTGTTACTTCAGGAAAGTAACACAGCTGAAGCATGGCAATCTGCTCTGTCATGTGAATCAGCTGAGCAGATACAGGTAAGTACAGTGCAGGGCCAGGCGGGCGGGCCCACATAATCATCGGATTGAACTGGTTTGTATCCAGCTGATAATTGCAGCTAGGGGTTCACCCGAAACGGTCCAAACTGGGAGAATCCCACCCCTGCCAATACTGATCTAAAGCTTTGTGGTTGCTTGCTTGACTTTCCACACTTTTTAAAGAAAATGGTTAAGGGGAAAAAAAAAAGCTAGAAAATACTGCAAAGCGGGGGAAAAAAGTGGAGATACCACTTTGCTGTGTTATCGTTTGTAGGGGGTCATCCCTATATTTAGCAGAGTGTAATCCATTTTGAAACCATCACTCTTAGTTATTTATTACCCACTTTTAATCTTTTTTGATGTTTTTTTCTTGTCCGAAAAATACATTAGGGAGAAAATGATGGAATATCTGAAAGCTGCTATTTGAATAGTAGTTTTGGCATCAGGCACTGGAAATACCTTTAGGGTTTTGTGGAATTTTAAGGCTAACACATTTATTATAACATACACTTTCACAGGTTATATCCATTTAATTAGATACATGAAATGTGATATTAAATAGGAATATATTCATACCTCTTTTCAGAAAGCATAGTAAACAATGGCATCAAAACAAATACATGCAAATAGAAGTGATAATTATTTTATTAAAAGTAGCTTCTATACCATCTTAAGATTCTGACCATATAATAAAAATCAAACTATTTTGAAAACTATGCTTACTTTACAATAGTGTGAAATTTATTTTTATTAGAATATATTATTTTTAAGGATTTAACACTTCAGGATTTAATCTTAGAACAAGTTATTGAATCTGATTTTAAAATCTACAATCTAGCAATATATTTATTGGGACTAATTAGTATACACAATGCCAAATATCTAAGACCTTTAGTTTTCCTTATAACGTAACATACTACAAAAAGCAAAGAGAGGGAAAAATTAAGAAGAAATCAGGCTGCAACCATCAAGTGCCACAGTCAAGAGATAATGACTTTTCTAAATAACACATCTAGTATAACACATGATAGGGAACTATGGCACAAAGGTTAGAATCCATCAGATTTTCACATCAGTATTGTAACACTATACCCATTTTTAAAATTATAAACTTGATAATGAATCCTGAAGCTTCTTAAAGAAATATAAACTTTTATTGATGGTATGATCCCCTACTCATTAACACAATTGATTACAATTGTTTGTTTTCTACTAATGAAAATTGTTCATTTAAGCAATATGTAGGTATCCTGCATCACTTTTAGAAACTTATCATGATAATCACATTACTCAAGTAATCATTCACCCCATTTTTTTTAAAAAAAAAACCTGTTAAATAAGAATTTGGTAAAGCTCTCATACCCAAGCATGAGAATTAGAGTAAAGTAAATATATAAAATGTAATGAAATATCAAGTAATTGTTTCTGGAATTTCTAATTTAACAAAAATACAGCCTAATTCAGTGATTCAACAGATGGATGAAACATTCTTCCTAATTCTGATGGGATCAATTTTTCAGCCCGTAACTGTGCAATAAATATGCAATTAGGTTTTATTATATTACTGTTTGATTGCTCGCAATCTTCAGAAGATTCTTCAGAATTAAGCACTTAAAAGATGGAGCAGCATTTTGCTCTCTACTGGAATGACTAGAAGAGGAATTATAGCTTCAAATATTCAAAGTAAATACTTCAAAGCAATACTGAAATAAATAAATGAATGCTTAAGCACAAAAGAAAAGGCCGTCCAATATACGGTAAACAAACATAGGTTCATTTAAAAAACAACAACAGACACACACCAAACAGTCCTTTTGCAGGGATTATCCATTAAATTGGATGTGCAATTGAAAGAAGGGATTATCATGGTTGTAAAAATGTGTTGATTAAAATGTAGTAAAAAAGATAAAAAAAGCTTTTGTGAGAATGACTTACTAAAATAATAGAAAATTTCTTCAAAAGGGCTATTTGTGTGTGTGTGTGTGTGTGTGTGTTATTTTTAATTATTCACACTTAATATTATTAGTATACTGTCTATACCTCCTAACTGTTAGATGCAGGCAACAGTATGTTGACTTGCAAGGCAGTTAGTAGAGCAGTGGTCCCCAACATTTTGGGCACTCGGGGTGGTTCCATGAGAGACATTTTTCCACGGACCAGAGGTGGAGTGGTTTTGCATCCCACGGATGGGGTTTCACTTGTTTGCATGGTTTCTGGCATGCCGTGACCTGGCACCGGTACACAGACTGGGGGTTGGTGACCCCTGCTGTTACCAATAAAGTTACTTAGCTAGTTCAAGATTGACAAGCCAAAATCACCAGAAAGGATGTCAACTGAACCACATGACATGGAAGTTATAGTGGTTGTTTTCAGTGAACAGTCCAGCTGACAGTAGTAGTTCTATTAAAGACTTGAAACAGGAGTAGTTTAATTAAAGCAACCCACATCTTTGGTCTCAGGGAACCGAAAAGAGAATTTCTGCTCAGCTCTTTGGAGTTCTTGAAGTATGTCAGGTTGGGTGATATTCAGAATCAGGGTCTTTGTCATCTGATTTTTTTTGCATCTGCTGCAGTTGTCAGTCTCAGGTGATTGACCAAATCCCTGACTTCTCTGAGTAGAAAGAGCTATAAGAATTAAGAAAGTTTATCAAGAGAAACTTGTTATGTATATGCAAGTTTATGTATAAACTTAATAGAGCTTGCAGTGCAGATTGTCAGATCTTCAACTGCCAAGAATCATTACATGAGATAAAGTCATATGAGCAAATAAATACATAAATAAATAAATTATGGCTAAGGGAAGTCCCTGATATTATATGCATTAAGAATATTTGAAGTAACTGTTTGAAGCTTGAATTCAGTAAGTGATGGGCTAATGGTAATCAGGAATTTGCCATCACTTTCTAACAAATGAAAATTGAATTCAGTGAGGATTATTTGTTTCATTCACTTCATGGATGAGTTCTGAAAATCTTATATCTATCTATGGCTCATTCATTACTCAGTCAGAGATATTTTCCATTAGCAACCAGAAGAGGTCAGATGGAGGTTAAAAGAATAAAATGATAAAAGTATGGGAAGAAAGATGGTCAGTTTAGACTCAAATACTTTTAACATAAGTACCTATGCATAGTTTTGGAAGTGTTTACTGGAAGGCCATATAGAATTATAAACATGCAAAGTAGCTTGTATTTTTTACATAAGATTTTTTTCTTTTGGAAATTCTGTGTGTGTAGGTTGTATTGTTAATATGTTCTTCATATTAACAATATGTAAGCAGTTAACTATTTAATTTTCTTTAAGCATTTTTAGCTTAATCTACACTTTTTTGTGCTTTTCCTTTACTTAGTTGATATGAAAGATAATTTGATTTCTATGTGACTATGAGTGGTTCTACACAACATCCTAGGATGAAAATTCAACTGGCTACCTTGTTTTGTGAACCCAATTGGCTAATTTAAGGTTAAAAATGATGTGTGAATTCAGGCAATTGAATTAATTCAGTGAACCATGGTTTACTTAAGTGTATGATGAAATAATCCTACATTTAATTCCTATTACATAGAGTTTTATGAATGTAAAAGCTTTGTCCCTCTGGATTCACTATATGAAGAGGGAAAAAACTTCACATCTATCATTCAAGTTTTGTGTGGTTATTTTGAAGATTAGGTTTTTGTATATCCATATATCTGTATGCATTGGGAACACATTTCTGCCATAGCTGTCTAGAGTGAAAGCAACTTCTGCTTATCACACAAGTCTCAGGAGTGCCTCGGAGCAAGCACCCAAAATCTCAATGCAGCTGCTTTGAAGTTTTATGATGTGGATCCAGAAGGGTGCTTCATTTTGCTGAAGAAACTGCACAAGCTTACTATTAAATACTGTTTCTTAATCTGTGAAATGTTGACAGTTCAGATATTTATTTTTAGATTTATATCCAGTCTTCCTTCCAGGAGCTCTGCTTCATCCCCTACCTCATTTTATCATTGGAACTCATAAACAAGGTATGCTAGGCTGAAAAATAATGATTGGCATTCATCATTATTTTCACCTATATCTGAGCATTAATTATTATATTTTTTATTTCCATTCTGTACACAAACCAAATTTAATATTAAATCTGTTTTGGTCCAGGATATATTATCATGAAGCATTTAAAAAGCCATGAAAATTGACTTGATAAAAGCATTTACTGACTTGTGTATCATAAAAATTGATATGAAAGTTTTTATGAAAGAGACTAAGTTATAATTTGCAGTTCCCAAATGATGATTTCCTGCCTATCACTCCTGGCCATACTGCTTAAGAACTAAGTTAGAGGAGATGCAGCCTTAAAAATATTGATATGTTTCGCCACTAAAGAAATAATTTTGTTGGGGAAATGTTTCTCACTGGAAAGATGATGTGGGCAGTTGAGTATTTCAGTACTGCCATCATCCCAGTCAGAACAATCAAAATGACCTTTCTCCTGCTATACAAATCTATATATCCAAAGAATGAGTGAGACCAGGATACAAGAGAAAGTGAGGGCATTAAAGAAGAGTGGCTGTAGTGCAAGGATTTTTTTTCTATTTGTAGCATTGTTGTTGATTTTATACTGTTTTGTATTGTTTTATGCTGTTTTAGTAATTATTGGTTGCTTTAAGGTGGGCAGCTGTATACATTTTATAAGTAAATGAATAATTAAATTAAATTAAAAGATTTGTTTACAGATTTATATTTGCACCACACATTTAATTCTGCAATTGAAAGTGGAATAGATAACATTTCCCTCACCTGTTATGTCTCACAAGTACTCTGTGAGCTACTTTGGGTCAAGAAAGAGTAAGTAATCCAAGTAACCTGTAAACTTCTGTGGCTGAGAATGGACTGAGTCATTTCAGTGGCAGTCAAGACTGTAAACACTAAACTAAGTGAAAGTGCTGTTGATTTGTTATCTACATCTTATCTAGTTTGATTATAAATTTTGTGGTATAGGAAATTTCTCTTCTGGGACAATTAGTACAGTACAAATCTTGGCTATGGCTTCATTGAAGAATTTAGGGCACATCCAACAAATGGAAGAATATTTCATACACATAACAAGCCACGTTGTATTGACTTTATTTATTCATTTTATTCATTAAACAATTTATATGCCCACCCAACTCACATAAGGTGATTCTGGATGGCTCATAAAACTAAATATTCATATTACAGTAACCCATCTAGATAGATCTACTTCTGTAAGAGATGGGAACTGCAGAAGTTTGCTTTTCATTGTCCCCTTTAGGGACAATGTGAGTCTAACCCTGAATGCATAAAAGGATTGTCTGAATGAGAATTCTGTGTATACTGCAGCACACATAAAATTGTTCAGGTGCTTTTATTTTCATAAGAAACAAACATTCATAATCCTGGCTATCTTCCTTTTATTTTTTCCAGGGATGGTTGAAGTTATTGAAGAAGACCATATTCATTGTCAAAACAGTGTTTGGAGGATTTTGTCTTTTACCAGACTATAAAAGAAAAGATAGAAGAGGCATATTTGGAGAATGGACAGTATTAGGAATTATTACTTTGTGCTGCCTGCCCTAAATATGTTATGTACTTAAGTACAGGTCTTTAGTCTTCTCAAGTAGCTGTTTGGCCTCTTTTTATGAATACTAAGCTCCCTGAGATTCAGAATCAATAAAAACAATTTCTGCAGGGAAAGGAGAAATGTTATTTGGGAAGCTGAAATATGCTTTTGCATTAAAATGTCTCTTTTTCTAGATTATATGGATATTTTAGAAGCAGGACTGCCAACATTCAAAAATAAAATAGAACTCTCCAATGAGTTATAAAACATCTTTCTCTAGCAGAATAGAATATATAGACAGGAGAAAATAGTTCCCTGGTGAGGTAAATGTACAATGAATAACACTGCATACGCTAATTCTAGGCTGAAAGCTATTCTCCAAAGGAAATGAATAATGGCATTCCGCTAGAGAATTGCACCATCTAACTTTCATCTGAAAGCTCTATTATCAATGAATTTGTTTCTGAGATTCTTCTGTTGCTTCTGAGATGGCACTGCTGAAGTCAGTTATTCTTTTTGGTGCAAAAATTAAAACATGAACTCTTAAACTCTTGGGTGAAACTAGATCTGCACACTAAGAAAAGATTTAAAGAAGTTTGCAAGCTTCAGAGTTCATCAATATACCTCGTCAGGATTGAAAGTAAGCAAAATGAAAAAGAACAAAGAATAAATGAAACTTTGGATAAGATGAAGAATGTTTATTTTGAACTAAATTGTTTTATTTAATGTATTTATTAAGTAAACCCCTGTATTTTTAATTTATGTTTGCCTAATAGACAAATACTGCTCTCTCAAAACTTCTATATATATTCAGTCTGTATATATTAGATAGGAACTGCTAACAGTTTTTGATCCAGAAAAAGGAAGGTTATATCATTTTCTATATGCAAAATTCAGTAACAACAGACATGATGGATCAGTCTTTTCCCAGTGTGTCAGTTTTGCATATGTTAATAAGTTTGTTTTATCTCTTTCATAATGTGCAATAAAATTTATAATTTTTCTATGCATTTTTATGGATACCTACTTAAGTGTAATTCACATTGGCTTCACTGGGATTTACCACCAGGTATCTTTGTGTATAATACAGTATTAATATCCTTTTTTTCTCACAGAACATGCATATGTAAACATAGTTATTTAACTGCACATATTTATGTTTGTGCAATCTTTTTAAGCTGAGAACTGCTTCACAAGATGTAGGTAAGTACATAGTTAAAACAAATATGGATATCTTATCTATACTGGCCCAAGTTATTCGTTTTAGAATGTATGTGTATACATATATATGTACATATACACATATCATACTTCTTATGGAAGGATCCTATTTTTGAAACATCTTCTGAAAATATTCTCAGTATTCTGATTTTATATAGGTGTCCTTAATTATTTCTTCACCAGTGATTTATGCACTAGGTGAGAGATACAGCCTTAAAAATATTAAGTATGTTTATGATATAAAATAATTTTGTTGGGGAAGTATTTCCGCTGGAAAGATGATGTGGGCGACTTGGTGTTCCAGGAGTGCCATCATCCCGGTGGGAATAATCAAAATGACCCTCTCCTGCTATACAGTCTATGTCAAAGAATGGTGGACCAAATTCTGGAAGTGAGGCGTGGGAAAGTGGCTGTAGTGCAGGATTTTTTCTATTTGTAGCATTGTTACATTGATTTTATACTGTTTTGTATTGTTTTATGCTGCTTTAGTAATTATTGGTTTGCTAAGGTGGGCGCTATATACTGTTTTGTAAGTAGATGAATAATTAAATTAGATTAAAGATTTGTTTACAGATTTATATTTACCACATTTAATTCTGCAGTTGAAGTGGAATGAATAACATTTCCCTCACCTGTTGTATGTCTCCCAGTACTCTGCTTGAGCTGCTTTAGATCAAGAAAATAAAGTAATCCAGTGACATAACAAACTACTGTGGCTGAGGAATGGACTGGAGTCATGGTGTGAAAGTCAAGACTGTAAACACTAAACTAAGTGAAAGTGCTGTTGATTTATCCCCCTGCAAATGTATCTAGTTTGAGGTGCCAAATTTTGTGGTATAAATTTCTCTTCTGGGACAATTAGTATTACAGTACAAATCTTAGCTATGGCTTCATTGAAGAATTTAAGGCATCCCCCAACAAATGGAAGAATATTTCATAAACATAACAAACCACGTTGTATTGACTTTATTTATTCATTTTGTTCATTAAATAGGGTGCACCCACCCAACTCCTATAAATAATTCTGGATGGCTCATAAAAACTAAATATTCATATTACAGTAACCCATCCCCTAGATAGATCTACTTCTATGAAGGAACTGCGAAGTTGCACTATTGTCCCCTTTAGGATTAATGTGGGATCTAACCCTAACGATGCTTAAAAGGATTGTCTGAATGAGAATTCTGTGCCTACTGCCTTTTATAAAATTGTTCAGGTGCTTTTTATTTTCATAAAGAAACAAACATTCCTCGTCCTGGCTGTCTTCCTTTTATTTTTTCCAGGATGGTTGAAGTTGTTGAAGAGACCATGTTCAAATTGCCGTCGAAGCGACCGATTATTTGGGTTTTTGTCTTTTGCCAGACTATAAAGAAGAAGATGAAGGGCATGTTTGGAGAATGGACGATATTAGGAATTATTACTTTGTGCTGCCTGCCCTAAATATATTTATGTACTTAAGTACAGGTCTTTGGTCTTCTCAAAGGTATTTGTTTGACATCTTTATGAATACTAAGCTCCCTGAAGTTCAGAATCAATAAAACCAATTTCTGCAGGAAAGGAGAAATGTTATTTAGGGGGGGCTAGATAGGGTGCATTAAAATGTCTCCATTCTAGATTATATGGATATTTTAGAAGCAGGACTGCCAACATTCAAAAATAAAATAGAACTCTCAGTGGGTTTGAAGGCATGCATGGGCTGGCAGATGGAGATGGCCTTGGAGCAAGGAGGCGGTTTACTAGGTAAGGTAAATGTACAATGAATAACACTGCACTCACGTAATTCTAGGCTGAAAGCTATTCTCCGGGGAAATGAATAATAGCATTCAGCACAGAGTTGCCCCGTCGCGCTTTCGTCAAATACTATTGTCCCAATGGATTTTGTTGTTGAGTTTATTGTGTTTGCCGCTGAAGATGACAGTGAGGAGGTCGGTTGATAACGGTTGAAAAAGATTTGAGCATGGACTTGAAGCAACGATTGAACAAAGCCGGATCTTACACTAAGAAAAGATTTAAAGAAGTTTGCAAACTTCAGAGTTCATCAATATACACGCAAATCAGGATTGAAAGTAAGCAAAATGAAAAAGAACAAAGAACTAAATAGAACTTGGATAAGATGAAGAGTGAGAATGTTATGTTTCTTCAAACTAAATTGTTTTATTCAATACTATTATTAAGTAAACCCTGTATTTTTAATTCCCATTTGCCTAATGAATGATACTGCTCTCTCAAAACTTCTATATATATTCAGTCTGGATATATTGGGTAGGAACTGCTAACAGTTTTGATCCAGAAAAAGGAAGGTTATATCGTTTTCTATGTGCAAAATTCGATAACAACAGACTGATGGTCAATCTTTTCCCAGTATGTCAGTTTAAATATATTAATAAGATTCATTTATCTCTTTCATAATGTACAATAAAATTTATAATTTTCTATACAGTTTATAGATCCCTCATAAAAGTAATCACATTGGCTTCACTAGGTTTACCACTGAGGTATCTTGTATATTACGGTGGATTATCTTTTTCTCTAGAACATGCATATGATATAGTTATTTAACTGCCCATATTTATGTTTGTATAATCTTTGAAAGCTGAGAACTGCTTAAAGATGTGAGTAGTACATGGTTAAAACAATATATCTATACAAGCTAAATTATTGATTTTAGATGTGTGTGTATACATATGTATTACATATAAATATCATATATATGGAAGGATCCTATTTTGAAGCATCTTCTGAAAATATTCTCAATATTCTAATTTTATATAGGTGTCCATAATTATTTCTTCCCCTGTGATTTATCGTTTAGCATTGTCCAATCATCGGGGGGTTGCTAATGCCAATAATGAGAACTAGTTTTGTATGTTGCTTTAATAATTAGGGTTGATATTCTATCTGGTGTTGAGGTCCCTGGTGAGAGGAGTTTGATTCATTTTCATAATAAATATTTGCAGTTATTTTATACTTTTGACTACACTGATTTCTTCACTGTCATATCTAACATATGGTGAAAGCTCCTTTGGCATGTAATATTTTCTTACATATCATTCTAATTTCATATGTCTACTAAAGGAAGGAATATAAAAGGAAAAAACACAGAAAAGAACATTTTGTTCCCCGTTGTTTTTAAAATACTAATTATTTAACACCCAATCAAGGAAGTTTCACATGGAAAATAGCTATAATTTTGAAAGACAAGAAAAATAAGTATTCTGAAATAAAATTCACAAATTTCAAAAGCATATAACAGCTCTTATAGACAAAAATGATACCCTATTTATATTTATTTTTATAAATTCGATAATAATATTCTGAATTAATGTTTTGAGCCAAATAGAATGGGGCACGGTTCCTTTCATTCCTTTCAAATAATTTCTTATACTTCAACTTGGCTAGTTGGATGGAATCACCAATGAAAATTATTAGTATGTTTATAAGTCTGCCATAGAGTGGCCACAGTCCCACCCTTTCTATAGGTTGGTGATCCATATGGGGGGTGAATGGCAGACAGATAATCTTCCTGATTAGAATCTGTGGCCTGTTGGTTTTTATTGCTATGTTTTGGCTTCACTGAGCTTATGGCAGGTATGTTTCTGAATTTTTTTCTAAATATCGTAATACTAATTTTGATAATGAAGAACAAAATAATGAACAAAAAACTACAATCAACTATTAGTCCTTTCAACTAACATATTTTAATATCAACAAAGATGATTTTCCCTTTTCTTGTATATTCAATATATCCTAGATTCTGTTATATAATGGTGACATGCAAATGGGGTTATTATGGATTTTACATTAACATTCTATATTGTAGAAATGTCATTCTCTTCATTAACAACACATACGGTTGATTTACACAGTTTTTTGGTTGTATGGGAGTATTATTGTAGATAGTTGATTACAGCAATTTCTGCAGCTGGTTAGGTAAATAATCAGAGTGTCCCATTGGTAGGTTTTCAAAGATTCATGTTCATCTGATACAGATGGGAAAACCTGGTAATATCTGTTCCTGTCTATCTTTTATTTCAATATATCAAATTGTGGGATCAATTCTTGAATAATTTTAGAAGGGTTTCATATTAAATAGTCTCAATGTTTCTGCTAAGTTCAACTGCTAAAGGAATCCTTGCCAGTTTTTTCTAAAGATTTCCTAGATTATATGGATATTTTTAGAAGCAGGACTGCCAACATTCAAAAATAAAATAGAACTCTCCAATGAGTTATAAAACATCTATCTCTAGCAGAATAGAATATATAGACAGGAGAAAATAGTTCCCTGGTGAGGTAAATGTACAATGAATAACACTGCATACGCTAATTCTAGGCTGAAAGCTATTCTCCAAAGGAAATGAATAATGGCATTCCGCTAGAGAATTGCACCATCTAACTTTCATCTGAAAGCTCTAATATCAATGAATTTGTTTCTGAGATTCTTCTGTTGCTTCTGAGATGGCACTGCTGAAGTCAGTTATTCTTTTTGGTGCAAAAATTAAAACATGAACTCTTAAACTCTTGGGTGAAACTAGATCTGCACACTAAGAAAAGATTTAAAGAAGTTTGCAAGCTTCAGAGTTCATCAATATACCTCGTCAGGATTGAAAGTAAGCAAAATGAAAAAGAACAAAGAATAAATGAAACTTTGGATAAGATGAAGAAGTGAGAATATTATGTTTATTTTGAACTAAATTGTTTTATTTAATGTATTTATTAAGTAAACCCCTGTATTTTTAATTTATGTTTGCCTAATGGACAAATACTGCTCTCTCAAAACTTCTATATATATTCAGTCTGTATATATTAGATAGGAACTGCTAACAGTTTTTGATCCAGAAAAAGGAAGGTTATATCATTTTCTATATGCAAAATTCAGTAACAACAGACATGATGGATCAGTCTTTTCCCAGTGTGTCAGTTTTGCATATGTTAATAAGTTTGTTTTATCTCTTTCATAATGTGCAATAAAATTTATAATTTTTCTATGCATTTTTATGGATACCTACTTAAGTGTAATTCACATTGGCTTCACTGGGATTTACCACCAGGTATCTTTGTGTATAATACAGTATTAATATCCTTTTTTTCTCACAGAACATGCATATGTAAACATAGTTATTTAACTGCACATATTTATGTTTGTGCAATCTTTTTAAGCTGAGAACTGCTTCACAAGATGTAGGTAAGTACATAGTTAAAACAAATATATCTATACTGGCCCAAGTTATTCGTTTTAGAATGTATGTGTATACATATATATGTACATATACACATATCATACTTCTTATGGAAGGATCCTATTTTTGAAACATCTTCTGAAAATATTCTCAGTATTCTGATTTTATATAGGTGTCCTTAATTATTTCTTCACCAGTGATTTATACGTTTAGCATTATCCAATCATCATTATGCTGATATGACAGTAATGAGAACTGGTTTTATGTTGCTTTAATAATTAGGAGTTGATGTTATAAAGGTGCTGCAAGTCCCTGGTGAGAGGTTTTTGATTCATTTTTCATAATAAATGGCTATTTTTGATTATTTTATACTTTTGACTACATGATTTCTTTATGTGTCCATATCTAACATATGTGAAAGCTCTTTGGCATGTAATATTTTCTTGCATATCATTCTAATTTCATATGTCTACTAAGGAAGGAATATAAGGAAAAACACACAGAAAGAACATTTTTTTTGTTTTTATTTTTTAAAATACTAGTATTTTAACTTTTAATCAAAAAGTTCCACATAGAAAAATAGCTATAATTTTGAAAGACAAAGAAAAAATAATTATTCTGAAATAAAATTCACAAATTTCAGCAAGCATATAACAGCTTTCTTATAGACAAAAAATGATACCCTATTTATATTTATTTTTTATAAATTCGATAATAATATTCTGAATTAATGTTTGAGCCAAATGAAATCTTGCAGAGTTCCTTTCATTCCTTTCATGATAATTTCTTATACTTCAACTTAGCTGGTTGGATGGAATCAAGTAAGAGAATTTGGTATTATGTTTATAAGTCTGGCAAAGTGGCCAAGAATCCCACCCCTTTCTATAGGATTTGGTGATCCATATCAGGGGGTGAATGGCAGACAAGATAATCTTCCTGATTAGAATCTTATACCCTGTTGGATTTTATTGCTATGCTTTGGCCACTGAAGATTATGGCAAATATGTTCTAATTTTTTTTCTAAATATACGTAATACTAATTTTGATAATGAAGAACAAAATATTGAACAAAAACTACAATCAGCTAGCAGTGTTTTCAGTAACATATTTTAGTGTAAAGATAAGTTGCCTTTCCCACTTTTCTTGTATATTAAATATATCCACAGATTCTATTCCTGTAATAGTGACTTGTGAAGTAAGTTTGTTATGGATTTTACATTAACATTCTATATTGTAGAAATGTCATTCTCTTCATTAACAACACATAGCCTTGATTTGCTGCCGTTTTGATTTATGAGACTGTTATTGTAGATATTGATTACAGCAATTCTACTGCAGCTGATTTTGCTGTAAATAATCAAGTGTCACATTAGTAGGTTTTCAAAAGGAATTCATGTTCATCTGATAGGGTCAGAAAACCTGGTAATATCTATTCCTGTCCTCCTTTTGTTTTCAATATATCCATATTTACTGGCATAAATTCTTGAGAATAATTTCCAGGATTTCTTTTCCTGCTAAATAATCTCAATACTACTTTAGTTCAACTGCTAAAGAGTCCTTGCAGTTTTCTTCACAAGATTTCAGATGAGATTTGCCATTGCCTTCTTCCCAAGACTGAGAAAGAATGACTGCTCAAGATCACCCAGCTGGTTTTGTGCCTTAAGTGAGCCTAGAAAACCTGGCGTCCTGGTCTCTAACCTGGTGCCTTAAGGACTATATTGAACTTGGTCTTAACTATTTCACATTTACTTCATGGAGGCAGAAACAGTTGTTAGGAATTTTGGGATTTTTAGGTCCTTTGTATCTAAGCAATCCTTTCAGTAAACAAAATTTAACAGAATGTACTCTATATAATATATAAGTTGCATATATAAAAAAAGAAAATGGTGTGATAGTAGAGTTCTACAGGTACTAAGGCAAAGCAAGTGAAAAATGGGCAAGAGAAAGAAAAAGGAGGGCTAAACACAGGTCTGCATCTTGCAAAACTCCCTGAAGTTCCTCAGTCACCTAAAGTATGTTGCCCTTCATCACTTCACTGTATCAAAACATGCACACGCTTGCATATGCAAGCATCACTCATGCTGCTCTTCTTTAAAGATCCCAGTTCAGGCACTTGAAAGCTGGATAATCAGTAAATGGTAATGTAGAATTTTGTATCTCATTGCTGCTCTCTCTAATCATTGTCTAGTTTTTCCCGATCAGATAAGATAGTGATGGATTAGATAAGGACCAAAGAGATTCAGCAGATTTTAAAGCTATGCTTTAAAAGCTTTGCAATTCTGCAGTTCTTAGAACTGATCTTTTTTTCCCATTGGTGAGAATTCCTGCCTCTAGGCTTATACTAGCTATTACTCATGTGCCCTCAGAATCTTGTTCTTTACCGCCTTGCAAATCCATATTTCATTGCAACACATAACAGAGATGCTGTTGGGAAATATGCATGGGTGCAAAATTGATTATATGCTATCATTTTAATTTTAAGAACCCCTAGAGCTTTAAGTGCAACAGAAAATTGGAGATTTCAGTGCTTTTCTTTACATTTTTAAAAGCAGTAAGACGAGTATTTTTTCAAGAGTATATATGCATATAAATATGTATACATATAAACAACATGGAAGAGTTGTGATCAGCTTATTGAATTGTATTTTGTGTAGAACGTAGAAGAACTTTTTTTTGATAGCTTGAATGAGATGGTATTTGAATGAAAATGAACTCTTTCATTGGTCAACAGGTCAGAGAAAAAGTGTTCTCTGCATTCTGAAATCAACATCTAGAAACAAGTAAAGTAATAACTAGCAGTCAGCACAGATTTGTTAAGAACAGATCATGCCAAACCAATCTTATTTCATTCTTCAACATAGTGACTAAATTAGGAGACCAGCAAAATACTGTGGACATAATATATTTAGATTTCAGCAAGGCATTGGACAAAGTAGACCACAACCTACTTCTTAGATTACTAAAAAAAAGAAAAAAGTGGAATAGATAGCACCACCACTACATGGACTCGCAACTGGCTGGCAAACCGTACTAAAAGAATAGTCCTTAATGGGTCTAAGTCTACATGGAGGGAAGTAAGCAGTGTGGTGCCATTACCATATGTGGTGGACTTGTGCGGATGCTAAAAAATACTGGACTAAAATCCACACGAGGTTGGAAAAAATGACAAAAAAGCATATAGATTTGAAACCAGAAATATTTTTATTGGGAATTTTACCTGAAATATATAGTAAAGGCTTGAAATACCCGATTGTAAATGTATTAACAGCAGCTAGGATTGTATTTGCTAAAAACTGGAAAAATGAGAAAATACCATCACAGGAGGAAATCATTAAGAAAATATTGGAATGTGCTGAAATGAGTAGATTGACATTTGAAATTAGAGAACAAGATGATAAACAATTTTATAAAATTTGGGATCTATCCTATCAATGGTTAGACAATAAAATATAGTAATGAAATATGTAGACTTTTAGAAAATAATAAATATATAAAGATGTATTCTTTTCTAATTATATCTACAAAATGATTCTAGGATAGATCAGGGACAATGATACGAATTGTTATAAAACAAATTAAGTAAAATATGATCATTTTGGGAAACATGAATGAATAAAAGTATAGTCAAATAATTGATTAATAATGGTATTAATGTATTTAATATATTGATTGAAAATACGAGATTATATACAACGTAATTATAATTGAAGACTATGAAATGGAAGCACAAAACAATTTGTAAACCAACCGGCACACTGTATGTACATATATGGAAGATGATTTGATGTTTTTATGTTTTGTTTGTTTATGTTTGTTTTAAAAACCAATAAAAATTTAAAATATTAAAAAAAAAGCAGTGTGGTGCCACAATGTTCTGTCTTAGGCCCAGTACTCTTCAATATCTTCATTAATGACTTAGCTGAGGGAATAGAAGGGGAACTTACCAAATTTGCAGATGATACCAAGCTGGCAGGAATAGCTAACACCCAAGAAGAATGACCTATCTTCTTAAGTTATCCAGATGGATCTTGATAGACTAGAACACTGGGCCATATCTAACAAAATGAAATTCAATGTAGAGAAAAGTAAAGTCCTACACTTAGGCAACAAAAACCAAAAGTACACATGTAGACTGAGTGAAACCAGGCTCAATAGCAGTAACTGTGAGAGGGATCTTGGAGTCTTAGTGGACAACCAAGTAAATATGAGCCAGCAGTGTGCAGCAGCAGCCAAAAAAGCTACTGCAATCCTAAATTGTATGAACAGAGGGATACAATCAAGATCAAGGGAAGTACTAATACCACTCTATAAAGCCTCAGTAAGACCACACCTAGAGTACTGCATCCAGTTTTGTTTACCACATTATAAAAAAGATGTCGAGACTCTAGAAAAAGTACAGAGAAGAGCAACCAGGATGATTAGAGGACTGGAGGCTAAAACATACAATTGGTGCAGGAATTGGGCTTGGCTAGTCTAGTAAAGAGAAGGTACCAGGGGAGACATGATAGCAGTCTTCCAATATTTGAGGGGCTGCCATAGGGAGGAAGGGGTCAAGCTATTTTCTAAAGCGCCTGTAGGCCAGATAAGGAATAATGGATGGAAACTGAACAAGGAGAGATTTAACCTGGAAACAAGGAGAAACTTTCTTTTTTTTTTTTTTGAAACAAATTTTATTAATTTTTAAAGACAAACAAAGCATCATTAGACATTAAAGACATTAAACCTCTTTCCATTACAAATTCTTACAAGGCAGATAAAACACTGTTTTATACAATATACTTCTAATATATCCCATTTCCACTTAAATATTTTTTAGCAGATTTCTCATTATTTCTCTTTACTCTTATTCAATTACATTTCTTCTATATTTATCCATTTTATACTCATCATATTCATATTTCCCTCTGCCTTGTTTACAATTATTCTTCTCGCTTTCTCCCAAGGTTTTATTAAATCTCAATCAAACATACACACACAAAACACAAAAACATAAAACTTCTTTTTTAAAAAGTAGCTTGGCCCCGGATTACCTCTCTTTGTATGGACTTCAATTAAATTCATGTTCAACTTATATGCCATTACCTATCTTATTTACCCTTCTATATCTTCATTATAACTTCTCCCTGCTTTCCACTCTTCTTAATTCTATTTTATTTATTTCATCTTAATTTAAATCATTATATTTGTATCTTTTGTCCATTCTTTTCCAATTATCCATTTATCTCATTCATATTAGAAAAAAAAGATTTCTCCTGAAATCACTAATCGAAGTATGATGCCTTTCCATCGCTCCCCTAAATTAACATTTAAGGTAACACCTAGTTCCCTATCTAATTCTGCTTAGTACATTCTACTTACTAAAATAGTAAATCCATAAAGTAATTAAATATATAATTAAACATTAAATCTCATAACATTCCAATTATCTATTGCAAAAACAAATACCATAATAATAAGTTCATACAAACATCCACACAATAGTCAATTAAACTCTATACTTAAACTAAATATTTTAAACATTCCTTTTAATATTTTATTAAATCTTAAAATCTATCATTATTAAACCTTTAATGTTTTAATCTTTACTTAAGTCTTATAAAATTCTAATTTTCTATTTCTAACACAAATACTACAATACTATCTTATGTACCTTGCAGAAACATTTTGAAACAAAGTTATGCATTACCCAGTATCCCTAAAAAAAGATTTCTTTTTCACATCTTGTTTTATACCTTTGTGGCTTTCCCCCCCCCCTTCTTCCTTCCTATCTTATCCCATCTGGTCTTTTTACCCCCCTTAGCTTCCCCTCTCTGTTGTATTTCTCTATTGTTTTGCTTTCTAACATTGTATTGATTTTGCATCTTATTTTTCTCTTTCTTGGATGTTTTTTTAAGTCTTATGTCCTTTTTCCTTCCTCTCTTTTTCCTTCCTTTCTTAATCAACTTTGTAGACTCATTAAAGATGGCTTCTTCTTCTTCTTCTTCTTCTTCTTCTTCTTCTTCTTCTTCTTCTTCTTCTTCTTCTTCTTCTTCTTCTTCTTCTTCTTCTTCTTCTTCTTCTTCTTCTTCTTCTTCCTCCATTAATTGTTGTGTTTGTTGATAAGTGGCAAGCGCCATTTCTAAAAAGTGAAAAATTTCTCTCACACCGTCTTTACCTTCTTTTTTTATTTTACCATATTCCTCTCTCAGTTCATCAACAGATAAAGCCATTATAAAACTTTTCTTCTTCTTTTTTCTCTTCTTCTTCTTAAAACAACCAAGATAATTCAAAGCTTGAAACAATTCCCCAAAATCCCAAAGTCATCAAACAATCCAAACAGAGCACAAAGTTCTTCACACTTTTTCTTCCTGGGGTAATATCAATTGGCAAGGGAAAAAAAAAACCCAATCTGTATTTTAAAGTCTTATTACAATTAACTTCCAATCTCAAAATCTTCCAGGCATCTCCTCCAACAAAATCTTAATAAAAATTTTCCTTTTGTCCTCTCCCTTCCCACTTATAACAGAAAGCTTTAAATTTTTACCTTCTGTAAAATAGCAGGATTTTCAATATCCATTTGTTAAATCCACGTGGAAGGAGAGTAAACTTTCTCTTTAAACACTTTCACTGCGCCGCTTGTAAATCTCTTCTGGAAACAAAGTATCTTTCAAAAAATCAGGATTTTCAGGATATTAATTGTATCTTATAGTCCCAGTTCAGCCAAAAAACTTTCGCTTCAGAACTTTCTCCTTCTTCTTCCAGCACAATCTTGTCCAGCTGTCAGCTTCTTTGTGGCGGCCATTGCTGACCGCCGCTCCACCGCCTTGAGAAAAGAGGGTTAAGCTGGGTGGGGAGGGGGTCTGCGAAAACCCCAACCCCCTGTCCAGATCCCTCCTATCTTCGGCTGCCTCTACGGGGCAACCTTAGCCTCCAAACCCGTCCGGATCGGAGGCACCAAGACGGCTAGTGCAACAGGGATCGCGCAGGATCGCGAATCCCTGCCGCTGCCGAAGCCGACAAACCGGAAGTCCCGAGAAACTTTCTGATAGTGAGAACAATCAACCAATGGAAGAGCTTGCCCTCAGAAGTTGTGGGAGCACCATCACTTGAGACTTTCAAGAAGAGATTGGACTGCCATTTGTCAGAAATGGTGTAGGTCTCCTGCTTGGGTGGAGGGTGACCTACAAGGTCCCTTCCAGCTCTGATTATCTGTTATCTGCTATTATCTGTTATTGGTTAAGTCATCTACAAATAAAGATGGTATTGTTGATGTGTTGGCTTTAATTAGTTCTGTAAGCCTGGGAGATGAAAATGCTACTTGAGTAGAAGTTATGATGTACGCAAATGATATATTTGTCAAATTAAATGCTAATTAAATTCATGCTTTTTAAAAGGGGCTGCAGTACTCCAAAATGATCTGAAGTAAAGACTGGGTTATTTTGGATCTGGTACTATTACTGAACCTAAAGTAATCTTAATGACTTGGAGGCTTATATCAACTTAGGACAGGATACTGTTCTCAATGTAGTTTGTAATATGAATTTTATTCTTTTTAATTCTAACATTCCAGAAGAAGACTTTCATTCTGTTATGAAGAAAACTGCATGGATCTATTCAAAATGAATCTATATGGATAAATTAGTCTTTATTTTACAGTGTATATGACACTTAGAAATATTGTTCCTTTACAGTTATATTATTTTATATATTTAACTAATTATTGCACAGAATTTATTTGTTACTAAATGATACAAACATACAGTGATCATCCTCATTACAGTCTTCTAACTTGTGCTAGCATTATAAACAGAAATAATAAATAATAAGCTATAGAAATGACCAATGAGGCAATTTGATTGCATTAATGAAGATGACATGCTCTTTTTTCAAGAATAACCAGAGCAGTCTTCTGCCCACAATAGCAGCACAGTTTGCTGATTCAGCATAGGGACCATTTTTCATTTCACTGCCACAAATTGTAAGTGGGCAAAGACAAACATAAGGTCAAAGTTAATATTGATTTTAAAACTGAACCTTTTGTTGTCATATTGAATTTCTCTTTCAATGACTATTGCAGAGAAGATGCTTATTGGTCATGCGGCATGCTATTGCAGTTCAAGATATTATCCAATAAATAGTTAAAATTGCTAAATTTCTTGTGAAACTTGTCTTTGTGCAAACTGCATGCCGAGCTGTCAGAGTTAAAAGCGGTGATGGAGGTATATTGCCTTGATCCACAAAATACATTTGTTTAAGGAATAATAAGAGGAGTGAAGCATGAAGGCTGCCTTGGCTGAAAATTGTATTTTTCCCACAGTGAATGGGCTGATGGAGATAGAAGCCTTAAATCTATAACTTCTTCCTGTAATGGGGATATGTGGCTGGTACACCTGTTTCAATCGATCCCTTTTTATCAGCCATTGCTGTAAGAGATCATAGTTTCAGATGCACAGCTTACCTCTTTGTTTACTTTTACAATGGCATGCTTACTACAATGTGTCCTTCAGATCTGTATGTTTCAGATAGAAGACTTTTCAAAAGATTTAAATCCTGTGACAGATACTTTAGTTTGAGTTGTTCTATTGTAATGTATTTATTTAGTATATTGTGCAGTAAAAAACAGAGTTCAGATGTTTATGTGTTATTAGTATATGCTTAATGTAGAGTTGATGTGGTACGTCGGCAGCCTGCAGAGACAGCAGTAGAGTCGGACAGTGGGGAGGAACATGGGCCAGTCCGGGAGTCTGGGGAAGACTTGGACAAGGGTCCTGTGTCTGATACAGAGATGGGGCCAGGGCCATCTGGGAATTATGTGCTGACTGTGGAGTCTCCAGAATCTGACAGCAGCGAGGCAGAGGAACAAGGGGACCCTGTTCCCAGTGTGCATGTGTGCAGAGCTGCCAGAAGGCAAGAACAGTTAAGACAGTGGTGACTTGGGAGTAAGATTTGGAGGTGATTGCCCCTCCCATAAGAAATAAAAGAGGAGCAAAGGGACAGGAATCTTTGCAGGAAACAACTTTGCTCGTACTGGTTGGTTTGAAACCTGAAGCTTAGTGTTGAATTTGTGTTCCATTTTGTCCTTGTATAACTAATTGGACATTTAATTGTTGGCAGTATTTCAAGGAAGATAAAGGTGCGTACTTATCAGATTTATCCTGAAGGACTTTGGCAGACTTCCAAGGGACTATTTAAAAACTATTTGAGACTCATTATGGGCTGTGAATGACTAAAATTCACAGCCGTTGAAATAAAGAAAAAAGAATTTTGAGACTAATGTGTGTTTGTTAGTGTCTCCATAAACCTTGATCAGAACAAATATAAAAGCGAAATACCACTCACGCATCATCACAAAATCTCCAGAATCGGAAAGCCTACAAACTTGAAATTTGGCACGTATGTTTCTCTTGTCTTCTAGGTGCTCCATAAGAAAGGATTTTTCGAAATGACCATCAGAGCATTTGTATATTGTATATTATTATTAACACACTTTGATGCTAAGGAGTTCTATACTCCCTCCCCCTGAAAAGAAATCTGTTCCAAATGCAAAACACAAGCAAAGGACTTTCAGTTTTTGTTTTAGTTTTACAACACCAAGCAGCTTCAATACAGAACAGTGGAGCTAAGCCATGCCCAGGATCCTTGCTGTCTCCTTCTTGCTCATACAGCAAATACTGTTTCAGTTTCCAAACAGTCCTCAATACTTTCACACACTGGCAGGATGCTAGTCAGATGAATACCGATGGATGATGGTAGGCAGAAGCAGAATTTTTTTCCTTATTTTCCTCCCCAAAAACTAAGCCCGGCCACATAGTTTCGTAGCGAAGCATGGGTATTGAGCTAGTGGTTAATATGTTGGACTAGGTCTTAGAAATCTAACACTTATTCCATAGAAACTAATTGAAACTTTTTGGCCTGAAGACATTTTCTTAGTCCAATCTACTTCTCAGGTCTGTTCTTACAATAAAATGAAAGTAGGTACCACCTGACTTGCCTGGACCAAAGGCAAAATATAAATCTAAGAGACCTTCATAATTATAATAATCACCATCATCATCTAAGTAGTGATGAAGAATGGGTACTTTAATGGATTCCATTCATATCAAGTAAGCATGTTGCAGCATTGAGAGTGGTAATCTGATTTTTCTAAAGTATCACTTCCGTAATGAGGAAACCTTCCTCATAGCATAGCAATGACGAAGGCTATGAATCTACATTGTTATAGTCCTTTATTTTTTTCATTCATCACGTTCAAATTATTTGAGTCTCGACCTTTTTTCAACCACTTGTTGAAAACTATTTTAAGTTTAGAGTTTTATTTAAGTTGCTGCTGGTAATTGTTTGTGTTTGTAGCCTAAATTTTGAAGTTTTGAAGCTTGACTTTACAGCTGCTTTGGATGAATGAAACTGAATGCTCTAGCATGAGTTTGAGGAAAAAATTCTTAAAGTCTTAAAAGGAAGTAGAAAATATGTTTATAACTGAAAATGTTTCCTAAGGTGAAGGCCCTGCAAATAATTGTATAATTATAATTATAATTCTATCTTCAAACCACCTGTTGTGTCTTTCATTCTTTTAAAAAATCTGAATTTATGCCAGGATTAATATTAAAAATATGTTACTAAGTCTGTGTAATTGTTGCTTCCTTAATCTGTCTAGCATTATAGAGCATTGGAAACTGCAAGAAGAATTTCCAACTTTCATTTATAATGAGCTCATTAAGAAGGAATCTCTTTGAATGATATAAAATGTATCATACCAGATTTCTTGCCATCTGGGTTGAGTGTTTATACATAAGATAATGGACTGTTCTTCTATCTCTTCATTGCTCATGTCTAGTGACCTATTCACATCCTTCCTACAGTACCAGAATACTGATCATTTTCAACCTGACTGAAATATTTGATATACTTGATTGCCATATATTGCTAGTAGATTATAATTTTTGAGCATTCTTGGTGTGCAGGTAATAGGTTCAAGGTTTTTTTTTGTTCCCATTATTTTTTAGGATGATATGGTGGATATGGTGGGAATTTCCTACTATAGTAATCAAAATTAGTTCTGGGATCTATTTTATTTACCTTTTGTAATCTTTTTGATGAATGACCTCATTTATGATTTTAATATCACTGCTATGCTAATATTAATATCTATTGGTTTCTTGTGATCTTTGATGACAATGCATAGTCAACTGTGTTAGTATTATTAGTATTTCATCACAAATGCCTTATAACCTGAAGCTGAATAAGGGTAAAATGAAGATTGCCTTTCCCCTTTTTGTTTTGTTTTCATCCTATTTTTGTCCAGATTTCCAAATTGTTCTTTTCAATTTCCAAATTGAGTCTTGGGGTTTTGACTAATGATTTAAACTAGCTACTTTTACAATAAACGTTGTTTTATTTTTCATTTTACCAAAATTTGTAGGACTTAATATTTTTGATAGAAGGCTCTGAGGCTTTATCAATCTTTACTTTGGTGGTTCTAAGGCATAATTTTCTGGCATGTATTTCCTACACTTCCTTACTATAGTCCAATAACTGATCCATTTGCCTGTTTTATACCTTCTATGATATTCTTATATTGTATTATATTGCAGCTTCTTCCTTTGTTTCTTACTCAAATTGGAGCTCAGTTTATATTACTAGAGCTTGTGTTCAAAGCCTAACTAGTAACAATCCTCTCAGGATATTTCTGTTCTCTCCCCCCACCACATATTCAAGTTTTCTTTCTTTTCTTTATACTAGGGTCATCTCCAGAATCTGACCTTGCGACTTTGGAATACGTTTTCAGCTTCTCTTTATATCTGTGCAAGTTTGATTACATTTTAAAAGGGTTATTTGACTAGTAGTTGTATGACTTGCTTATTTCACCTTATGCTGGTGATTTTCTAATGTAATACTAGTTTTCTATAAATTAGGTACATACATATATTGTTACATATTATTAGCTAGAAAGAAGTTCTCTGAAGATAGGTTGAAAAGCTCGGAAGACAAGACCTCTGGTTCCAGTGACCAAACCAGACTGGATCCTAGAACTTTATCATGGGACACATATATTCACTTTCATTCTTGTTGGCTTTTCACTAAAAAGATTACAAAGGGTAAATAAAATAGACCCCAGAACTAATTTTGATTACTATAGTAGGAAATTCCCACCATATCCACCATATCATCCTACAAAATAATGGGAACACAGAAAACCTTGAACCTATAACCTGCACACCAAGAATGCTCAAAAATTATAATCTACTAGCAACACATGGCAATCAAGTATATTAAATATTTCTGTCAGGTCGATAATGATCAGTATTCTGTTACTGTATGCATGTCCCAAATCATTGGGCTTGGTTGTATTTTAATTGTAAATGTTGGTTTTATTGGTTTCATGACTTAGAGACCAGTGACATAGAGACTGATGGTTATTTGAGAGAAAGCTTATGGAACTATAAAGATTTATGCCTGACTGGAATGTTCTGGCAAAGTGGGTGTTCTGTAGGTCCCCTCAATTAAAACTTGATATCTCATGGGACTAAGTGAATTTGCCTTTTCTTTTGGTGCCTGTAGCCTCTGGAACAATATTCCTCCAAATATACAGATAGAACTAACTCTCCTGCAGTTCCGGAAAGCCCATAAGTCCTGGCTCTGTTCCCGGGCTTGGAGTTAGGATGTCTGTGGAGTTCCTGTCATGTTTTTACCATTATGGTTGCTTTTAGTCAGAGCTACCATATTTTGTTTCATGTATTTATCAATTTTAATGGTATATTAAAAAATTGTAAGCCATCCAGAGTCTATTGGAGTGATTGGCCATAATACATTTAATAAAATAGCAAATACTTTTATTGAATAAAATGCTTTGGAAATGGTGTGTTGTAAACAGATATAGACAAGAACAGTGACTAAACAAAAAGCAACATTAAGGTTCTGATAAAACTCACAACTATAAATCAACCATATGATTCAGCTCCATCAGCATCCTGGTCCATATCCAGGGAAAAGCCAGGTCTTCACTGTTTCATGAAGGCCACCAGAATTGGGGCTATTCATATTACTGGGAAAAGTAGTTCTTTAATGAGGGTATCAGTGGTGGGATTCAAATTTTATTACTACTGGTTCTGTGGGCATGGCTTGGTGGGCGTGGCAAGGGAAGGATATTGTAAAATTTCCAGTCAGAGGTGGTATTTGACGGTTCTCCGAATTACTCAAAATTTCTGCTACCGGTTTTCCAGAACTGGTCAGAACCTGCTGAATACCACCTTTGGAGGATATCATGCAGAGAAGGCATAGTTCCTATCAGATAGTACTATTTCACTGAAGGAACCCAGAACATTATCCTTCCAGAGTTGGGATAGATTGTCCCATCCCATGCCACACCAAGTGTTAAATGTGACCAGTAGCACCTTGAATTGCACTCAGAAGACTACTGGGAGCCAGTGCAACTCATGAAGCAATGGTGTTTCATGAGTATAACATGATAAACCCACTATTGGCCTTGTTACTGCATTCTGGACCAGCTGTAACTTCCAAATGCTATTAAGGGGCAGTCCCATGTAGAGCACACTGCAACAGTCCAATTGAAAATTGACTAAGGCATGGAGTTACCATGAACAATACCCGATGTAGAAAGAGACATATTTTCTTTTGGTCTACATGTCATGGTTTTGAGTAATGGGCCCAATCAATTTCTTTTTTCTCTGTTAAGTTACCTGTATGTATCTTATCATTCTCCATTAAGTTCTATTCTTCCCTTTCTTTTTCTTTCCCAACTATTCCTTTCTTTCAGCTTATCTACCTTCCTTCTGATCATTGAAGCTTTCTGCATTTCTTTCTGGTTTTTGCATGGTTATCAGTGTGAAAAATAGAATTGTTGATGAAGTGCATAATCAATTGATTTGATAAATCAGCTTTTATTTTACCAATAATTAATTTGAATCAGTAATGATGAATTTAGTGTTTGTTCTCATAGTCATCTGCTCTTTTTTGAGTGTAACTTCTGATAGGTGTATGTGTATTTGTACATAAAAATTTATATACACACAAGATGGACCTAGAAGCACATATCTATTGTGGAAAGTGAAATATTCAAGACTGGTAGGACCTTTAAAGGTAGGGAAGCCAAATATTGCTGTTTACATGTTTACAATTCTTATTTAATCTCTTGCTCTTTTCAGGAAGAAGAATATTTCTATTAATTTCAGAGTCATCGTTCTCCAGATAAATGTGTTATTTGTGTTATTGAGAGCATGACTAGAACCATTGAACTTTCAATGGGCAATAGCCATGATTTTTGAATAAGGCACATTATGATACCCTTTGCAAACACTACCCACTGCCTAGTGGGCTTCAAAAATACTGACAATTATTAGATGACAACAAAATTTGAGCTCTCTATATTTCTTTGCTATCATCTATTGATAGTGATTCTGTGGGCACATTCTGAATATGGTAAGCCTAGTTCTGTGTTCTGCAAGCCAGTGTCCTCTGGTGTCAATAGTTGCACCAATCTGGTAGAACAGCTTCCCTTCTAAGATGTGGAGAATATCTATCTTCCTGACCTTCCTGTTAATATGTGCTTTTCGCTCAGAAAATGAGTATTTTTGATTTTATGCTGAGACTGTTCTAGCACTTGGTGACCTAAGTGGATTTAAATTTTTGTCTTTTGCTATCTGTTTGTTGTAGCTTCTCAGAGTTATTTTATATAATGTAGACAGCCATACAAAACTTCAAAATAAATGAACAAGGCTACTTAATCCTCAAGCTTCCAGCCATTTAGAGAACATCTAGCCAAGGGAGATTAGATTAGCATTATGGTTGCATAATGCTGATTGCATATTTCAAATATGCTAGAGATAACACATTGTACAGATAGAGATAATAGTGTCATCTTCCTAAATTTGGCATGTTTTAAAAAAATATCACAAATTTCTTAGTCATCTTTTAATATCAGAAGTTAAAACTAACATAATGGAAAGTAATACAAAACATAACAAGCAACAGAATGGTATCCATATGGGACACATAGCATTTGGTTACCTGTGGGTTGCTATAACATCAGGAACACCTCTGCATTATGGCATTACCTAGTTCAGATTTCATCCCTACCAATCATTCCCTAGATTACATTTCTCATATCAATGTAGGAAGAAATTCTGAGAGTAGATTCATTTGCAGAATGATGCTATGGTGAATTATGATAAACTGGTATGATACTTTCATTTCATTATCTTCATTATCAAAAATAACTGAAACAAGAATTACAGTAAAATTGGAATTTAGGTTTGATACAAATTGATATCATAATCCAAATTGATCATGGTAATTTCCAAGTGAATAGATGAAATGTTTAAAGACTGATGTATGATATACACAAACATGTATTTTTTTTATTGTGCTAAGGTTTAAAAATATAAACTGCATAATTTTTCATTGGGAAAAATACTGCTTATAGCTATAGGGCAGCACAGTATTCAGCTAATTTGTTTTAAAGACTAAGAATGAGCAGGTAGAACTCATCTCTTCTCCCACCTTCTCAAATAATCTTTTTAAATTATCTATAAGAATTATGTTTAATCTTGAAGTCTCAGTAGGAAAAAAGAGAAAGGGAAAAATATTTATGTGGATTATTTTTAACATAATTATTAAATTAGTTATGTTTATACTTTTATTTTTGACTGTATATTGTGGCAGAATGTGAATGAAAATATAAATTATTTATTACTGTACTTGGAATAATTAGAGCTGCATTTGAAATAGTGGTACTAAAGTCTTACTTTTTTAAATTATATACTCATTATAAGCATGCTTTGATATTTCATATCCCCTGTAGACCAATATTTTCAGAAGCTAGGCATGAGGAAAAAAGCTTCAATAATCCTTTATTTTGCATTCTTAGAGAATACCTAAAATTTTGCTCCAAATGTTTTATCATATATTATTTCTTTATAAAACAAACATTTTCCTGTGCTAAATACTTTATGATAATGTCAACCACAAGGTGGCATCATTGGTACAGCTGTAACTTCTAAGTCTTAGAAAAACACATTTAAAGATTAATACTACTTTTCCCAGAATAATTGAAAAGAGACTTTGCGTATTCTCTTCTGGTCAGAAAGTTGTTGTAGATAGGTAACAATTATTGAAAATTTATGCTTCATGGAGTATCCAATGTTCAATTGATATTTTGAACTCTTTTTGGTTTCTTCCTTCTTTTGAAAGCTAAACTGGAATGTTGTATGAACATTGACACTATGGGTAAAGATTTAAAATCTATGGATAAAGATTTTCTAGTTGTCTCAAAAATACAGAGATTATAACTTTTAAATAGAAGTAATATTTAGAACACTTCCATTATATATAATAAGCATAATATCTCCCTTATAACATTCTTAACCAGTTTATTTTAAGAATATTGGGCAATACTATATTAAGATGAGATTCTGCTGAAACGTTGCTACAACTTTAAAGAACAACTACAATGACGTGGGAAAATACCGAACAAAGCCGAAGGCCATACATATAATACCCGCGAAAACTTAAGAAAACAATGCTATATTGTATATATATGCTTGTGATCTGGCATGTGAATCTTTATCAAAGAAAGAATGGGAAGCTGAAGTACCAAGTATTCTGTTCTTAGCACCAGTAGCAAGGTATAATATAACCTGTGTCATATAACCTATGTCATGCCACAACATATACTGTAACTTTATATACTGTTATTGTTCTCTAGCCCCATTTAGTGGCTGGAGAAACAAATATGCCCGAACTCTTGTTTGAAGCTGACTCCATCCATTTACCTATCAGCCCGCACTTTCAAACCAACTGCACACTGGAAAGCCAGACTCCATTTCCTTTAGTATTTGGAGAAGGCAGAAGCTCTAAGAAGCAGTCATTTTAATCTGTGGCACATGGTCATCCAAAGATAAAGCCACATCCCACACACAGAGGTGAGGTTCAAACGGCTTGTATTTTTTAATTGTTATTTTCAGCAGTAACAGTATTATCTCAGGGGTCAGCAACCTTAAACACTAAAAGAGCCACAAAGGTCCCAACCAGAAGCCTCCCATTCAATTCTGGAGCTGACTGGAAGTCCGGTTCTTCCACCACCACAGAGTTTCCTCCTAATGCTGCGTCCTTTTTCCTCTACCTCTAACCAAAAGCCGTATGTGAAGCCAACCAGCAACAGGGAGCCATAGCAGAGAGATGAAAGAGCCACATGCAGCTCCAGAGCTGCAGGTTGCTGACTTCTGGTCTATTTTATATTTAATTCTCACTGTACGTATCTCTATTTTTCTCAGTTTCACCATATCCTCTTCTCCCAATAAAGCATTCAGATCTACGCACATGGTCTGTTTTATTGGAGGGCAGGTGGGTTTAACTGCATGTTGAGCTGCACACAAACTAACATGCAGTAAGCAGAGAACAACCTGAATCCTAATCTGTGTATTTTTTTTAGATTGATTGTCTCCACCTTTAAGGGAGTGAGTAATCCACAAATAAAATAAAAAGTTCTTTCCTAAAAAATGTCATATCCTCACTACAACCTCCACCTTAACCCTCTACTGATTTTATTATTTTGGACTGTAAACTTGATCTAGTTTAACAGTTCTGAAGTACAGCTATTCCTTGCTTAGTAACTACCAGCGACCATTAGCAAATAAGATAGTAAACAGAAAATAAACACACACACACACACACACACACACACACTCCAATTAGTGTGCATATGTATAATCAAATTTCATGAGATTGACAACAAAAGTATGAAACTGTTTTAAGGTCTTGACAGTTTCAAGCAGCAACCCAAGCTGGCTGGAGACTTGTAATCAACAAGTTAAGGTCACAGAGCCAAGCTTGTTAACTAGCGGTTAGCCCTTAACTTAAAGCTTTGCACTGCAAACAAAAGCAGCTCAGTAAGAGACAGCTTGTTTAAGCAATTTCTGTAGCCTGTGAGCAGGAAAACAAGGGTGTGTGTGTATCAGGCAAGGACATGGTAGGAGAGAACTTTATTTGAATGAGATAGCAGCAACCAATGAAAACAGCATCTCTTTCATTTCTCAGTCACATGCTCATTTAATGACTACTATATTCTCACTGTAGTCAACACAATTACTACGGTGCATACTTTTGCATGTTCTCCAGCAATTAGTAATGTGATACTCTTATTATTTTTACAGTATCAACATGTTTATCAACATATTTTCTAAATACTTTTGGTGCACAAAATTAAACATTATGAGTCTTGTGCTTAAGATCATAGATATCAATCTTAAGCACATCAAGGCTTCTAATACTATGTTCTATTCATATTAATATTGCCATTACTACTATTTATTTATATCAAATGTATGCTATTATTTCCTCCAGAATTCATATTTTTAATTATTTTTTCATTTTTCAAATTTGGCTTCTTGCATTTTATGAAACTTGGATTTAGAAACCAAACCGTAAAATAAATGTCCCTTTATTTTTCTGGTGGATATCATTTCTAATTTAAGCATTATTTACAACAGAGATATACTTTTATATCTCTTCTGTGAATAAAGTTTAATAGGGATGTCTTATTGATAATCTCTTATATTATGATGAAGACTATGCAGACGTAACCCAAGTTAACAGCTGGATTGATGTTCGAAAAGAAGTCTGGCATTGATATTTTATTTTATTTATTTTTTGTCAAACATGTACAGGATAACAAGTATAAGTATGAACATAAACAAGAACTAGGCAGTAAATACAGATAAATGGTAACATTAAGACAGGGACGGTAGGCACACCCCCTTTATGTACCTCTTAGGAATGGGTGAGGTCCATGGTAGAAAGTTTGAGGTTGAAGCTGTGAGAGGTTGAGACTGTAACAGAGTTGGGTAGGGTGTTCCAGGCATTGACCAGTCTATTGCTGAAGTTGTATTTTCTGCAATCGACTTTGGAGCAGTTTACCTTAAGTTTGTATCAGTTGTTTGCAGACAGTTTTGTGAACTATGCTTAGATCGGACAGCAGGTGTCACAGTTCTAGATTGTCCAGGCCCAAAATTTCGAGCCTGGAGGCATAGGGAATTCTATTGTGAGTGGAGGAGTGGAGAAATATATTGGAACCCACTCAATCATGTTAATGTCCTATATACAGTGTGGGTTCCAGGGGAGGAGCTGTATTCGAGAATTGGTCTGCCAAAGGTTTTGTTTGCCCTAGTTAACAATTCAATGTTGCCGGAGAAGCTTCGCAATATAAGGTTAACAACTCTTAAAGCCTTTTTGGCAATGCTGTTACAGTGAGCTCTGGGACTTAGATTGTTTGAGAAGAGTACTCCTAGGTCCTTGACAGAGTGAAGGTCGTCTACGAGACTATTTCCACCTAACGTGAATTTGGTGTTCTGATTTTTTTTTGCCAATGTGTAGGACAGAGCATTTGTTAGTTGAAATTTGGAGTTGCCAATTGCACGACCATTCTGACACATAGTCAAGGTCTCTTTGTAGGGCACCAGCATTGACAGTGGTTTTAAATAATTTTGTGTCATCAGCAAAAAGGATGCAGCTGCTTTTAATATTGTCACATAGGTCATTGATGTAGGATCCTAAGACACTGCCTTGGGGGACATCACTATTAACTGATGCTGGATTTGATAGGGCCTTCCCTATTTTGACCATTGGCTGTCTGTTTGACAGGAATGTGGCTATCCACTTGTGCAGGGGTCTGGAGATGCTGTAAGAACTAAGTTTCAGCAGTAGTTTGTTGTACATCACTGAATCAAAGGCTTTGCAGAAGTCTATGTAAATTGTGTCTATTGCTTTACCCTGGTCTAGTATTCAGTAATCCGGTTTGACTCATTCCTCATTCTTGAGTATAATATAGGATAATAAAATTTTGATTTTCCTTTGTATAATTGTCGATATTTTGTGCCATATTGTGGAACTCAATCCCACACCTCACTAACTCTCCTATGAAGACTCCTTGAAAACAGTCCTTTTTCAAAGGACATGCCATAACAACACAGTGTCCACCTTATCCCAGGTATCTATCCTCAGCTTCTATCTTATCCCCAGTTCATTGTGAAGCTGACTCAGACCTGTCTTTAGCCATTCTAGTTTTAAAAATTGTTCTTTCCTCCCTTTTCACCAAGTATGCTATATAAATATTCCATAACTTACTAAAGAAAATTATGATGATATGAGTGCTGGATTACCTACTTCCTTTGGCCATAATGAACAAAGTACTTTTCAAATACTATATCAAATCCTTACAAAGATTGTTTAAGTGTTGTTCAGGAATACCGTAATGCTTTTTTAAACTTTTCCTTTTTAAGCTTCCAAAAAAGGTGTAATCCTATTTAAGAAGAAAACAAGCTGAGTAGTCTTCATAGTAGATTATTTAACACAGGAAAAAGAGCTGAGCTTTATTAGCTCATATTGCTAATTTTGTTCCAAGATAAAGCAGTTTTCCACTGCTTCTGTTAACTATGTCTTTTATTTTGTGTGACTATGCTTTCTATTGTTATTATTATTATTAATATGGGGGTGAGTGCACCATTTATTATACTTAGGGTATTTCTGGGCATTGCCTGTTATGGCTTTTTGACTTTTGATCATAGCATGTCCATAATTTCTCAAAATCATGAGTCCAATTTGTCAGGCCTACCCTGCTTATCTATGGTCTCTCTTGGGTGGATTCCTGAAATTCCAGTTCCTAGTCCTTTTAGATGAATGATATAATCAATAGTACTGAATATCTCCAAAAGATCTAGTAAGAATGAAAGAACTCACTCTTTCTAACCAGATCCAATGAAAAGAATCTTTTAGAAGTGATAAATATTGTTTCTATCCAGGACCAGGTATGAACACTAACTTACACCCTAGCTATTATTCATATATACCTCTGATGTACCACTTTACTGAATTATTGATCCACCACTTTACCTATCATTCAAAAAGTAGTTTGGAGAACTGGCAAATACCACCTCTGGCTTGCTCCCCCACCCCCCGTTTTCTCTCCTATATTCCCTTGTCTTTTAGCTCAGCTGATTCCCATGGCAAAGCAGATTGCCACACCTCAGCTGAGCTAAAAAAACAGCTCCGCTCACCAGCGCTGACACAGAGGGCGATTTTTGAGCGCTGTGCGAAGCACGCTCTCACAGAACCGTTAGGAAAAAATATGGAAACCTACCACTGCCTAAAGTGCCATAGATTTGGCCCTGACTCAGATAAAAGCATTTTTGTAAATTTTCATTCTTGCATATCTTTATTTTTTAGATTTCTTGACTTACACAGTGACCTATGTTCAAATTAATCAGTTCTGATACTATTGGTTATAGTTTCACAATATCATTTGTCCATTTATATATATAATTAATATGATATATTGTCTTGGTCAAATAGAACAGTTCCCAAATAAGGATATGCATGAATGTAATTCAGGCAGCACAACAGCACTTCAGAAATCTTCAGAGGATCAGCTTAACCTAATTAGAAGTAGTCTGAAAAAACTTATTTACTTATTTACACTCCAAAACAGACCTCCCTGACTATCTATTAAGTGCCAAGCAGGTAACAAATCAGAAGACTGATAAAAATCTCTTTTAACTCAGCCCATATATAGCTGGTTGACAGCAACTGCTTTGGGGATTGTAGAGCCCTACCTTTTCCTTTTCCAGCCTTGATAAATAAAAGCTAAAATATGCCTGGCAACAGAACCGGCAGTTCTAGAATTCATTTATGAATATGAATCTATTTTATGGTTTCATCAGGGTTTATGGGTATTTTAATGTAATTAATTCATTTAATATATTGATCAGTTGTCTTTAGGCAATTTATAATCTGATAGTGGGCATGAGACAGTGGTTGCCAGGTATGGCACTTACTAGTTCCATCAGGGAAATTGGGATTTGTAAAGGATGATGGAGTTAGTGGCTCATGTGATAGTCTTTGAGATTTCACTTCTCTGGGAAGAAATAGCAATAGCAATAGCATTTAGACTTATATAATCTGACAACAACATAGTATGATTGACTTGCAGGGCTGGCACGATGTGCAATATGCTTGCATTGGTGAAATAGGACTATGTGTTTGTTAGTAAGATTCACTGGGTTAGGGATTTTTTTAATCTTTCACTGTGAGTTGCGTTGGGTTGGGGAGGTGCACTAAGAGAGGCTCAGCCAATCTCATTGTACACATGTTGAACACTGGCAATAAAGGCTTGAATTGAATTGAATTGAATTATTTGCTGCTTCATAGTGCTTTACAGCTCTCTCTAAGTGGTTTACAGAGTCAGCATATTGTCACCAACAATTTTGGGTCCTCATTTTACCCACCTCAGAAGGATAGAAGGCCGAGTCAATCTGGAGCCTGCAGTACTGCAATCTAACCACTGCGCCACCGAGGCTCATAATAATATCCATCTAGTTCAGTTCCAAGCTGGGAGAAGGACACTGGAAACATAGAGGCTGATTGGAAAGAAGGTTTAATGATGAACAGAACCACCAAGCACATGGTTCTGGTGCAGCTGACAAAATAGAGTTGAGAGTGGATGGCTTTTATACCTTCTTTGAGCTTTGTACTTGAGCTTCCTGTTCCTGTGCAAGAACATGTATTCTATTGACTCCCATAAAGCCATGTAGGAGTTATGTAGGGGTCACAGATGGTTCTATAGGCATAGTACAAATCCTAGGTGCTTCTCTGAGCTAAGTTTGGTTGAAGTTTGGACTTCTCTGAGAGTGATGCAATAATTCCTATTGTGGCTTATTAGCCTTGTCTTATGTTGCATCTTGCCATTCTGCCTTTGTTTCAAACTATCCTGTCTGTCTCTTCAGTTTCATTTCAGAATAGGCTGGCCCAATTTTTCTTAATGGGCACCTAAATGTCTGCTAGGGCTATTAAGAAAGATTTGGGAACTGCTTTTTGTCTCCAAGAGCATGTTTCTCCATTTCTCCCTTTGCGGAAATATAATGCTTTGCCTTTTTAAATATTTCCCAAAACATTTCATTCTTCTAGGATAGGGGTGGGTGCTAACTTTCTACACTTCCATCAGCTTTATTCATCTACCCAGCTTCCAATGTTTGTCCGTGTATGCTTCCAACACTACCTCTGCTACTATCTCCAACATTATTGATGAAACAACATTCAGACACCTCCTGCTTTCCCCAATAACCAAATATTCTTTTTTTATCTGCACATAAAGTCAGGGTGAAGAGTCTGTTGCTGACTTTTCTTCATCGTCTTAGTTTCAGAGGTTCTCTATGTATTATAGACCTCCAAATGGATGAATAAATAAATGAAACAATGGACAAAATACTGGGTAGCTTTGTCTGGATGCGTAGCAACAATATTGTTGAAGAACCCATGAATACACATGTAAGCTAAGGACTTGTTATTCAATGATTGTGATCCATGAAAGTATCTCCAAGCAAAGGTGGTTTTTTCACTTGAGATAGAAATTTGCCTAATCAGGATTCCAATTTGTTTAGAAAGTGTCATGAAGAATAGTTAGCACATCTTGGCTTTCTCATGCACAAAAATATACTTTTTACTGGGTTTGGCAAAGTGGACCTTTAACCTTTTTTATCCATGTATTTAATATGGGAAAACCTATGATTGGCGGTAGAAATATAATCTAACTGCATATTATTCTCACAAAAAAGCATCCTTTATTTTTGTCGCAGTATCAGGTGACAAATGACTTATTTAATAAGAGACATTCTTATAATCTAATAGGTATGTGATTAGCTACAATATAAAAACCGATTGGTTACTATATTATCGAAAACTTTGTACTGCAAAACTTTCATTGCAGGTGTCTTGACTACATTGCTCCACTCGGGGGTAGCATGATACAAAAATATACATTCCACGGTTTCAGTGAGATTTTCCATTAGCAAAACCTCGAATTTGCACGGAGGCTTGCCATTTGCCTCCTATATCTAAGTAAAACCATGTTTCGTGTCTCTTTTGTTGGACTTCAACTTTTGTTTCTTCAGATTGCTGCAGTATAATTAAAAAACACATCAACATGGTGGAAACTGGCACAGTGCTTTATCTTATTTGGCACATTGGCATACATGGATAATTGTAACTATTTTGATTTGGCAGACAGCTACCACGATGTAGTGTCATGATGCCTATTTATTTATTTATGTTGGAAATGCAGATGATTCAATTAAACAGGTTAATATAGCCACAGCCGTTTGCCCCCTGCTATCTCCCACAATTATAGTAAATCTGCCACCTGTTTATTTCCATAAAAATTCAATTACTGCACTACTAGTTTATTCTTCTTATGTGAGCAATTAACAGCAGGATGTTCTTAGATCAAAAATATTTCCCAGTCTAGGTTATTTTGTTGTTTATATTTTGCAGATGTTGTAGATCAACCATTCCAAAATAGAAGGGTATGTTATAGAGAATTTTAGGTCTCAGACAGAATTTTTGGATCAAAGGATAGGCACACTTCATTCAATCTTATTTTAAAGTAACTCTTGAAATCTTATTGTTCATTACTAGAATTTGAATTTAGCAGGGCATACACATGTGGATACAATAAAACTCACTAAGGATATCTAAAGACAGATGTTTAAGGTTGAAAGGGATAAGTAAAAGTTTATTACACAAGCTACATGTTTTAGTAGAAAGTATGCATCTCTGAATTTTTTGTCATTAGTGCAGGGAAGGAAAAGAATTGTGGAAGAATTTCCTGTAGGAAGCTAGTTAAAGTTAAAGAAAACAATCTAAAAATATAGTCTGACAAGGACAAAGAAAAAAACTAAGTTATCTCAGCTCCTAATGCACCACATAATTAATAGGATAATAAATGTACAGTATCAATCTTTTTGGAGCAATATTTCCAAAAAGGATAACAATTCAGTATTCTGATTGTAACTGGTCTTCTTGAAACAACCTATCTAAGCCACAGTGAGATGTTCAGAACAGCAGCCTTGTCCTAGTAGGGCACTTTCCTGTTGGGAAAGTCTGGTCAATTCTAAGACTGATGAGCAAAGAGTGTAGAAAGCTGGAGTGGGATTCAGCCTGTTCGGGCTGGTTCGGCCAAACCGGATGTTAAATTTACATCTGGTTCACCGAACTGGTAGTTGAACCGCCCACCCCACCCCTCCCCTCCCAGGAGTCTCCATGTTTTGGATGCAGGTAAGTGCAAGGTCCGTGCAGAGGCTCTGGGAGGGTGAAAAATGGCCCTCCCAGAAGTCCAGAAATGTGCCTGATTCCGACTTCTGGAGGGCCTCTGGAGCCCAGGGATGCCATTTTCACCCTCCCAGAGGCCCAAGGTAGGCCTCTGCACTTTGGGGAAGGTGAAAAACGGTCCTCCAGGAAGTTCCGGTAGGCCACACCCATCATGGCCACGCCCACTCAGCAACCGAGCAAATATTTGGTTATTGAGATTTTTGAATCCCATCACTGATGGAAAGGTTAGGATCCACACAAGATGTAAGTTTGGGGAAGCCTAACATAGGTTTATGAAGTATTCCCAAAGTATTTTGTCTTTCTTCAAGTGATTTCACAATGGCATTAAGGTAAGTTTGGATATTATTATTACTGCAATTTTTTTAACTTTAAGCCTGCAACAGACAATAAGATTTTATGCAAAGTGGCAAACATGTTTTGTTAATAGCTTTGTTATGGTATAAAGCTATGTCCTTTAGTATATTTATGAATAAAAAAAAGATGGTTGGGCATGCTGATTTTGATTGAGTCTTGTGTCTTGATGCTTAAATATTTACACAAGAGTTGGGATGACACTGATTTGTTGACCTCTTATCTTTTAAATGCCAAGTGCATAACTATCTGTGTAGGTTTTTTTTTTTTTTTTTCACTTTCACCTACCAGTTCCCATGTAGAGAGAATAAGGAAGATTACCCTGATGGTAATATACAGGAAGTAAACAAAAATCATTGAAACATTATTTAAGTCCATTAAGAATATTTGGAATTTACACAGGCAACACTTCCTTAATTCATTGAAAGTTTAAATAGTAGTAGGAGGTACAGTAGCATAAGACTTGAAACTGGCGTTCGGAAAAGACTGAGCTGAAGTCTTCACTCCTGTCCGTGTTTCCAGTGGGAACACGGACTGTTCCTATTGGCTGATGCCGTTTGACAGCCAGCTATAAAAGGGAGCTGTCAAACGGCATCAGCTGTTGTTCGCCAGCTGGCTGCCTTGTTAGCGCGGCAGCTGTGGCAACCCTTTATTGTTACAATAAAGTAAAAGCTGAAGTTCTCTCTGTGTTCGCCTCAGGTTATTCCGCCGCTCCACAACACTGACGATGAGGGCGGGATACATATAAGAGGCAACCGGGCGAAGAATTGCTAAGCGAAGTCACTACAAAAAAGAGCCGAAGTCACTACCGAGCTGTATGTCACTTTAAGAGCTTGCTGTCACTATTCGCGAGCGCGAATTTCAACTTTCCTTGGAAGATCCGGCACCGCTGAGTCGAGATGACTTCGAACCCTGCATTCCCGCCTTTCAGACCGACAGCAGAAACATGGGAATCCTACAGAAACCGATTTGACTGTTTCCTAGATGCCATAGACCTCGCTGACATTTCCGACCATAGAAAAAGTCCTACTTTTTAAGTTTTTGCGGAGCCACAGTGTTTGACACTGCTACATTATTGGCTCCACGTTCAATTAAGACTGTTCCATGGAATTGACTGTTCCAACCACTATTCCCCTAAGCCATCCCAAATTGCCAGGCGTCATGCTTTTAGGAGATGGATTCAGGCTGAGGGAGATACTATTAGTGGGTACATGGCTGCCCTATGAACAGCTGCCTTGCATTGTGGGTTTAGAGACTATCTGGAAGACATGTTATTAGACCAACTAGTTTGTGGAGTCAGGGATTTAAGGCTACAAAGGCATCTATTGGCTAGTCTATTGGCTGGGCTGTTATTCAGGAACCCCAATATCTTTTGGCATAAGTCATAGACTGCCTAATGGTTCTGAGGCACCCATTGCCTTTTTCTCCAGAACTTTTTCCCCAGCTGAGCTCAACTACAGCCAAATTGACAAGGAGGCTTTGGCTGCAGTTGCTTCTGTCAAAAAATTCCATGAGTTTCTATATGGACGCTATTTTTAGTTGGTTATGGATCACAAGCCTCTGTTAGGCCTTCTGTCAGGCGATAGACAAACTCCTCAGATTTTGTCTCCAAGGATGACCAGGTGGACTTTATTTCTGGCTGCCTATTCCTATAAGCTGGTTCATCGAGCTGGCAAGAGTCTCTGCCACGCTGATGCTCTTAGTCGCTGCCCCCTGCCTGTTCCTGTGGAGGATCCTGCACCAACTAATGCTGTGTTCCTGATCAACAATCTCAAACTTCCCATCACCGCCCTTGATATCGCTGCCCACTCTGCCAGGGACAAAGTAATCACCCAAGTCCTTGACTGGGTGGGAAGGGGGTGGCCTGCAATTCCTTATGCCCCCGAATTCGTGCCTTTCAAAACTCGCCAGCAAGAACTGTCTTCTTTGCAAGGCTGTTTACTTTGGGGAACTAGGGTACTTATCCCTTCCAAGTTGCAAGCCTCAGTTTTAAAGGTCCTGCATGAAGGGCATCCCGGCATTGTCAGAATGAAAGTCCTAGCTCGCAGTTATGTATGGTGGCTGGGCATGGATGCTCAGATTACAAGGTGGGTGAATGCTTGTCAGCCATGCCAAGTTACCAGACCTGCTCCACCCACATCCACTCCAGGCAGGTGGGAAGATTCTGGGACCCCTTGGTCCCGGGTGCATATTGATCTGGCTGGGCCCTTTCATGGGCATACATTCCTGGTGATGGTTGATTCTTTTTCTAAATGGGTAGAACTGACCTTAATGACCACCACAACTTCAGAAGCCGTCACTAAGGCTCTATCAAGGATATTCGCTACCCATGGCCTCCCTGACACTATCGTGTCTGATAACGGCCCCCAGTTTACTTCCTGTGAGTTTGAAGTCTTCCTACCTAACCTGGGAATCAGGCACGCACTTACAGCTCCTTTCCATCCTGCCAGTAATGGCCTGGCTGAAAGAGCAATAAGATCTGCTAAGGAGGTCCTGGAAAGGCTTGGGCCCATAGATTGGCACTCTAGGCTTGCTAAGTATCTTCTAACCCAGCACACGACTCCCTGTGCCACCACTAATAGGTCCCCGGCTGAACTTCTCATGGGTAGAAGTCTGAGGACTACTTTAGACAGACTCCATCCATATTATGCCCCAGTCACGCCCCTAGGATCAAATAGCCAGGCAAGGGAGTTCACTGAAAATGACCAGGTGTATGCCCAGAATTATGCAGGACACCCTTTGTGGATGCCTGGGCAGATTGTGGCGGTATTATAAAAGCTTCATTTCTCTGAACTTGATCCAATTTCTCTGAATTCTTTTTGAATGCCTTATAGTATGTAATACTTCAGGTGGGTATAATCAAAGTAGAATAAAGTGAAATTATTTATTCCCATTTTGGAAATTATAGCTCTATACATATATGTTAAAATACATCTGATTTTTTTTCTTGCAACCACATCAAACTACTTGCTTGTATTTAGTTTGCTAAATTCTACTCTTTAGTTGTATTTAATTTTACTAAATTACTATTCACAGATCTTTTTCATAAATACTATTATCAAATTGGTATTCATACCCTGCATTTTAATTTTCTTTCCTAATTGAAGAATGAACGTTTCAATCTGTTACTTTCAGTGCGCCTGTCTAACAGTGCTACATGATTTAAGATATTAACCATCATATTGAAAGTCTTGTTTTGGAAATATAATAAAATTTTTATCTCTAATCTTCAAGTAATTAATGAAAATGGGTGTGAAAGTTGGATACTAAGAATGGCTGATTGAAGAAGAATTGATGCCTTTGAACTCTGATGCTTGTGTTTGTATATACTATTGTGTATACTATGGACAGCCAGAGTAACTAATAGTAAGGTGTTAAATTGTATAAAGCAGACAAATCACTAGAAACTAAAATCATAAGACTGCATCTGGTTTGTGAAAATTCATTGGAGAAGGCAAAGATGCTAGGAATGGTTAGTGGAACAATAAGTATACAATGGCTTGATAACATCAAATCTGATACAAAATTGAACATCCAACAATTGAAAGAAACTGAGCTTGACAAATTAACATGAAGAGCACTATAAGGTTGCCAAGAGTCAGACATGGCTAAATGGTTAAAACAATAACAATTAATGAAAATATTGTACAGTAGAGGATACAAGCATGATCCTTGTGCATCCCACCTGAAAATTTTCTGTTTGATTGGAACTGCTAAAAAGTGACTATTTGACTATTAATTGGAGGGATTGGAAAAGGGCAGTATACATAATAATACCAAAGAAAGGAGTTTTTATGAGTGTGCAAACTATTGTGCAACATTATCAGTTTCAGATATTGACAAAATAATGCTTAAGACCATCCAGCACAGATCAAATCCTTACATGGAAAGGGAGATGTTCAAGCTGACTTTAGAAAAGGCTGAGGAACAAGAGGCATTATTACTGATGTACGTTAGCTAAGAGAGAAATGAGGAAAAAGAAACAAAAAAGGTAAATATATATTTTAATTAATTATAGGAAATGGTTTAATTTCATTGATCATGTCAACCTGGTGAATATATTCTGATAAATTGATATCTCAGAACATTTTATTGTCCTTATAGACCTATAACCTATACTTAAATCTGAAAGCCATACAGGACAGAACAGAACATGCCGAAATAACAATTTCTTAGTTGGCAAAGAAGTGAAACCAAGCTACATACACTTTATTTATTTATTCAGCTTTTATTGTGGATGTATGTATGTGTGCATGCATGTATATGTATATAGATAGATAGATAAAGACAGGAGAGGGGAGATGGATTAGAAAAATATGAACGGGGTTTTAAAATTAAAGAAAGAACCCTCAGTAACCTGTGTATGACTACTCTCATAGATGAAAATGAAAACAATCCATAAGCTCTGCTAACAGAAGAAGGGAGCACAGTGAAAAAGGGGACTAAAATTAAATGTAAAGGCAACCGAACTACTGATAGCAACTATAAAATGGTCACTCTATGGAAATGAAGGTTGGACTTTGAGAAGAAGAGTAGAAAAAGTATTTGCCAGTTCATAATATGAAGACCAAGCAAGCTATGATCCAGTATATATCTTATAAATTGCTAGCTGTTACCAACAACTTCAAGAAACTTGTTATTCTTTTTTACGTTTAATATATTTTTCTGGCATGAAATGGAAAGATTATTCAAACAAATGATTTTTTCAGTAAAGTACTATACTGTGTAAAATAAAACACATGGCAATCTCTACGCAGTAAGTAGAGGGAGGTATTTAAAACTACTATTAATTTTTGGACAAGGTAGTGCATATTAATCATCACTTAGAAAAACACGGGGACATTAACCAATAGTTCTGATGCCTGGAAATAACATAAATCCAAACAGTTTTACTCAGTACCCTTTTGAATGGTACATCAAACTGCCACACAATTGGGGGCATACCTAGCACTACATATGTTATGTCCTGAGCATAGGTGCAAGGAACGGAGACAAGGCATCGATCAGTGACTACAACTCTTTATTAGTGACCTCAGAACAGAGCAAAATACTTGGGCAGCAGCAGCTCTTTTACAACCAATGATTTGAGTTTACCGCTCTAAGAAACGTCCAATCAGAGTCGACCTGCAGTCAGCCAATCAGATCAGCCAGAAATGACCAATCACGACTCGCTATTCACGGGCCAATCAGAAGTGCAGGATTACGAGCCTGCTGTTGAAGTAAAACTATTAGGGTTGTTAATGAACGCATTAACTTAGTTCGTAACACCCTCCCCCCTAGGTTCCGTCTTAGGGGTGGGGTGACGTATTCTCGCAAGTAAGCAGGTCGCTTCACCTGTCTGTTTGACCTGCGCTGTTCCACCGGTTTCTCTGGTTCCGGTGGGCTGCTTGCTGGGCTGGATGGCGAAGACAGTCCCGCTGCTCTGTTGTGTGGCTCGGGGCTCTTGCCAATGCTGTCATCAGGGTTCCTTGGATTCGCTTGCAACGCGGTGCTGCTACTTGGTGAGGCAATCACCCGGTTCGGTTCTTCTTCTGGAGGTGAGTATCCCATGGTTTTTTGTGTAGGCTGCTGAGTTCCAATTGTTAGGTCATCTGCTATTTCTTCTTCGGCCTCCTCGGTGTCCCTTCCCCCCCCGGTTTGAGATTCAGGGGATGAGATGGACGTAGGTGCCAGTCTGGAGCGAAGCTGGTCTATGTGGCGCTTCCATAACTTTCCATCCTCGGTTTGCAATCGGTAGGATCTGGGCCCGTTGAGTTGAGTTATGGTAGCAGGGACCCATAGTGGGTCGCCTGAGAAGTTTTTCGCAAATACTAAGTTGCCTACCTTGAACGCATGACACTTGCTGCTGGATCCCAAAGGCTTTTCTGGCGTGTAGGTAGGGTGTAGGCGATCAAGGTGTGAGCGAAGTTTCCGGCCCATCAGGAGTTCGGCCGGAGTTCTGTTTGTGGTGCTGTGTGGGGTGCTGGAGGAGAAGCATTCTGGTTATCTTGTCGTCAATGTCCCCATGTTTCATTTTGTGTAAGGTCTTTTTCACGAATTGAACCATTCGCTCAGCCCTACTGTTGGTCGCAGGGTGAGCCGGCGATGTTAAAGCGTGGCAGATACCCCTGTCTGCTAGATACTGTTCAAATGCCAGGGCAGTGAACTGGGGGCCGTTATCTGAGACGAAAACATCCGGCAATCCGTGTGTAGCAAATAATTTATTCAATTTTTTAATGACTGCTTCTGTAGTGGTGCTCTTCATTTTGTGGACCTCGAGCTAATTGGAATAGGCATCCACTGTTATGAGAAAAGTGTGCCCTTTTGTGGGTCCTGCAAAATCGATGTGGATGCGGGACCAGGGACCGCGAGGAGCTTCCCACTCAGTTGGAGTTGCTTTTGGTGGGGCAGCGCAATTTCCTGGCACTTGCTACATGTGGCCACCCAGGCTTCTATCTGCTTATCTATACCCGGCAACCACGCATAGCTTCTTGCCAGTGCCTTCATTCGCACGATGCCTGGATGACCATTGTGCAATAGTTTTAAAACTTTATGTTGTAGCTTCTCTGGGATGACGACTCTGTCTCCCCACAAAATGCAGCTCTTTTGAGAGAATAGTTCTGTTTGCCGATGTTTGAAAGGCGCAAAGGTGTCGTTGAATTCGTTGTCAGGCCAACCCCGTTCTACCCAGCTGAGGACTCATGCCAATACCGGATCTCGTTTTGTTTCTGTGGCGATGTCTCGTGCAGTCAGTGGTGGTGAGGGAAGAGTCTCAATTTGGAGTGTAGTTAGGGTTGGAGCTGGATCGTTGATGGCTTCAGGTAGCGGGGAACGACTCAAAGCGTCAGTGTGGGGAATGGCTTTCCCCGGGCGGTGTCGCAGTTGATAATCATATGCGGCTAGAAACTTTGACCAATGTGTCATTCTTGGCGATAAAATGTGGGGAGTTGGTTTGTCTCCCGCTAAAATGCCAAGCAATGGTTTGTGATCGGTAATTATAATAAATGGTCTTCCATAGACATACTCATGGAAACGCTTAATGGCAGCCACAATAGCGAGAGCCTCTTTATCGAGTTGGCTATAGTTTCTTTCAGTCTTTGATAAGGTCCTTGAGAAAAACGCAATAGGTGCCTCATTGCCGTTTGGCAAGACGTGGCTCAAGATGGCTCCCACTCCAAATGGTGAGGCGTCGCAGGTGACAGTTAAAGGCAAAGTCTCGTTATACTGTATTAATACAGCATCTGAGGTTAAGAGGTCTTTCACTTGTTGGAATGCTCGTTCTTCCCGATGTCCCCAGACCCAGGAAGCCTTCTTGTCGAGTAGCCTGTGTAGGGGCTCAGCTACAGTTACCTTCTGGGGCAAGAAGATGTTATAAAAGTTAATGAGTCCCAGGAAGGCTTGGAGGTCTGTCTTATTTCTAGGTCTTGGGGCGTTTTTGATTGCAGTTAGTTTTTTTTCGGTGGGGTGGATTCCCTGTCTGTCAAGAAGGTATCCAAGGAACTCCACCCTCTCCATACAAAGTTGACACTTGTCTTTTTTTACCTTCAGGCCAACGTCTTTAAATTTTTGGAGAACCATTCTGAGTCGTTTTTCTAATACTTCTCTAGTAGGGGCAGCTATTAAGACGTCATCAAAATAGGGCATGACCCCTTTTATGCCTTCTAATAGTCTCTCCATCAGACTTTGAAAGATGCCCGGTGCCACACTTACTCCGAATTGGAGTCTATTGCATAAAGGCACCCCTGTGAGTGACTATAGTCTGGGCTTCTGCAGTCTTTGCATCTACGGGTAGCTGTTGGTATGCCTGAGCTAAGTCCAATTTCGCAAATATTTTTCCACCACCCAGGGAGTGAAGAAGGTGTTGAACCACAGGTACCGGGTAAGCGCTCTGCTGAAGCGCGTGATTTAGGGTGGCCCGGTAATCCCCACAAATTCTTAACGATCCATCTGGCTTTATGGGTGTTACTATTGGGGTCTCCCATCGGGCGTGGTCAATTGGTTCCAACACACCCTGGGCTATTAATTTGTCCAGTTGCTCGTCAATCTTTGGCTTGAGTGCAAAGGGTACCCGACGAGGCTTAAGGCGAATGGGAGCTATATCGGGCTGAGATTAAATGATATAGGGGTCCCCTTGTACTTGCCTAGCTTCTCTGTGAAAACGTCCTGGAATTCCTGGACGCGGGCCTCCTCCCAGTCATTGCTTCCGGTTTGGTGGATGCCAGCTAGTTCAATTCGAGTGGGGCGAACCACTGTAACCCTAGCAAACTGGGCCGGTCACGATCGACGACGGTCAGAGGTAGCGATGCGGTGCGGTCTTTGAAGGATACTCGGACGTGGCTGGAGCCGACAACTGGAATTCTGTTTCCTTGGTAGTCCTTTAGTATGATTTTTTGAGTGCTGAGGTCCTGATGACGGATGGCAGGGATCAGCTGTTTGAGGGTTTTCCAGGAAACCATCGATAGGGATGACCCCGAGTCGACTTCCATCATGCAAGGTCGATTCTCAATAGCGACCCTTACTCGGATCTTCCTTGCATCAATGGACGAAGCATGGCCGATAATGATGGTTTGGTGTGCCTCTTCTCGTCTAGTTGAAGTGGCAGGTGCTCGATTTCTGTAGTAGTGGTTGTCCCATTGGTGGTTCAGGTGGTCCCGATTTGCCGGTGGATTGCCTGTAGCTTGGCGGAGATTATTCTCCCTCCTGATTGGACTGAACCCTCGCTTACTTCTGCAGACCTTTGCGATGTGGCCTCTCTTCCCACAGGAACGGCAGAGTGCGTCGAGGAATTTACAGTCTGATCGTGGGTGGTTTGCCCCGCAACCAGCGCATTGGCACGGCGGTCTTTGGTTCCGTTGGTCTCATTGGTCGCGTTCGGACCGGAGTCGGTTGACCTCTTCCTCCTCGCTGTCTGATGAGGATGGGCGGTAGTAGTGTGCCTCTCAGAGGAAGGCATACTGTCCCTGGCGAGTTGGCGATGCGGTGCGTTCGCTTGGCGCATTCGAGCGGCTGACTTCCTGGTTGCTTCTGCTGCAGTAGCGTTGGCGATGACATCTGTGAGGCTGATGTCTCCTTTTGCCATGATCTTGCTCTGCGCCGTGTGGTCATCTAATCCCAGAACTATTCGGTCTCTCATGGCTTCCTCGAGGTTTGCAAAACCACAGAGGCCTCCCAGGTTCCGGAGGTCCGCGATGAAGTCTCCAACGCTCTCGTTTTTCCGTTGGTCCCTCTGGTAAAATTCGTGTCTTCGGATAAGTGTTGGCACCGCAGGTGCATAATGGGCCCGGAGGAGTGGCACGAGGGTATCCCAATCCATTGTCTTCACCTCCGCAGGTTTTGCAAGCGCCTTAGCCATTTTAAAAACGGCGGGCCCGCAATGGGTCAGGAATACCGCTCGTTTCTTGCCAGGCGTAGCATCTTTCAGATTGTTGGTCTCCAGGAACATCTGGAACCGGTCTATATATGAGTCCCAGTCTTCGTTTGCCGGGTCAAATGGAGCGGGTGGTATGGCGCCGCTGGCCATCCTGCCGTTTGTTGCTTGCGCTCTCAGCCACGTGCTCTGTAATGTTCGATGCGTGCTCAGTCAGCTCTATCGTCTCCGCATCCCATCCTCATCGCCAGTGTTATGTCCTGAGCATGGGCGCAAGGAACGGAGACGAGGCATCGATCAGTGACTACAACTATTTATTAGTGACCTCAGAACAGAGCAAAATACTTGGGCAGCAGCAACTCTTTTATAGAGCTGGCTGCTGTCAAAACAACCAATGATTTGAGTTTACCGCTCTAAGAAATGTCCAGTAAGAGTCGACCCACAGTCAGCCAATCAGATCAGCCAGAAACGACCAATCACGACTCGCTATTCGCGGGCCAATCAGAAGTGCAGGATTACGAGCCTGCTGTTGAAGTAAAACAATTAGGGTTGTTAATGAACGCATTAACTTAGTTCGTAACAACATATTAAATGTCTTCACATTCACAGCTCATCTTGTTGGAAACAATGTGGTAATTATGATAAGTAAGCATATATTTCTTAAAAATAAACATTGCCAAACTAACTTCATTTCATTTTATTTAATTAGACAACCTCATTACATCACGAGAACAATTTATGCCTAATATATCATAACTTTAGTTTGAGTTTAAAAATATTTGATGTAATATTCCATGATAAACTGATTGATTGATTGATTATGTGTTATCAAGTCAGTACTAAGCAGAGGTGGCATTCAGCAGGTTCTGACCAGTTCTGGAAAACCAGTAGCGGAAATTTTGAGTAGTTCAGAGAACTGGCAAATACCACCTCTGACTGGAGATTTTACAGTATCCTTCCCCTGCCACGCCCATCAAGCCATGCCCACAGAACTAGTAGTAAAAAATTTTGAATCCCAACACTGGTACTGAAGCATGGTGATCATTATCGTTATGATAAGACTGCTGCAGTTTACTTCCCAAAGCCACATCTATGTTTAAAGTTATGTTTCCACATGCTAGATGTCTTTTTCCCCCCATTATTTGTTTCCTTGGAAAATGGCCATTCTTCTCCCATAGTTTTTCACAAAACAAGGTATAGCAATGGGTTTTCTTGTATATTTTATAACTGCCTCATTCAGCAGGGTCTTCTTCAACCATTGAACCAGTGAGATCCTGAAATTAAAAATTAATCTCTGCCTTTGGCAAGGCTCCATTGTCTTTCCTTTGATCTTCCTTGGAATTCTCAGATCTCAATCTCTGCTTGATCACTCAGCTCAGCTGGGGAGGACTACACAATTTTCATAAAAGTTATAGTTGCATGTTTATATGAAAGATAATTGCATGAAAGGACACAAGGTAAGGCATAGAGCATTTGGGTATCTACAGAAACAGCTTCAAGTGTCACTAAAGAGATGGATGTACTTGCACAAAATACCAGATTTCCTCAGTCTCTTCTTCTTTGGCTGTGTGAATGGCAAGTTATTTCAGCTCAGGGTCATGGGGAGAAGTGGAAGAGAGAACCTGAAATAGGTCCTTTTCCAAAAGCCATGTCCTACCTTAGATGTTTTATCACAAGACCAAATTGCATTATTATATTTGTTAAAAGATTGAACAGCTTCCTGATTTATTTTCTTCTTCTTTTAAAATTTGATTTTAGTATGGCTTCTGATGCAATAATTTACCAATTTTAATGTGGACGCTGTTTCACTACAACAGCTCCCAAGATAGAAGTGAAGAGGTAAAGACATTTTATAGTTGTAAAAATGAAGCAAAGGGACTCGTAGGTCCTATAAATTTGTTGATGTGTTAGGCATGGGTGGTGGGGTTGATTAAATTAGAGAGTTAATAGTATATCCAACAGAAAAACATGGCTAGAAAATGCAACAAAACTCCCTAGTTGCTCAAATACTGTGATTTACTGAGTTGGAAAATGTAAGGTATTTGTCCCATATGGTGTTTCAGATGAAGAGTCAGATCTACTTGTAGAATGAACTGTTCTGCACCCCCACTTTAGGGTAGTAACACCAAATTGTGGCAAGGGTTTTTGTAAACAGGAAAATCTAACAGGCAAGCAGTAAATATCACTGCAAATTAAATGTGTTTTGTTTCCATCACAGTTACTACAATATCAAAGCTCTGATTGACTGACACATCTTTGTTCATCTATTGTTCAGATACAAAGCATGCTGAATATCTGTACTTTTCAAATACAATATATTAATAGCATAGAAGTCATTATAGCATCCTGATAATTGTAACGGTTAAAACAGGCCACTCAAATGAGAAATTATAAGACAAACAATATAGAGTATCGTCTATGAATCTCCTTATTTTTAAAAAAGTTTCTATAGAAAATGCTCTTTTTCTATGATGTCATAAGATTCTTATTTATGCATACATAATATACTTAATAATGTACATGTGGGCATATGCATAATTTTGTATTTATTTATTTATTTAGTCATGTTTATGTAGTGTATACTGGAGGTGGTGACTTTTTGATAACTATATGCAACAAAATTTAATTTTAATGTATACCGATTAGTATACATTCAAAGTGATAAAGTTATTCTATTCTATTCTATTCTATTCTATTCTATTCTATTCTATTCTATTCTATTCTATTCTATTCTATTCTATTCTATTCTATTCTACTAGAGTAGGGTACTTGTAGCTTTCTAAATATTGTATTCCTCATGATTGACCATGCTGACTAGGAATGACATGATAGCAATGTTCAATATCTAAGGGGCTGCTATAAAGAAGAGGGCAATCAACCTATTGTCCTGAAGGCAGGACAAGAAGCAATGAATGGAAACTAATGAAGGAGAGAAGCAATCCCAAACTAAGGAGAAATTTCCTGTCAGTTAGAACAATTGATCAGTGAAATGACTTGCCTTCCGAAGTTTTTAAGAAGAGATTGGACAACCATTTGCCTGAAATGGTACAGGCTTTCCTGATTGAGCAAGGGGTTGGAGTAGAAGGCTTCTAAGGTAACTTCCAACTCTGTTATTCTGTTATTCTGACTGGGACTTCTGTAACTTGTGGTGAAAAAATAGCTGGAGGGCTACTGCTTTCCTATCTTTGCAACAGAAAAAAATAAATTAGTGTAAGTATCTTATTTATGTCCTTTTCAACAACATGAAAAAAAATCTTATCCTTCTATATTTTGTATATTTTTACAATATGGCAAGTTTTTCAGAATTTGAAGGTGTTGTTAAAAATAGGAAAACTGGAAAGATTATTTTCAGAATCTGTCACTTTAGAAGATATGCACTATTCTGTACTGCATATTTAATAATAGAGAACATTCGAGTAACATTGTATGACAACTTTCCCCCCGGGATCTTCACAAAACCTCCTGTAGTTGTTTACGTCTTGTGATGTTATCCCATTGGAAAAACTCTTTAAAATAAACTCAGTGTGGTTTATGTAGTTATATGTGAGATTCTGCCGGTGGCAATGTTGATGTAAACTCCTCTGTGTCTCAACAATGATGGCTTAAGAATTTTGAATTTTACATCTCCATAAGAAAATGTCAGACACAATCATGCTTACTTTTTTAGTTAATGCAATATATGTTTAAAATCTTATTGCACAGCTTTTGATTTGCAGCTTAATAAAGATATGGAAAACACTGGCACCTCCATTAAATATGTTTGCTATTAAAGGTGGATTACAAATAACAACTCAGAAATTTTCTTTGTAGGTTTGGTTTGTGTTTATGTGGGAGAGAAAAAGAAAAAGAAAGAGAGAAAGAAGGAAGGGGAGAAAGAGAGAGAAAGAAAGAAGACATTGAACTGATTTAAAGGAAAATTTCCAATCATTCAAAGAGATGAATGAACATTATCTATTCTAGATTGGAATCATTTATATAGGATCATTTTCCAATAAAAAATACCTTTCAGACCAGATCAGGAACAGACTTCAGAGAAAGACTACTATTACAGTTTTGGAGATAAGCTGTAACATCAGAATCAGAACTGACTGTGCTTCACTTTATCTTTTTCTTATATCTCAGTGGGCCTACCCGAGTCTCTTCCAAATATTATCTTAACAGAACAGAATAACAGAATATAGAGTTGGAAGGGATCTTAGACAGTGGTGGGCTGCTGGGTGGTTGGTGAGATTCAGGCAAACCCCTAGCTGTGATCTCTTACTGGGCCTGCCCACCCGCCCTTGTGCTATGCTTTCCCTAAATAACTAACTTTCCCCCCTCCAGCCTGTCCATGTGAGTTCTGTGCCGCCCTGCTATACTCACCGGAGCTGCCTGAGTCAATTAGCTGCCTGTTTGAAGCTGCCCAAAGCGGCGCATGCACGCTCACAACCAGCAAACCCCTTGCCAATGAAAGTGCAGCCCACTTTCATTTCATCTTTCTTAGAGATATTTTAGCCCAGGGCTGTCAAACTCCCGGCCCATGGGCTGGATGTGTCATGTGCTGGCCATGCCCATGCCCAGTTTAGTGAAGGGGAAAACTGACACTGCCGTGTCGATGTGAATTTGACACCCCTGTTCTACTCCATACCCCTGGCTCAAGCAGAAACCCTAAACCATTTCAGACAAATGTCTATGGGAGATTTTCAGTCATCCGGTCATAGTTGTCCCCAAAGTGCTTTTTCAAGAGACAACTGGATTTTTTTTGTTTTTCTTTGAAGACATTTTGCTTCTTTTGCTTCATTTTGCTGAAGAAGCTTCTTGGATGAGAAGAAAAACAAGAAAGTCCAGTTGCCTCTTAAAAAAAGCACCTTTGGGATTTTTCTTTTTTTAAAGATCACATCAGCTCTTTTTCAGTCATCTGGTGGTTTCATGGTGTTCTATGATTTTTGAAAGATATGGTACAATGATTTTGAGATGACATCATACATACTATAGATACTAGTTGGCCTTTTTCTGGCTTCAAACATTCTCCCTCATCTTCCCAAGTTGCTACCACTTTTCTGTCCAATGAATTGAAAAAAGGAGTATACTTTTATGTCTGCAGAACCTATTTTCTAATTTTAATAAATTAGAAAATACAAAAAGCATATTGAGACTTTGGAAAAATTGCAGAAAAGAGAGCTAGGATGATTATAGGCCTGGAAAGTAAAACATATGAAGAACAGTTGCAGGAACTGGGTATGGTTAGTCTCGAGAAAAGAAGGACTAAGGGTGACATGATAGCAGTATTCCAGTATTTGAGGGACTACCACAAAAAGAGTTCAACTTATTTTCCAAAGCACCAGAAGACAAAACAAGAAACAATGAATGGGAACTAATCAAGGACAGAAGCAACCTGGCATTAAGGAAAACTACCCAACAGTGAGAACAATAACCAATGGAACAGCTTGCCTTCAGAAGTTGTGGGTGTTTCATCACTGGAGTTTTTTCGGAAGAGACTGGATAGACACTTGTCAGAAATGGTACAGGGTCTCTTGCTTTAAGCAGGGAGTTGGACTAGAAGACTCCTAAGGTCCCTTCCAGCTCCATTCTGATCAATCAATTGATTTCCTGATCTTTATTTAATTATTTAGATTAAACAATTAAGTCTACCATGATTTCACATCATGCTTCCATTACATTAACATTTCATTTCAAATATGTTCAGTGGGCTTATTTGAACACACACACACATATATTTAATTATATTAACTACTAATTTGCAGGTTATTGTAAATGTTATAAAATCCATATAAATTTTGTACATGTAGGGTAAAATGAGGACCCAAATTGTTGGGGGCGATATGCTGACTTTGTAAACTGCTTTGAGAGGGCTGTAAAGCACTATAAAGCAGTATATAAGTCTAAGTGCTATTGCTATTGCTTATGCCTTTGCATTAATGTAATAGAAATTAGAATGTACCAAGCAGAACCAAATTGGGTATTTGTTATGTTGAATTTTAATTTTACTAACTTAGGGGAGGATAGAAAGGCATCATACTCTGATTAGTGATTTCAGGAGAAATTCTTTTTATTATAAGAAGAGATAGAGGGATAATGAATGGGCAAAAGATACAAATTTAATGATTTAATTAAGATGGATTAAATAAGATAGAATTGTGAAGAGTGATATGAGCTATTATTTTAGCCCATGCAAAGAGAGGTAACTGGGGCCAAGGTACTTTACTAAAAGATTTTTTTATGTTTGTTTGTGTTTGTTTGTGTTTTATGAGAATATTGGGGGAAATTATTGTAGAAAGACGGAAAGATTTAATATGTAATGATTTGTTTGTTGTTGAAACTTTTAATAAAACTTGTTTTTTTAAAAAAAAAAAAGAAATTTCAGATAGAAACATGGAATTTTGGTTAATTAATATTTTCTGGCATATGCAAATAAATATATTTATGCCAGGAAAGTTAAAGATTAGTAAATTTTATGATCACTAAATTGAATTTACTTTAAAGAGTTTGAAATTAAAATATTGGGAATCTGGTGAAAAACTGGTAATCATTTAAAACAAGTGAAATGAGATATTACCTCTGAAACTTTAAAAAAAGTAGGATGAGATTCACTGATAGTATATCTATTTTTATAATTCTTATATCTATACTATTTATAAATCAGCAGCAAATTGCTAATATTTTATTTGAAATTCAACTACTATTTCAGCACTGTGTGGGGAACCATCTTGGCACCATCTCTGAAGCTTCAAGAGATACTAGAAACAATTCAATTGATAAAAACTGAGAAAGCTCCCAGCCTAGACAACTTTCTGATGTAAAAGTACATGTATTTAAAAATTTATTGAAATTTAACCAATATGTATGGATTTCCATCTCAAAGACATACTTTATATTACCATATAAATTTGTAGATTTGTAGATTTGTTGGTCCCTATATTATTAGGAGTCTATAATATATAGTTTAAACCTGGTAAACTGTTTTTATCTTTTTATGAGGCTTCTATAAAATTGATTTCAAAAAAGGATAAAGATTTAACATTCTGTATAAGTTATAAATCTGTTTCATTAATTAATATAGACACTAAGTTATTAACTGCTTTGTTGAATAGACAGTTGCAGAGTGATGTTATACATAATTCATCTATCTCAGTCTGGATTTATTAAAAATAGATAAGCTTAGGATAATTTATGTTTATTAATAGATATTTTGTATGTACTTCAAGATAGATGGGATTCTGCTGTATTAATATCTTTACATGCTAAATATTTTTGATGTGGTTCAGATCAAGTTTATAAAGTGAATTATAGATAGAAATGAAATATTTCATTCTTTTATATAATTAATTTAATTATTAACTTCATTGGCCGTCATCTTACCACAGGACAACTCTGGGAGACTTTTATTGGGTGGGCTGCAATTTATTATTTGCAACCAACAAGAGAAATAACAAATTGGTAAATCTTTGTTATTGTGTAGCACCTGTCAGTGTTATCCACTTTCACAGTTGCTTTTTTATTTAATTTTTGAAGCATTAACAATTTGTATTAAGTAATTCTGGATATATTGCACTGGTGGATTTTGAGTGGCTGTATCAGATAATTGCAATTTCTAGTTCAACATTCCAGAGAACACCCTTGCAAATAATGATAAAGCTAACATCATGGTGTTTGCTAGAAAGCCCAAAACTATTCCTGGAATATCAAAAAGGTTTTCATTGATGTGTTGTTTTAAATATCTACTTTATTCCTCAGGTAGGGCATGTGTCAGTTATATTATCTTAATTGGTCAAAAGAACTTAGTGGTTTCTTGCTATTTTGGAAGACAAGGTAGGGGGGACTACCTCTCAGCTTCCCTTAAACTATTTCAAGCTAAATCTTTAGCTCAGCTCATGTCATAGGGTACAATAAGCAATCAAATCATACTAGGAAACAGTCAATATAGATCGTAAGGATACAAGCGACAAAGTTACAGTCATACAGTCACAAGTGGGAGGGGATGGGTGATAAGGAATGATGAGAAAATAAACAGTAATAGTAGTGCAGACTTTGTAATAGTTGAACAGTGTTAAGGGAATTATTTGTTTAGCAGAGTGATGGCTTTCAGGAAAAAACTGTTCTTGTGTCTAGTTGTTTTGATGTGCAGTGCTCTCTAGCATCATTTTGAGGGAAGGAGTTGAAACAGTTTATGTTCGGGATGTGAGGGGTCTGTAAATATTTTCACAGCCCTCTTTTTGACTGGTGCAGTATACAGGTCTTTGATGGAAGGCAGGTTGGTACAATTTTTTTTTTCTGCAGTACTAATTATCCTCTGAAGTCTGTGTCTGTCCTGTTGGGTTGCAGAACCAAACCAGACAGTTATAGAGGTGCAGATGATAGATTTAATAATTCCTTTGTTCAATCCAAATTACCTAGAGAGATATTTCAGGGCCCGTTGCACTTCTAACCTTCTTTGAATTAGGTTTGATGAAGATAAAGGCCAGATAGTTATCTATGGGCCGGAACATATCTTCCTGCCTGAGGACTTTGCTCCCAGTTATACTTTCATATAGCAATGTATCTTTTTGGATGTCCTCTCTTGAAAACAAATTATAGAGATAAGGTTTTTCCATTCAGGAACTGCTAAGAATGGTTATAATTAGCCAAGAGTGAACTATCAAATAAGGTGTTATGGATGAGGAACATCAAGCTAATTTAGGCAGAATTTCCAGCCTCCCTGTGGAAGAGCAGATGAGGTCTTGTCTTAAACTTTAAACTGGTTTATTTGGGCCATAGAAAAGCCATTCCTCTAGTAAGATCTGGTGTTTTTGCTTCAGTGTTCTTAGTGGTGCTAGATATACAGTACTTACATTTAACTTTGTTATTTTGTAGTTCGTTTTCCCAAATGATTTTGAATTTTTTTTTTTTTATATTCTGGGCTGTTAATTATCTATTTTATGTCACTTGGTATTATTTATGTCTTTCCTTTTCTGCCATGACAATTTCCTCCCCAACAGCCATGGAATTTCTGGAATCACTTGAGAATCTCTAACAGTGTTTTTTAATCCTTTTAAAAAATCCTATAAACAGTCAACTCAGTTATGCTTTGATACTAGCATTCATTATAATATATATTGTGTTTGTACGTGTTTATAATATATATTTCCTATATACTATACACACTTTATATATAGTGATAATCTACAAGTAAACCCTTATGTTTTTTTATATGTAATGCAGGTGAATGGTGAACAAGTAAAATTACCATGCTTGGTAAAGGCAGTAGAAGGAAAAAGCAACAAGTAAGATGCATGGCTAGAACCAAGAAAGTCTTTAAAATGCCCTTGGAAAAATTAATATTCATCACTGACATCAAATCAAGATGATTGGCATTTGTCCATAAAATGGCTAAGCCCGACACAAAGGCACGTAAGGACTTAATTCACTAAAGGTTGATCTGAGTCTGATGTATGACTCCTCAGTACTTCAAATCAAATAACTTTTTTTATTCATTTCTGTGAAATTGTATTTCTCACTAGATTGTTTAATATTAATCTGTCAAAATATTATTATTACCTCATTGCTGTAATCTGCAATCTGTACCTCAATGAAAATAATGCCAAACAACTGCCTCATTAGCATTAATGAAATAATTCTACTCAAAGGCTCTGGGAAATCAGTTTTAATCTTACGCCAAATGGATAGCATAGTATATTATTTCTACTTCCACTATAGTTTACAGAAGTTATAAAGAAGTCTTTTAATGTTGTTATTATTTGTGCCACCAAAAGCTATTTACTATATTATTTGGTTATAATTAAAATAATGCCTTTGTTTAGCCAGTCCAGTTGACATAGAACATTATACAATGGTATTTCTGATTAAATACAGTCTAATTATAGTTTTTGGCAGAGTTTTGTATTAAGACTTCAATAGTACTTCAAATGATTGAATAAGGCAACAATATGTGGTCAGAAGACTTGAATGTACAGAAAAAGACTACTATATACCTTGTCATAACATCAAGATAATGGCCTGATTCAATACAGAACCAGGATGGGTGTATAAAAACCCTATTGATCTAAGTGAGACAAACATGTTGCATTTATGCATATGTTCATTTATGGGAACCACTTAGCAAATAATTGAGATTTATTTTCTCATGTAGTTGTGCATAAATGTAAGTTTAGAGTACAATTGCATTATGTACTTGAGGCATTTTATCTATAGTTGCTACCATTTTCATGTAATGAATATTAATGCTGCCATAGTGATTTTGCTTTTCCCTTTTATGAGATGACATGATAAAATACTAGTATTCAGTGGTATGAAAATTAATGCCATATTGTAACTTAAGGTGTTGTCAAACTACTTATTACATGTTTCTCTACAATATAAATATAATTAGGCTAACTATTCCAGATATAAGAACTATTATGCAAAAAATAATATCAGTCTTTTAGAGAATATATAAATGTATATGAACAGAAAACCACTGTATTGTATGAATGGACAAACCAATGTGAGGACATGATGGATAAAGAAACAGAAATAATTTGTGTGTAATCAAAAAACATTCAAATCTGACAGTATCTTTTTTTTTTTAATCTCAAACTTCAAAATGCATTTTAATTAAATCTGGTTGACAACTGTTATACTACGGATTTCATCTGCAGAAGACATGGTGAACAGAAGATAGTGCCATGAGGTGACAAAGAAAAAATGATAGGAAATTAATTTTTAAAAGGAATCAAGTTAAAACTTTCAGTATATTTTTTCTGATAACAGAATTTAATCAGAATTTTTCTTGATTAAGTTTAAATGAATAGGGTTTAAAGATCTGTATATATTTATGATATGGGAAGAAGAGATTTGTTTTATTTTGAAAGAAAATTATAAGTTATAAGTTAAATAAGTAAGTATTTCTGGTAGCTTTTAATAGATTTTTAATGATTAATTTAATCATACTGAATGATGAGATTTTATTATTTTCTAATTAGATAAAAGATAACATATATGATGAAGAGATTTTTGGTTGAAAGTTTAGAGGTGTGTGTGTATGTGTATGTATGTGTGTATTTTCCTTTCTCTTTTTATCTCTCTGTACGTTTTAGTTTTTAATCTTTTTCTTTGTATGTTTTTTTTTAAAATTCCAGCTCATACAAGAGAATTGTCTTCCAATATGTCACCACCTCCTCACTTCAACGGTCATTTCAACTCAGTCAATTCAGAGAGCGTTAGTATGTAATAGCTTCTCTGTGGTCAAAAAAAAGAAATGCATTTGGGGAGCCTCATTTGAGAAGTTGGTGTACAGAAGTCCACATTAAAACCACTGCAGCACCTATCCCTAATTGGCAATTGTTGTGGATAATTTTCACAGAGATTTTGTGGACTGATCGAGCATGAAGATTCTGTCAAGGTCACATTGAAGAGAACTTGTTGAGAGGGGGAAAGGTATTCATGAGGTAAAATAAATCACAACTTGATTAGTTGGACTAACAAGAAAGAATTCTTTTCAGCAAGGCATGAAAAGCATAAAAAGCAAAGAGAATCTTTTTAGACCATAAAGGAAAAATCCCTATTACAATAATTCCTCTCCTTTCTTTTTCTTCCCTTTTGTTTCCCATCATAATTCAAAATATGCTACTAAAACATATGACACATAACTATTACTCCGGATGGATATTGTCCTAGATAACCATGCTATGACTTTTTGTTACCTGGCATGGTATAAGACTTGTCTCAACATAAAAAATAAGTTTTACTAAACATAATTAGGAAATAATAAGTTGTATTCTATATTATATCTGCAGTTATTCCAGGCCAAATGGAGAACAATGTAACATTATAAAGCAAGTAAAAAAACAGGTGTTCTGTCTGGTATATAGTGGAAATATAAAATATTTCATTTCACCATACATAATAATCCTGACAGTATGGCTGCAAAAACAGCTGTGGTTATTTAATTTCTTCTGAAATTCTCATCAGTGCTTCAATTTCCTTTAACCTAGACTTTAGAATTCCCTTGACTCTAAACTTTTCCTTACATATTCTATTTCAGAAACAGTTAACCTTCCAAATAAATTTAATGTCCCATTCCCACATAGGACTCGGAAAACTTTTACACACCCGCATAAGTACTTTAGCAGCCATTTTAAGTGGCTTAAGAAGCAGAGCGATTATTAAAGTCGGCACATCTTCTCTGAAAAGAATCATGTTGCAAACTTCACTAATGATAGCTTCTCTTTTTCATGGAATAATAGAAAGCAAATAGGATGCAAACTGCTGGTCTTGATGTTTATATAATACAGGCAGAACATTCATACTTACCCTTGGCTAGCTTTTAATTAAATGCAGCAAATCCACCAAAGTTCCTTGCCCTCTTTTTTTTAAAAAAAATTTGTTTCAACAAACTGAAGAAGAACTAGCAGAAAGAAATTCAGAATTCCACCCCCGCCCCCACAAAACTGGATCCAACGTATCCAGCAAATAGTGAAATTTGCACTGGATTTGAGTATGTCAGTAGATAACAGATAACAGATAATCAGAGTTGGAAGGGACCTTTAGGTAATCTAATCCAACCCCCTGCCCAAGCAGGAGAACCTATACCATTCTGGTTCTTATGGTAAACAGACTACTATAAGAATTTAAAACTTAGCCCTGCTAAGGGCTAATATAAATCTAATCTAATATAAATTCCAGATGAGTAGGAGATGTTTAAGACCAGGCCAGAAGCAGAATGTCAGCCTCAGTTGACCACTGTTGTTTGTCAACCACTATCTTCTGTTTCTGATTTTGGAAATATACAGCCAACCACATTAGTTATAAAGCCATACATTCAAAGAATTTGTCCAGTTCCCCTTTAAAGCCATCTAATGTGATCATCGACAACTTTACTATACTTTACTTTGTTACTATTCCCTTATTTTCACAAATAAGATGGTGACTATACCCAAAAGTTCTTCCTCCTCCTTCCTTCCCCACAACAACCCTGTCAGGTGAATTGGGCTGAGAGAAAGTGACTGCTCGAAGGTCATCCAGCTGGGTTTCATGGCCAAGACACAACTTGAACTCATGATTGCTTGCTTTCTAAGCTGGTGCTCAGTCATCTTGATCTTTCCAGGTTCTGGTTTCTGTCCCTTACAAATCAAATAAAGATTACTGTTAAACATTAACTCCTTAATGTCAGCATATTCCTAGATGTAATTTGTAAAGTTGTTGAAAATGTGGATATCAAAAGGAATTTTTTTGGTATTGAGAGGTTTCTTTTGCTTGTCGTCCATTCATTTCCAACAATATTATTCTGTCAAAACAAAGTTACAGCGATTAACTTCTGAACCATATATTAAAATAATAAGAGATCATATTCTGAAAATGAGAAGGAAAATTGTGATTGCTGCAGGATTGTGCCAAATGCTATTTCTGACTGTAGCAATATTTAAAATATTCCAGTATAATTTCAGTTTGGAAGAGAAGGAAATTAGATGACGTCTTTAAAGTATTTAAAAGTTTTCCTTCAAATTCAAGAAATCCTGCCCTTGTTACCTTAAAATTAGACTACTGAAATACAGTTTTCATGAGGCTGCTTTAGGAAGGTAACTCAATTACTTAATAAAAATGCAGCATCCCACCTACTGGCAATTATGAACTGCCACTGCCTCATAATGCAAGTCCTGTGGGCATTGCTTTTATAGGCTTCGGGATACAATTAAACATTCTTAATACCTGGGTATATTGGTTTTCATGTATCTCAGGGGGTTACCTTTTCAAATGGAATTCTCCCATCCCATTTGCTTATGGTGTTACCATCCCTGCCATTATCAGATTTATGTAGAATGGTTAGTTCAAGTCAGTCAATCAACATTCAATTAATTCAAAGTTAAAACTATTGTGTGACCTTTCAGAAAACAAATTAGCTAAAAATCAGTTTTGCTTTTCTCATAGTTCTTTTAATCCTATCTAATCAACCTAATTATGATTAAGGCAAAAATTTTTTACATAAAATAATCATGTTGAAAGTATTATCAGAATATGTTGGCATATTTTTTAATCTTTATAGAACTATCTTATTACATAAAACAATGTACAAACCAAGCAAGGAAGTCTCACAGATATCTTCCAAAGTACCATTGCACTAGTGGGATTCAAATTTTTTTACTACTGGTTCTGCGGACATGGCTTATTTGGTGGGTGTGGCTTGGTGGTCATGTTACTGGGGTGGGAGTGACTTGGTGGTCATGTGACTGGGTGGGCATGCTTGGTGGTCATGTGACTGGGTGGGTGTGGCCAACTCAATGCCGCTCATGTCAAGGGGTGCCTCGCCTTGACCCTCCCCTCCCAGCCATTCCTTGTCAATTAAAAATAATAGCACAAAGTTTTCTCTCTCTCTCCCCCCCCTTCCTTCCTATTTCTTTCTTTCTTTCTTTCTTTCTTTCTTTCTTTCTTTCTTTCTTTCTTTCTTTCTTTCTTTCTTTCTTTCTTTCTTTCTTTCTTTCTTTCTCTCTTCTCTCTCTCTCTCTCTCTCTCTTTCTTTCTTTCTTTCTTTCTTTCTTTCTTTCTTCTCTCTTTTTCTCTCTTTCTTTTTTGCTCTTTCTTTCTCTCCCTTCTTTCTTTCTTGCGTGCGCTCTCTCTCTCTCTTTCTGTCTCTGTCTCTCTCTCTCTCTCTCTCTCGCACACACACACACACACACACACACCTGGTCAGGAGGGCGGTGGAGGTACTGCTACAGGAAGCAGCCAGAATCCCACTTTCCTGGTCAGAGCACTCCGCTGCTGGTAGCTTCTCCCGGGAGATAAAATGTTTCATGTTTCCTCCCTTCACGAAAAGCCCGATGCCACTTTCTCCTTCAGCCACAGTGGGACCCCATAGCCCAGTTCCCTTCCCCGATCGAGAGGAGAGCCTTCCATTGTCTGCAGCCCCACTGACTCCCAGAAAACATGGCATTCCGATCCGGCATAGGAAGCCGGGAAAGCCGGTAACCTCCAAGGAGCTAAAACCTCATGCATGCCCATCACAGCAGATGCCACAAGGATCATGCAAACTCCCCCAGACAATCCGGACTCAGGGTGCCGAGGCTATGTGTGCTTTGCATCGGGTCTGGCCCTTGGCGGCAAGATAGAAACAGTGCTGGGGGAATGGGAAGGATAGTCTCTAGGTGACTTACCTGGTGTCCTGGCTCTTTCCACCTCTGGGACCAGCGCTGAAGATGCAGGATGGGGAAAGGAGGAAAAGTGGTGTGAGAAAGCCCAGAAAAGCAAGCGGGGGGACACACCACCATTTGCTCAAGGATGGTCACTTTGCACTGCTACAAAGACACAAATCATGTCTCGGCACTTAGTTCAGTGGCCAGTCTTCCCCGCCCTCCCCAAGGGTTTCTCTCCCCCCCTCTCTCTCTCTCTCTCTCTCTCTCTCTCTCTCTCACACACACACACACACACACACACACACACACACCTGGCCTGACTGGGACAAAATGATCTGGTGAGCTCCAGAGCAGCGGGCAGTGCGAGAAAGCAGAAAGCAGGCAGTAGGGTTGCGGTGGGTGGTGGTGGAGGGCAGAGCATGCTGCAGCCGTGCCTTTCTTCCTTTCATCCCCAGGAAAAGGAGGATGCAGGCAACAGAGGCCGGATCATGTTGCGGCCTTGCCTTTCTTCCTTTCCCCCAGGAGAAGGAGGATGTGGGTGGCGGTGGTCCCAGGAGACAAAAGGAAGAAAGTGAACGTCTGCAGTGATGGTATTCTGGGAGGGTGGGGTGGGTGTAAGTACCGGAGCTGCTGCATATGGGCACCTCCAGTGCAGTAGAGATGCCCTCCAAGGGCTGTGTCCCCTGGGAGAAGAAAGAAAACAAACGGCACTGCTGCTCTGGCCTCTGTCGCCTATGTCCTCCTTCTCCTGGGGGTGAAAGGAAGAAAGGCGTGACTGCAGCAAATTGCGCACAACATGTGCAGCCCAGGACATCTGCCCTCTCGTTCCCACCAGGTGAACCTGGGGATGGGGGGAACAACTAGCTAGGCTGCATCCAGCGCTCCCGCCTGGGATGGGGCCATGCCAGCAACGAAGCTAGCCAAGCGAGCCCGGAAACAATGGGGGAGTCCTTGGCAAGCTTGGGGGATGGTGGGGGAGGGGAAGTCAAGCTCTGGGGATACGAGGGGGGGCTAGCGCGACTTGCAGGCTTACCTGTGAGCAGGAAGATCAGAACTGCTCAGTTGGCGCACTGGGCCAGGCACCATGTAGGAAGGCAGATTAAGCCACAAGGACCCAATGTGGAGTGAGGAGTGACTGGGCGGGGTGAGCGATAATCAGATAGGTGGGGCAAGTGAGCGAGCTGAGACTGGTGCTTGTTTCAGAGGCATGGCCAGCCAGAAGTTGCTACTGTTAGGAATGGAAGTCACCTAACAGTTAGTTGGGTTGGAAAATATATAAACTAGGATAGACATTTTAATACTGTCTCTTTAAAGGAATGCTAAAAGTGTAATTGGGTGTGGTTCCTCAAACGGCCATAAAATGGAGCCAGAAACCTAGGTTGTTTAGTTCCTGTTCTGATGTTTCTGGAGAATGTTGCCGTTCCTCCATTTTTCTCTATTGACTGTTATTCTTGGATTTGATGTAAGCCTGTTACAGAACTGTTTTTTGATATACTGGACTTTGTTATTGGATTATCCCTGGACTGGAAAACTGACTGCTTTAACTGTGAATGACTTGGACTGCTTGTTTGGACTTTGCTTAAACATTTATTAGAAGTAAAAACCTACATTTTACTATACAGTGTATCTGTGTGCTAGTTGTGTGTTATTCTTCACTACTCTCACTACGTCTCCCTGTGTGCGCTCATTCTCCTAATGGGGAATTACCTCAACAGCTACCAGTTTGGCAACCCATGCCAAATTATGGCTACCGGTTCTCCTGATCCAGTGCGAACCGGCTGAATAACACCACTGTACCACAAGGCAAATAATTGTGTTTTGTACCATGCAGTCTTCCATTGTAAAAAGGTAAAGGTTTCCTGACCAGTCACGTCTGACTCTAAGGCAAGAATCTTCAAACTTGGCAAGTTTAAGACTTGTGGACTTCAACTCCCAGAATTCCTGAGCTAACATGACTGGAGGAGGAATTCTGGGAGTTGAAGTCCACAAGTCTTTAAGCTATCACGTTTGAAGACCCTTGCTCTAGGGCATGGTGCTCATCTTCATTTCTTGGCCAAAGGAGCCCGCATTGTCTGAAGACATTTTCCGTGGTCACGTGGCCAACATGGCTTTACATGGAATGCTGTTACCTTCCCATCAAAGTGTTACCTATAACCTATTCATATTTGTATGCTTTCATTCTGCTAGAGGTGGACAGGAGCTGAGGCAAGGAATGTGGGCTCATCCTGTTGCATGGCACTCAGGTCTCAAACCCGGCTGTAAACTATCCAGCTGGCAAGCTCAGTGTCTTTAACTAATGAGTCATCATATCTGTAATTAATTATTCACCAAAATAATACATCCATACAAAAGTAGAAATAGTGGAAGATGATTAGTGAAAAGTGGCCATAGCTCATAGCACCAAGTCACTGGTGCACAGAATGGTGAGCTACATTTTTATGTTCTTTTTTTTTCTTTTTTTGCTCTACAAGCTTATATACACTTAACTTTTGATATAGCTTTGGAACAATCTCACTCTACAACAGTGATTTTGCTATTGCATGATTTGACCTTTAACTTCAGCCTTCCAAATTCTGTTTGGCTCTCTAAAATTTAGCTGAGAATTTAAAAGACAGAACAGTAGCTGAGTACCTGAAGGGCAAGTAGCATCTTAATTATGTATCATAGTGCCCTTTGTTTTGTTAAAGTTGAACTAAAAGTCCTGCAGGATCTTAGAAATTCAAGCAAGTGTTATTAATTGCCAACTGCTAGATGTGGATGTGTTAATTTTAGCCAGAAGAAAGTTAAAACCATGCAGCTCAGCATAGATTGGAACAACCTCTTGACTTTTGCCTAAAACTTTTTCATTTAGCCAAAAGATGTTTGAGAGGAAATATACCAATATAAACAGATTTTAGCATCTCTGAAAGAAGGAAATAATACATGTGCACACCTGAACATGCTGGAGGCAGATTTGACTATCAGATGTTGCTGATCTAATTCTCTTTGAAAGCTCCGAATTTGAATAGGAGCAAATCACTTTAGCTAAGGGCTGTTTTTGATGTGATTCACTCTCATAGTTTGCAAAACTAGTCATCCAAATGTAATTCTTTGATTTCCAAGGGCAAAAATTCATCACCTGAATTTTATTTATCTTCATAAGTTTAGTTACTGAACATATAAGAATTATACCGTGTTTCTCACAAAATAAGGCCGGGCCTTAATTTTTTTTGACCCCTTTTCAGGGGTGACTTAATTCCCCCCCCTTGCAACCTTGGGTGGGCAGGCAGTGACAGCTTGGATATTGACCTCGGCATTGGTCGGGCACTTCGTATCGGGAGACCTTCTGCCACCATTGCTTTCCCTTCTCCCTTGCTGCCGCGGTGTTTAGAGCAATGCTGCGGTGTTTGGTGCAGCCATGTATGGCCAGCCAGGGCTTCTCCCTACAACCGGAGTCCAGCGGAGACACTCGGCTTCAGGCACTCCTGTTGCCGCCTTCCCTTTGAAAGCAATGGTGGAGGAAGGTCTCCTGATACGAAGTGCCCCACCAATGCCAAAGTCAACGCAGGCAGCACCATATCCGGGTATGCAACAAAACTACTTCCTAATGGCAAGCCCCCCCGCCATCCCCCCGCATTTAGCATGTTTAATATAGGCCTTAATTTGGGGGGAGGGGCTTAATTTGATTTTATGCCGATAAAATATGCTGGGCCTTCCTATTGGTGGAGGCCGTATTGTTGGAGAAACACAGTATAAATGAAGGTGAGGAGTGGTTACTTCTTCCATTTAAGGGAGTGCTAAGGGTGAACGAATGAATGAATAAACCTTCCAATCCAAATATAAGAGAAAGAGAATCATCCTACAGATCCTTAGCACCCCCTTAAATGCTTAAACTCCCCACCTTCATCTCCTTGAAGGACAAAAATAGGATGGAAATCCACCTCCTGGATTTCTCCTGGCAAATCCCAAAGACACTCTTCCCTCTCTCCCTCCCTCCCTCCTTCTTTCCCTGCCAAGCTTCCCAGAGGATTCACCCCAAAGGAGGGGAGTGCATTTAAGCGGGTGAATCCTCCTTTGGGGTGAATCCTTTGGGAGTATCCTCTGGGAAGCTTGGTGCTAAGGGTCTGGAGGATGATTTCCTTTCTCTTCTGTTTGGATTGGAAGGTTTGTCTCTGCTCAAAGGTCAAAATAGATAGATGGTTCCCTTTTTAAAACTACTGGGAGGGATGGGGAGGAAGCTGCTCGGCCAGTCTGTATTCTTAGGGAACAGACGGAGGGAATGAGAGTAAAGAAAACTTAAAGAGGGAGGAAAGGTCCATTGAGGGGGTTTAGGCAGCTGGAGCAAGAAGAGAGCATCCAATCGTACAGGGGACAAGATCATGACCCGAAGTTCTGGGGCAGGAAACAAAGCAATGCCCCTGCAGGAGGGCAGGTTGTTCTCATCGGCAGTGGGGTCTGTCCCACCGCTGCTGCTGCTGTTGTTGGAGACAGCACTGGCGAGAGAGATGCCAGCGCTGGCGGGAACTGTGGAAGCTACGGAGGAGGCTTCCCCACCTGAGAAACACTGCGGCGGAGGAATGCGCTCGAACTGTTCCTCCACCCACTGGAAGAGCCACTTCTCTGCTACCGCCATGCCACAACGTCCAGCAGACTTCAGCCTCTCTACCTTGCCCAATGGCAGCAGTCCAAATGGGGCATCCACACTGCCGCCGCCTGCCTGCTGACCTGGCCTGAAGCCAGCTCCATACCCGGGTCTTCAGCAAAGGTGCTTGGCAGGGGTAGGGAACTCTCCACGCTCCACCATGATCAGCTGTTAGGAGTGGCTGGTGGCGAGGTGTGGCTGCCCACGGGATGCTCCTAATGGCGAGTTCCCCCTCGCCCTTCTCCCCCCCCCCATTTCACATGTTTTAAAATAGGCCTAAATTTGGGGGGAGGGGCTTAATTTCAGCTTATGCCTTGAAAACATGCTGGGATTTCCTATTGAAACACGGTATATATGTGTGTGTATGTATGTATGTATGTATGTATGTATATATATGAACACTATACAGAAGCCTGAAGATGGCAGATGAGATTCTGCCGAAACGTTGCTACAACTTTAAAAGCACAACTACAATGACGTGAGAAAATACCGAACAAAGCTGAATGCCATATATATATATATATATATATATATATATATATATATATATATATATATATATATATATATATATATATATATATATATATATATATATATATATATATATATAATATATATATATATATATAATATATATAATATAATATATATAATATATATATTTTCTTAAGTTTTTGTGGGTACTTACATGTATGGTATTCAGCTTTGTTTGGGTATTTTCCCACGTCATTATAGTTGTGCTTTTAAAGTTGTAGCAACGTTTCGGCAGAATCTCATCTGCCATCATCAGGCTTCTGTATTGTGTTCGTCTGTGAGTCAGACTTTCACAGCCATTTCTGTTTTAAATTTGGGGCTAGCCTACTGCTGTGCCAAAATTGTTTTTTCTTCATCCTGATTGGTTGGGAGTCTTGGTCTGTGTTTATTGGTCTTGGAGTTTGCTGTGTTCTGCTTGATTGGTGTTTCTATTATCTTCTGTCTGTTTTGTAGCTTTTTTTGTCTTGATTGGCTGGCAACATTGTGTTTCCTGTATTGGAGGCTTTTAGTGCGGCTTGGCTCCGAGTAAATGGACGGCTATCATTAGTTAGGAAGCTAGGTTTCATCTGGGTGCCTGGTTGGGGTGTGTTTGAGTTGGAGGTATCAGGGGGGATCTGTTTGTGCCCAGGTGTTTGCCTGGCTTGTGGTGTGGAGATTTTTTTGTTCATGAGTGCAGGCTTCCAAATAATTGACAGTCTGGTGGAATCATCTCTTCTATTCATGCTTTCAGGTCTTTTTTCAATTTCTATGGCTTCTCTGATAATTCTGTAGCTGGGGTTTTCTATAGCGGCTAGGGTTTTGGTGCCATTGAAGTCGATGCTATGACCTGTGGCTTTCATGTGTTGGACTAGTGAGGAAGTGTGTTCCAGCTTTTTTATTGCATTTTTGTGTTCATCCAGGCGGGTACTTATTCTTCTATTGGTCTGTCCAATGTATTTGGCAGGGCATGATGCAAAGGGGACTTCATATATGCCTTGGTTTTCCAGGTCAATTTTATCTTTGGGGTTTCTAAGAATGGCTGCTATTTTTCTGTCTGTTTTGAAGGCAGTCTTGATGTGATGCCTGTGTAGTATCCTACTGATTTTGTCTGTAGTACCTCTTATGTAGGGCAGGACAGCTGTTCCATAGGTCTGTTCATCTTCTAGGTCTCCATTATGTCTCAGTGTGTTTTTGTGGATCAAGCCGGTGATTTTGCTTTTGTGGAAGCCGTTAGCTGTCAGTCAGGGTGCATAGTTCAGTCTTTATCTGTGTCTTGTATGCCAGGCGTTTGGTTCTGGCAATATATAGATATATCTATATCTATCTATATCTATCTATGTATGGTATTCAGCTTTGTTCGAAAGAAAACAAATATCTATCTATCTATCTATCTATCTATCTATCTATCTCTATCTATCTATATCTATCTATCTATCTATCTATGCACACACACACACATGCTTGTAGTAGTATGAAAAATCAGTGTATTCTGGAAAAAAATAATCATGATGTGTCTAAAAAGTATGGTTGAAAGAAATTAGAAATTTAGCCATTTTAAAGTAGACATAGAGTAGGCTTTGATATTTTAATTATTTCTCTTCTTGGTTCAAAAAGTGCTGTGTTAATAGACTGTTTTCTGAAACACGAACAGAAAATATCTTGGGATAGCTGGCATCTAGCCATTTTCAGAACAGGCTTTTTTTTTGTTATTGCCAAAAAATTGTGAGCTCTCTAACTAAGCTTAAAGACCAGCTATGTACAAAAGGCTGACATACAAAGTAAACCCCTTTTAGGCAATTATCATAAAGCTACATTTATTAAATTACTGGCACTCATGAAAATTTTATGACACTGCTTTTAAGTTAGAATAGCCTTTTCTAATTGTTGCCTGAGAAAACTAAAGTCCTAACTCAGAATTTAAATAGACATGGTATCTTGGTATTCAACACAGTATTCCCAGAATATATAAAATGGCACATTAGAGAAAAATGTGATATGGATTTTTAATGTAGGTCTATAGCTGGATAGAAGCAGATTCAAATTCATACTCCAGACAGAGTTTGTTTCCAGTAGTGGGATTATAAATAAAGTCAAGATGGCAGACTTAACATGTGATAAAAGGACTGCCTGTCATGTAAAAGAGGGAAAGACTTTAATCACACAATCTCCGTCTCGTCTTGACTTTTTGGAGTTCCTGTAGATACTCCTGCTCAGTTTGAGAAATGGGAGAATGTTAAACAACAAAGGAATTCTCTCTCTCTCTCCCCTCCCTCCCTCACTCTCCCTCCCTCCCCCGCCTCTCTCTTTCCCCCTGTTTTTCCCCCAAAATAAGACCCACTCTTATTTTCTTTTGCCCCCCCAAATAAGTACCAGCAAGTGTTATTTGGGGGGGGGGATGTCTTACCTGCTTACCTTAGGACCACTGCAGCCAGGCTTCCCATCCCCTGACATCTGTGGTGCTGTCATTACGTATCATGTGGCCTCCTGCCACAAACTGTGGCACTGGTGCAATGCACCATGTGCTGTCCAGCCACAGAAGAACTCAGGCAGTGGCATGACAGGTAGTTGGGGTGCGGGAAGCCTGGTTGGAGCAGTCCTAAGGTAAGCAGGTGCTGGCCATGTGGGGCAGCTCCACTCCCCCATCCCCATCCTAGCTTGATTTTTACACATGCGCCTTAAGCCCACCTTGTACAACCAGATGGTGGGACAGAGTGGGTGGGGTCTTAATTAGGGCTTATTTTGGGGGATAGGGCTCATACAAAGCGCACAAGTAAAAATCAAACTAGGGCTTATTTTTGGGATAGGTCTTATTTTCAGGGAGATACAATATCTCTGTCTCTGTCTCTGTCTCTGTCTCTCTCTCTGTCTCTCTATCTCTATCTATCTGCACATTGAGTTGCTTTTGGGGAGATAGGCAGCTATATATAAATTTGATAAATAAATAAATGAAAATAATGATACTAAGGATCATTTCATAAAAGAAGAGGTTAAAGATTCAAATGCAAAATTTATATAGGTATGTAAATCATTTTAAAATCCATATTTTCTGATCTTGAAACCCCCATTGTGGCTTTGAAATAAGTCAAAACAACCATTTTATCATTCAAATATTTTTTAAAAAATGGTACTAAATTTTGAGATAGGTGATTGTTTAAGATAGTAAACTAAGAGTGGAGGAAACAAGATTGTAATCCTTCCATGAACATAGAAACTAGACTGGTATCTTTGGGTCAGTTATTCCCTCTAAGCTGTTCACTGGAAAGTAGGGTTTTCCTCAGAGGTGGTATTCAGCAGGTTCTGACCAGTTCTGGAGAACCAGTAGCAGAAATTTTGAGTAGTTTGGAGAACCGGCATGCCCACAGAACCGGTAGTAAAATAATTTGAATCCCATTACTGGCTTTACTGTGTCATAGAAGAAGGTAATGAAAAACCACTTCTGGAATATTGCCAAAGATCCTGAGTCCATGAAGTCAGTAGGAATCAAGACTGAACAAAGACACTAATAAATAAATATTATCTTTTTTTTAAAAAAAGAAGCATGTTACAGTTACATTTGTTATATATTTCAATAGTCAGAGAAATGGAGCAGCTAAATAGTAAAAAAAAAGAGAGCTGCAAGTAACTGACAAACTCAGAATATAGGGAAATAATTGGAGAATTCAAAATGTATCTTGAACAAGGTGTGCATAAGCACACCATCATGCCTACCATCCCTGTCCTATTGTCCCCAATTATTAGTTCCTATTTCTTGTATTTAAATTTATGTTTATTCTTATTTCTGTTGTATTGTAAGCTTTTGACAAATAAATAAGCAAATAAAGAGTTTTGCAAGCAATGAAGGGCAGGCTTTGCCTATAGTTATCCTTTCCATCTTCTTTAATTAATTAATTCACAATATTAATAAAATATATTGGGCTATTTAAAACATATTTTGGCTCTACCTGCTCTAAAAATCTTTATTAAATCCAAACTACTGCTAAACCTGTTTTGTAAATAGTAGGATGCTTTCTTGAATGACTAGCAATTTTGGCATCTTCTTATATGGGCCAATTTAGTTACCCATTTTTTCTGGGTATTCTAATCAACATGTTTCAATCTTTAACACAAAGTCTGTGTCATCTGTGAACAAGAGGGTATGGAAAATCTTTTCATTCTGAATATAGGCAGTAATGATTCTATCTTTATAATTCATTTTAAGCTTTAAACTATGAAGTTGTGGTAATTTTCAGTGGCTTTCATGGTTTTTTATTGCATTTTTAGTTTCTCTAGATTTTCTTTCAGATTTAAGATTTTCAGTGAACTTCTTTCTTCCATTTTTCTATAACCATATTCATTCATGACGGAATTATTATGTACCATAAAGTTAGTGTTGACTTTTATTGATCAATAGGTAGATTTTCTCTGTGACCATCTGTCCGCAACCTGGTTTCCTTCAGCTACTCCAACAGGGCACCTATGACTAAGTCCATTCATCTTGACACTGTTCATCCTCTTTTTATTTCTTTCCAACTTTGTCAGCATTACATATTTCTCAGAAAAGCAGATCACTGCATAGGGTAAACAAAATATAATTTGAGCATGCTCATATGTACCTCAAGTGAGAACTGTGAATTGATTTGGTCTGTGATCAATTTTTTGTTTTCTTGGCTATTCATGATGTAGTCATTAGATTTTCCCACAAGAAAGTTAAAAAGAATCAATCCTGTTTTTATTCTGCAATCCTGTACACAATGGCGGGAATGGTTAGCCTTGTGTCTGTAAGGAATTTTGGGTACCTGAAATTCAATTCTGTTACACATCATTGCCAATTTACATGAAACAAAAACAATATGGGTTAATGTCTAGTTGTTATGTTATCAATTTTCCTTTCTACAAATGTTTAACTTACTTTATCTAAGAATTTGACTTTAATACGGATGGCTCTATGAATATTTTTAAATGGATGGATGGCTATATAAATATCTTTTTTCAATTATTTCTATTTCTATTTATAGTATATTTGTATTTGAGTTCATTTTATTCCTTTTATTATTTTTCTACTGGTTGGTCAAAAGATATTTATTATAAAATAAATGTTATTGTTATACTTATAATAGTTCTTATAATCCTTATAATAGCTCTTATAATGTGACTTCATTTTTAAAATGAATTCAGATAGTGGAATGTGGATAATTTCTCCTGCATAAATTTTTTAAAGAACATTTTGGAAATATTGTTGCAGAAAGTCATTCCTGCCAAATAACATTTGTTTGAAGGATGTATGTAAACAGTCCTTTTTCTTCCAAAGGAAAACCCTTTTAAGAAATTGACAAAGAAATTTTAGATTGGGGTCACTTTCTGCTCTGTGTTGAACAAACACTTTAAAGTGCACTTGGGCACATTTATCCTCAAGCAAGTGAATGGTTGATATTAATTCATACAGAACATTAATTTGCAACCAGTATACTTAAGTTACAGAAGTAGGTATATAGAATTACATTTTTATTATCCTAGCCAGTTCAGAGCAGCTAAAAAAAGTAATTATAGCAGAAAACAGAATCTCAACTAACAACTAGTACAGAGGTAACTAGCCTTTTTGGGCTCCTGTGCCAAAAATTGTGTGCATTCTTGCGTGTGCGAGCACCCAAAAGGCAATGCACGTCCCCCATGCCCCCTAGGCATGCACACACAATCCCCTCTGCTGCTCCCCCACCACTGCCCCCTTACCTGCACTGCGCCTCACAGCTGATTTTCAGCTGGTTTGAGGCCTTTTTTGGCTTCCCAAAGGCTTGAAAAAAGCCTCTGCAGGCTTTGCAGGCCGAAAAATAGGCCTGTTTCCGGTATTATAGGAAGTGATGAAACGGACCTATTATTCATCCTGCAAAGCTGGGAGAGGATTCTTTTCAAGCCTCTGGGAGGCCAAAAAAGGCCTCAAACCATCCAAAAATCAGCTGTGAGGCACGTGCATGTGCAGTGAGGTAAGTTTGCCTGCAGCTCGCGTGCCAGCACAAATGGATCTGGGTGCCACCTGTGGCACACGTGCCATAGGTTCGCCATCACGGAACTAGTATATATCAACCAACTTGTATCCTGTGCATATTGATGATGTAATCCTGGCCATCAAGGTAAATATGCCAAACAATTTAGTTGCTCTTATATCAGTGCTTTTCTGGTGATTATAGTTATATCATAGGCCTCAAGTTCAAGTTTTAACCACCAGAAAAATACATAAATCCATATAATTCTGGGTTTAATATGCTGATATATTTTATCTGGACACTTATCCAATAGATAACTTGAAAAATCTAATAGGAACAAGGTATGAAAAAAATAGAAAACTTGTCCTTTTAATTTTGTGTAGTGGTTTAAGTGCTGGCCTAGAAGACAAGAGACTATTAGTATGAAAGCTAGCTGGGTGACTTTAGGCCAGTCACTCTGTTTCAGCCCACTCCATCTCATAGAAGTGTTGTTGTGAGGAAGGGAAGTGTATTGGATATGTTAATTGCGTTGAGTTATTTGTAAAAATAATAAAGGCAGGATATAAATAAATAATAAATAAATAAGAGGAATTCATGATCCTTTTGCACATTAGTTATCTGTTAATGCATATCATATGTTAGCTGCAGGAGCAGATTATGTGAACAACTCTTGGCAGTATGATCAACTACGTAAATTGGTTGTTAGATATGGTAGTTTTCATAGCTTTTCAATGGTTATTAAAATAATATAGGATTGCAGCACAACGTTACTAGTGTAGAACATGAAATTAGAGCATGCTTTGGCTTTGCTCCCAGGCTGGGCTTCTTAGAAAAATGTATCTAGCAGAAAAGAAGCATTCAATAGAGCTTTGTTTGCTGAATTTCATCTGATCTACTGAAATATTCTGCCTGAAACCATTTTTATCAACTCATTTATTCTGGGACAATCATGAAATTTAGGAGATAACTGCATCGGAATAAGGATTTCAAGTTTTAATTAAATGCAGGAGAATAAATATTTATAAATAAAACATTCCTTTTACTTTGCAAACATAGTTGTTATTTTTTACATGTATTTCCATCTTCAGATTTAATTTATACTCAGTTTTAGTGAATAGAACGATATAGTCATAGTTCTATGCCTAGATATCTGCTTGAAGTTTTGAAATATTTGAGTTCCAGGAAATCATGGCAGAATGAAGACAGGGCTGCTTTTACTTCAGCTGATGATCATGGCTGAAAAAGGAGCCTGTGAAAGGATCAGCTAGTTTTTATTTTACTCTGAATAAAAACTCTCTGATCACCCACAAGTGCTCCCTATGAATGATTCCCATAAGGCAAGAGTGTCAAAATCGCAGGCTGGATACTCATGCAATGGCCACACCCACCTCCGGATTAGCAAAGGTGAAAAAAGTCAAGATACATCATGAGTTTGACACCCCTGCCATAAGGCGACTAAAATAATGGTCTCTAGCAGGTTTTAGAATTCTGGAAAGTTAGCCAAAGGAAAGTTAGCTTTGCCCAAACAAAGCCTTCAGACAGACATTGGGGTTCACTCCCCTTTTTTTTCCTGAATTACTTCTGGAGATTGCTTGTAATTGTTTTTTGGAAATTTTAGAACCTTTAGAATGACAAGTTTTATCACATTCTCCTTCAATCTTCAGCAAAAGAAGCTTAAGGTAAGTTTAAGGTCTTTAAAAATAGTTTGAAATAAACAGCGAAAGGGTTCTTAGAACGTTGGTTTTGGAAAATTACAAATGGACTACAAGGCAAAATGCAGTCTTTAACTGCAAGAAATATTCTTACAATATTTCTTGTGGGTTTAAAATCCTGTAGAAAATATAGAAAATTTTTAATCTAGTGTAAGAAATCTTTGGAAAATTAGAGAAAAACATAATAAGAAGAAATTGCATACCAAAGGGAACCAGAAAGAACTAAAGATTATAATTAAAAGAGAAAAGACGAACTAATCCAGAGTCAAGAAAAATATTTTAACTTTGGAAGAATTTAAGGATATTTGGGAATGATACATTCAGAAATTCTTAAGTTTCAATACTACCACAACCATCTATTTTTTAAAAAAGCTAGAAGATATCACTGAGAATCAAGCTGTTTTAAATGTGAATTTAAAAAATGATGAGTTACAAGAATGATATGGAAGAAGACGTTACACTGAATTTACAAGTGAAATCAGCTGATATCTTAATAATGAAAAAGGACACATACATAATAAACCAGAATTGACTTAGACAATTTTTTTATCTTAGATTTACAAAGGAGATGTTAACTTATGAAGAAGTTCCTGAGAAGAGACATAGTGAAAATGAAGTCATTAAAGTTTAGTGCCACCATTTAAAGAGAATATTCTAAATCTTGAATATTCAATATTTTTAAGCAAATGGAAAAAATATAACATTTAATCAATATTAAAAATATATGATGTTCTTTCTAGTAGTTCTTAATGGGTCTTTCTCAACCAAGAATGAAAGTTGAGCTTTAAAAAGTTGTTTATAGATAATAAAATGTTTCTTTTGTATTTTCAGAGAAAGTTAAGCTATGATGTTAAAAGTAAAGTGAAGGAATACAAAGTTAGATTATTTGATTAAGCTTAAAATATAGATGTTATTACTGATGACTCTTAATTGACTTTTACTAATTATGACTGAATAATGAGATTATGGATAAGGAATGAGATCTAGGATGAAAACAACTTTTATTATAATATTAGAGAAGGTAATAAATTCTGAAATTGTTTATGCTTGTTTGATGAAAGGAAAAATTTCTCCATCTTTACATTTCCCTTGTGAGACTCTGTGTGGAAATATATATATGGTTTTGCTCCTCTGAAAGCAGAAAACCATTATATGTGATGTTTCTTATATAAAATATATTAGTTTTAATATTAATATTTAACATTCCAAAAAACTTTTTAGTTCAGTTATGATTACCAGTCTGAAAGATATTTTCTTTCTGTATTTTAATATATTTTAACAGGTTTATTATGACAGCTTGTAATTCATAAACTTGCTCTTTTAAAGTGAATGTAGACTTCTCCCATCACTACTCAGCTGAAGAACTACACCACATATAGCAATAGCAATAGCACTTAGATTTACAAACCATTTCACAGTGCTGTACAACCCCTTCTAAGTGGTTTACACAGTCAGCATATTGCCTTCAACAATCTGGGCCCTCATTTTACCCACCATGGAAAGATGGAAGGCTGACCTTGAGCTGGTGAAATTCAAACTGCAAAACTTCTGGCAGCCAGCAATCAGCAGAAGTAGCATGCAGTACTGCATTCTAGCCACTGTACCACTACGGCTCGTCTATAAACAGGGTCTCTGTTTTATCTGGATTGAATCTCAGTTTATTAGCTCTCATATAACACACTGAAAACAATATAGCATGATAACAACTGTATGTGTGGAAATATGCATGTAATATTATTTGCTACCTGTGGCCAATAAGTTTTTTATTGATCAATTATAATTTTATTGATCAATTATAATTCAATATCAATATATCATTTAATAATAAAGCCCTTAATGTATATAGTCAAAAACTGAAATTTTCTATTCATTTTAAATTTTTTAGTCTTCCCATAGACGAGAAATAATATTGAATTGTTTACAATCTTTGTGGAAAATGTCAGGCCCTTTTCTAGCAATAATGTGATATTGCAGTACCTATTCTATATTATTTACATATGTGTAAATAATCTTATGAAAATGCATGCAAATTCATCCTTTCCTTACTGGCCAAATCTTTAGTCATAAGGTATAATTGATACTTTCCCCTTAAAATAATGAAGGTAATTCAACACATAGGCCCACATGGTATAGAGTACAGCATTTACTTGAGATGTGCTTGCTCAGGAAAGGAGCTTAAGCAGAATTGCCTCATGGGAAACTGATTTAAGACAAATGATACTTAGTGACAATGCCTGGTGATTTATAGAGATAGTAATACGGCTTAACTGTAGTTCTTCCTTGTGATTTAGTGATGCTTCACATTTTGTGTGTTCTAATCTCATTCCTGATGATTGCTTTCATTCCAACAAGTGCTGTTAGTGCCACTTTATTTGTGGACCTACTCTGAATAAAAAGTGTTTCTCTTCCATGCCTGGTAGTAAACGTAGCAGTAAGCAGCAAGATGAAGAGCATGGAAGACTAGAGAGCTTTTCGTTCTAATTAAACTAAAGATCCAAATATTTGCTTGCACAAGATAGGGTAGCAATGTACTTTCCCTTTTAGTCAGCCTATCACAATCATATTCAGCCATTACACCTTTATATCCCATATTTTGTCATTTGATACAATTAAACTAATTAATAATACAATTAAATTAACACATTTAATACAATTTTCAGGATCTGGCTAAGACAATACCCCCATATATTCAGAGACCTAATTAGTTGTCCATATATTTATAAATAAAGAGCGTATAGATTTAGTTTTTATTTTAAACCTTGTGTAGGATCCATTTTTATTGGTGCATAAATTAAAATCCAATTTAAGAGTTTAGTTTGGACTTAAATTTGGACAGTCAAAAGTATTCATATGCAAGAAGCTACAGATGGAAATCTTTTACCTAGCACAATTTTCAACTCAAAGATTTTAACTATGCTGTGAAAGGTTACCATATTTAACTCTTATTCATTTTGGTGTACTTTAATCAGGTGTATCACTTGATCAGACTTTTCTGATCCATCCCAAAAAGTACATAGAAGCCAGTCTGAAGATATAGAATAAATATGCATGTTACATAATCTTTAATAGGACAAAGTTCCTCCACTACCTGACTGATGATATAATCAGTCAGGTAATGCTCCAAGTATCAAATATATGACTATTTGCTTTCTGTAAAACATATATGGGCATATATCCTTATGTTTTTTATATTGATAAAAATATTCTTTTAAAAATCCAGTTATTTAAAAAAGAGAACAGCAATTTGTGTTTACAAATTTGCAAAATATATTAACAGAGCTGCCTCTTATGATAGTTTATAAATTTCTGAAACTAATCCTGACAACAAAATAGTTATGGTTTCCAAGTAGGTTTGTTATCTGTCTGTTATCTTGTAATTTAAACAAAGTCAACTTATCATTCAATTTATGTTGTTTAAAAGTAAAAGAGGAAAAAGTCTGATGGTAATTATGGTTGTGTATTTTGACTCGGAGCCAGCAGCAAAATTTTTATAAGTAAGTGCTCCAGAGAGATGAAGTTTCTAATGGAAATAATGACAGACCTATCTATGGCAGTATGTGTAGGCGCCATTATTATAAATGAGAAACATGGTTCAACCCCATAAGGTGATTAATGGCAAGGCCTAATATAAATGCAACCTCCCACTGAGAGCATGACTCAATGGAACAAAATTGTAATAAAACACAAAGAATGTCTATTTAAGGAAGACCTATGTGAAATAGCTGGTAAAATAAATCATACTACAGCTTTTTGAGATTGTTGCTTATTTTCTGAAAATCAGACTGTTTCAATATATAGACCATTTTTGGCAAAAGCACTTAATATAATGGAACATGCTATGCTGTAATGTTGAATATACTGTATACTAAGGGAAGCTGTATTGGAAGAAGATGAGCTTGAATTTCAAATTGAAGGAAGAAACATCAATATTATGTGCTATGTTGATAACACTACCTGGTTATCTAAAAAAAGAAGGATCTGCATGTCCTACTAATAAAAGTCAAGAGCACAGTGAAAAAATGGCATTAAATTAAATACAAAGAAGACAATAAGAAGAGTCATTAGCCTTAGAATTTGCAATGAATATATTAAACTGGTGGATTTTTTTTGCCTTTTAAGCTCAACCATCAACAGTAAAGGAAAAAAACAGTGAAAAATATAGCAAAGTCTAGCACCTGAGAGAACAGCAATGAAAGCCTTGAAGAAGATATTCAAATTCCATGTGTATATACCGAAAAAGATCTGATTTGTGCAATTCATGATATTCCTGTGATACTCTGACAGGGGTGTCAAGCTCTACTTTTCCATGGGCAAGATCAGCATTCTATTTGTCCTCGATGGGCCAGTTGCCCTTCACCTGGGTGGCCAGCTGGAAGTTCCATTCTTTAGCCACTGCCCAGCAATTCTCATGCTTCCCAGCCTGTTCCATGCCCAGCAGTGGTAGCAGACTCCTGCTTGAAAAGAGGCAAGGTGGGATGTACTACAGTCGCTAGGCAGCTCTGAGGCAGCAGCTGAAGCAGCCTCTGCTGCTGGGTGTAGAACAGGCTATAGAGCAGAGGTCGCCAACCTTTTGAACCTCAGGGACCACCAAACTCATAATTTTAAATCCCAAGGACCACTAATATGAATTTTGACTGACGGTGGCTTGCTGACATTGGTGGGAGACAGAGAAAGAGATCTGATCTAACTCCCTCTCTCCCTCCCTCCACCCCCCCCCCTCTCTCTCTCTCTCTCTCTCTCACACACACACACACACACTAATAAATTTTTTTTTAAAACAACCACCCAAGTGCTTTTAATCATTTAGGTATAATTTCCAAGAGTCCCAAAATCACCAAGCAATCCAAATACACACAAGCTGTTTCTTTTAGCACTTTCTTCTTTTTTCACTTTCTCTTCCCGGGGTTGCTATTCAGTTACAAAGTTCCAGTTAAGATGTATCTTTTAGAAGTCTTGTTAGGATTTAATCAGATTCTTGTAAATTCCAGGCAGTCTCCTCCTTCCAAATCTTCCTTTTATTCTTTTCCTCTCCCTTCCCACTTACAGCAAGAAAATGTTTTTTTTAAATGTTCAGAAATCCTTATTGTCCCCTTGACATTTAATTATCCAGTTTAAATACCTCTTAATGCCAAAGCGGGTTTTTCCGATTTCTCATAAGTTCGCTGTCAACGTAAGGAAAGAGAGTGAAAAAAAAAACTTTCCCTTTTAACTTTCATTCGCTGCTTCCGAGTCTTCTTTGGGAGCGATGTATTTTTTACAAAATTTAAATTCCAGGGTACCTTAGTTGTTGCTTTTTGTCCCGGTCAGCCAAAAACTTTCACTTCTTAACTTCCTCCTGCACTTTCTTTTCTGGCTGAGTGCTTCTTTGAGGCGGCCATTTCTGACCGCTGCTCTTACCGCCTTCGGAAAAGGGAGTTTAGCGGCTGGGGAGGAGAGGTACGATTCTCGACCCTGCCAGATCTCCCCTATCTTCACCACCTCTACGGGGTGGCTTAGCCCTGAAGCCAGGTGGCTCGGGGCACTCCAGCGGCGAGCGCAGGCAGAAACCGTGCACGATCGCGGATTCCTGCCTGCTCCGAAGTGCTGCAAACCGGAACTCCCGGGACAAAGTGTTTTTGTCAACTAAATATCTCAAGTTGAAACTTCCTAGTAGAAAGCTGGACTCTGAATTCTTGGGTCCATTCCCTATATCTAAGATAATCAATCCAGTGACAGTCCAATTAAGTCTCCCTCGGCGTTGGGGAAAATACACTCAGTGTTCTGCATTAGTTTGTTGAAGCCTGATGTAGGGTCAACTTTAAGGCCAATACCAGCAGCTCTCCCTAAACCTCTGATTGTACAGGGTGAGACACATTATGAAATAAAGAAAATTTTCAATTCTAGATTACACCGGGGACGATTACAATATTTGGTGCTATGGAAAGGCTACCCTTTATCAAAAGCTACTTGGGTGAAAAGTTGGGATATACATGGTTAACCAATTCCATGAAATATTCCCTGACAAGCCAAAGAGTCCCCTGGGAGGGAGGAGAGGGGGTAAAGGGCATCACATTAACCCCTGGTTATGTTTTGTTTATTGTATCTTCCAGGACATGATTTTTTCAAGGGGGCATGCCTATCAGCCTTGGAAGCGTATTGAGCCATATTGAGATTTGATGCTGTCACAATTGAGCTTGAGAAAGTGGGAATTCATTTGAGTATATCTAGTTAGACAAAATAAAATTCTTTCAAGGTCACGAAGTGTTGCGCATAATGAATGGGAATCTTACTTTAGGACGGATGGTTATTTTTCCATGTGATGTGATGATGGCTAAAGGGGGATGGATTTGTAGTTTTGACTTTTGCAAGAAAGCCTGAGACTTTCAGATTCAGGATTCCACAGATGTGCCAGTTACTATCCAAATAAAGGAACCTTTCAGAGATGTCTGTCTCGGAGTTATTGGGTTGGAATGGAGGGTTGCTGGAACACTGACAAAATGGTTGTCCCAAAAGTGCTTTTTCAAGAGGAAACTGGACTTTCTGGTTTTTCTTTGAAGACGTTTCACTTCTCATCCAAGAAGCTTCCTCAGCTCTGACTGGATGATGAAGAATGGAATTGTTGAATTAAGGCAATCCCACCTCCCCCCATGCATCCTGTTCCCTCCCTCCCCATCTTTTAGCTTTCAGTTTTATATTGATTGGGATTTCTATTTTTATGGTTTTAGAAATATTTGTCAGAATGTAAATGTTTTAATGTTAGAAATTGCCTAGAGTCATTTCGTTCAAGAACTAACAAATGTATAAATATGCATTTATTTTGAAGTTTGCACTGAAAGCATACTGTAACACATTTTTGGTGCTTCTTTAATTCTCTCTTTCATCTTTCTTTCACATTCTTGGTTATAAATAAAATTTCCAAGAAAAGTTAAAAGCAACCTGTCATTCAAGATTTCAACTACTATGCCTGTGGGCCTCCATTTCATTTTCCTTCTCCTTGGCTCAATTTTTTTTTAAAAAAAACATATATGCTTATACAATCTATAGTATCTGCCTTGTATGACTTTTTCAGAAGGATTGTTTTATTCAAAACTTACTTCTAAGCTTTCAAATTTAGAACACTGGGACTTCAACACCAAGTGTTATAGTCATTATAATATTGCTGTATTGTTGACTAAGTCAGCATCTCTTTGCTAAATGTGTATATTGTTATGCTATTACACTGTGTTCTCAATCCTTCCAAGGAATTTTTCTCTTAAATAAACAGCTCTTAATAGATATCTATCATAATCATGACTGTAGTAGCAAATGCAGATAAGAATAAATAATTGAAATACATTGTCTTGTAGAGATAATGCTATGCCAAATATTTGTTACAGGTAGATAGTATTTCTTTGCAATTTGGAGTGTTTTATGATTCTTATTAAGTCTATATAAATGCCAAAACACTAACTGTGTGCAGCTATACAACCTGCAGAATTTTAAAAGCATAATTACAATTCAGGAATTTATGGCCACTATATCTCACTATACTATCAAAATGTTAAAGTGAAACACAACCAGTAAACAAGTTTATGGCAATTTAATACGTAGTATCCTGCCATATAAATTAGTAACATGGATCTTAAAATAGACAGCTTTCTGGATTTACTAACATTCTTTTATAAAGTCTAGTAACTAAACCACTGAGTGATAGGAAATTACATAAAACAAGAACATGGCTTTTACCTATCCTGACCTAAGTTTTTTTTACTAAAATGATTCATGATACTAGTAAACCAGCACAGTTTTAAAAATGTCTTCAAACTTTATAGTTGTTTGAAATGAAAATGCACAGGATGACTTCATAGATTAGAAACAACAATGTGCTTTCATTGAAATTGGCTGCCATTAAAGTATCTGTAATTTTAAGATGGTAGACGAATTCTAGCAGCAATAGCACTTAGACTTCACAGTACTTTATATACCACTATACCACTTTATATACCACTATACCAGTATACCACTTCACAGTACTTTACAGTCCTCTCTGCGTGGTTTACAGAGTTAGCATACAGCATCCAACAATCTGGGTCCTCATTTTACTAATTTTGGAAGGATGGCAGGCTGAGTCAACCTTGAGACAGTGAGAATTGAACTGCCAAACTGCTGGCAGCTGGTAATCAGCAGAAGTAGCCTGCAGTACTACATTTTAAGCATTGCACCATCATGGCTGTAGTAGGAATGATAGTGGTAACAAGAAATGGTCTTGTTGAAAATAAAGTTGTTCAAAACAGATCCAGAGAAAATCATCTCATTAATTTGACAATGAAGACCCAAATTCTAGAACATGCCAATAGACAATTAGTAGACGGTTCATGATATTTTTCTTCGCATATTCATTCTGCTTCTGCTTAGAATGCAGTTGAACTGTATGTCATAGTTTGTTTGCTGCATATTAATCTTTGCATACTATTAGGTGCTCCCACTTCATAAATAGTGAAAAATTCATTAGGTAGAGCTTAATTTGAATAAAAGGAAATAAATAAAGGAAACTTATATTATGCTGGGAAAATCTATAAACTTCATGATGCACTCAGTTTTTATTCTTTCAATTTCTGTTTACATTTATTAGATATATTTTTTAAAAGTTTGTAAACATTTTGCAAATGCACAAGATAATTTAAAAAATATTTTCCACTACTATACTGAACAATTGCACATATTTCATTTCTTTCTCTATACATTTATCTTTAATATATTAATTTTGTGCAATTTGTTCAAATGCCAAACTACAATACAAAGTTTTTGTCTACTGGTGTTTTAGGTGCATATCCAGAAATTAAAGATGGGGTAATTTCACAGGGCTATGGGCAATTTCTGAACCACAATTTCTGTTCATAGTATACTTTTATTTATTGTTTATTTACAAATGTAAAATCATAACAGAGTGAAGGCAAAGTGTTTCTCAAAGGAATCACTGAGTGCTTCATAATGTAGTAAATTCTTAATTTAATGACTTTGGACACAAGAGATAAACTGTTTGTTTAGGTTACATCCACACTGATTTTGTCCATTAAATTAACATTTTTACTGCACATGATACCATTCAGGTCAAATGTATGGGAAATATATACATAGATCAAAGTAGTGCAAATGAATACAAATGATATAGATTAGATTTAGTGGACATTTGATTGAAGGGACACCCTGTCTTTCCAAATACCCATTAAATTTAAGTTCTAGTGATTGTCAACATGCTGCAGTGTTACAGAATCTTCAGTTCAATTAAATTCAACTGTTTTTCTTGATTTTCTCTGTCCCCAATTTCCTATTGTAGCGGCTTTCTGTTCTAGAAAAACATAGATTTAAGACTCTTCAAGTACATTAAGAAGCATTCAAAAGTGTAACTGTTGCAATTTCAAGCTACTTTTAGTATTGATGGGAATGATACATCAAAGTCTTGAGAAAGGTTCTACACCTTTAAAAGATTACTCAATTATTTTGCTCATGTTCTTAACCCCATATTAATCTGTAGGGGTTGTGATTAGATTTTAGTCTAATGCTTTGAACTAGCCATTCCTCATTATTTAGGAAAGCAACTGTAGTCTTTTCCTGTTCTTGTCTGTCCTATCATATAACCCTAACCCTAACCCTAACCCTATCATATAATCAAGAGGCTGAAGAGGAGCTAAAGGGTTAAATTGTTCTTCCATTCTGTATTTCAACTGACTCTTCCCTGCCTTTTCATATGGTACTTATATAATTAATAAATCCAGGTGAAATAGTGATTTTTAATAATCAAGTCCAGAAAGAAGTTAAAGTCCTTCCTATTTCCATTAGTCACTTCTTTCTTGATTTTTTGTTGTTGTTTCTAAAGCAATATCAAGTATAGGACTGAAGTCATTTTTATTTGATCCTAAGTAGGAAAACTGGCAGTAATACAATGTTAAATTATTATGAAAGTAGAATTGGTTATTCCAGTCTTTTTCTTGAAAATCTTTAGTGATAGAACCCTGACAACTTTAGGAGACAAACCTGTTTCATTGGTCAATAGCTCTCATTGTCAGGGAATTTCTCTTTAGTTCAAACTTGGATCATTTATTAGTATGTAACTAGCCACTTCTATACCAACATATCTATCTAACTGACAAAACCAAAGACAATGTTTCATTGCACAAAATTCAGAAGTGATATCCAAATAAAAAACATAAATATATTCTCCACTTTGAATAGAACAATCAATTTATGTCATTACTGCTTTATCACCCTTGCTGTTGAAAGAATATGTATTTCTATTTGCATTGTTTTTATTGTGCAAATAGAAATACATAATATTTACAAACTCACCATTTATATTAACAAAATTCACTGTATTCTTTCAGATTCTTTAACCTTAAAGGGCATTTTTTCATCCATTTTAAAGCACTAAGCACTTCTTTAAAAGCATTTATAAAATTAAAACTTTCTAATACATCTTTTAAAACTTCTTCTTAGCATATATATTTTGAAGTTCACCTTTAGACCAATGAATATAATAAAGAGATAATATACCTAATAATCCATGTTACCACTGCTGAGACTAGCTCTTGCCCAAAGATGGAGAGGAAATGATATGCCAGAAGAGATGGAAATAATTAGAAAAATTTGGTCATGTGTTGAAATGGATAGAATAACTCAAGAATTAAAAGATAAGACTGAATCTGATTATTACAGAATTTGGGAGAAGTTTTACCAGTGGTTTAAAAAAAGAAAGGAGTAATTGTAGCAAAGATGGTCAATATTTATGTACATATGTAAATTTGTATTTTTTATTATGTATGCACCACGTTCATTGTTTTTAATTTTTTTTCCTGTTTGTTGTTCATTAATAAAAATTATTTTTAAAAAATCCAACTAACTCCAATTATTTTATTAAAGTTAGAAAACTCTTTCCAAGTTACCCTCATAGAAGAATTATTTTTTTTCTTGTATACATCCTTTCTAAAGCTCTTAACATAGATATTTTTCAAACACAGTTTCAATAATATTTTACAAACTTTAGGAATTACTTAAGCATTATATATAAAGACAAAATACATTCTCAAATGATTTTAGGATAAAACTGTCTTTCAGTTACAAATATCAAACTGACTCATTAAATTTAAGTCACTCCGTCCAGCTTGTCATCATGAAATGAAATCTTTTTCTTCTCTGGAATGCTTGTCAAGTAGTTATAAGCTTCTCTTTTTCTCAAGGATTTCTCAACCTTCTTAATATCCATGAGGTAAAAGTCCCAAACCTGTTCTTTTAGAAGTTGAAAGTTTTCTTGGAGCTATTCTTTCAACTGTATTGGGAGACTTCTATTTAAACCATCATAATAAAAATTGGTTTCAGGTTTATATCCATAAATTACAATTAACTCCTCCGCATTGTCAGCTACTTGTGAAATTTCCTCAGAGGTCTGATAACTTTCCACATATATTTGCACCTTTGATTGGAGATATAGCTCTATATCCTTGGAGCATAATTCATCTATAAAGTGATGAATTTTCCAAATACATCTCTAATAATTTTCTCTTCCATCTTCTTAACTTCCTCTTTGGTCACTTGAATTGCTGACCAATCAGGAATCATAAAAATTTGAAAGTTTTAGTTTTAGTCACCCATAGCAAAAAAGCCCAAGCTACAAATTACTAAAAATAATAAACTGGAATCATATCTTTCTTCCCTTATATTTATACATCATTTTTTTTAAAAAAAGATAGTCCACACTTCCTTATTTTAGCTTGCCTTAATAGCCTTCTTCCTTGTTGTTTTAACAAAAAGAAATCCCCAAATGGCAAAGAAAGTAAAAAGTTAAGGTTGTACAGTGCTAAAAAGAGTTGGAAGTCAATTACTTTTTCTTTCTTCCTTTGTATCTCATATTTTCTTTCCCCCTTTTCTTTTCTTCTCTTAATTTCCTATTTTTATTTTTATTTGTATGACATTGATAAAACAATAAAAGTATAAAAAAGTATAAAATATTCTCTGAGTTGCTAGACTACCTGTTTTGCCTGATTATAATCTTTTAAAGCAACTTTTAATTAAGAAAAAAAGTATAGAGTCCCTTTATACTCTTTATGTGTATGACTATATTCCCACTCACGCCAGTAATACTATTATTAAATTTGCAGATGATACAACAGTGGTGGGACTCATCTCCAGGAGAGATGAGTCTGCCTACCGAGATGTGGTGGACTGGTTGCTTTCATGGTATGGAGACAATAACTTGGTGGATAAGGATCAGATCAGACATCCGGTCCTTGCTTATCAATGGACACCGAGTGGAACAAGTGGCCAGTTTTAAGTTTCTGGGTGTTACCCTAAAAGAGGACCTGACCTGGGGTGCCCACATTGCAGCACGGGTCAAAAGGGCCAAGCAGAGATTATACTACCTGAGACTTCTCAGAAAACAACAACTGAATGAAAAACTGCTAGTGACCTTCTACTGCTGCACCATAGAGAGTATTTTAACTTACTGCAGCTATGTATGGTTTGCCAATTGCACAGTGGCAGGTAGAACAGCACTCCAGAGAGTTAATGTCATTGCCCAGAAGATCATTGGTTGCCCTCTCCCTTCTTTGGAAGAGCTTTATAGCTCCTGCTGCCTTAAGAAAGTTCAAAACATTCTCAAAGATCCATCTCATCCTGGGCACTCTTTTTTTGAATTATTACCATCTGGCAGAGGGTACAGGATAATAAAAACAAGGACAAATAGGCTGAAAAACAGCTTCTATTCAGGGGAGTAGCTCTGTTGAATTCTACTGTATAGTGCAGTGTTGGTGCGGTGTTGGGGGTTTTCAATTCAATGTGTGGAATGTGAAGGATATGTGTTTGTGTTTATTTTCATTAAATTAGTTACAGCAAGGTGAATTGCAGTGCTGGGTTGTAAAATATATTGGTTCAGGACAAAATCAATATTTTTTTATAATGGCCTGTTAACTTGTTATTACTTTTGCAATGGCTTTAATTATGGAGATTCATCCCATTTCCAATACTGATAGATGAAAACAGTATACACACACACACACATATATATATATATATATATATATATATATATATATATATATATATATATATATATATATATATATATTTTTCTCCGAGATTGGATAGGTTATTGATGAGTCTCATTTTCTCAGGTTGTCTCACGTAAGATTCAGTGAAGTATCTGACGAGGCAACGTTTGATGAAGTCTCATTCATCATCTTCAGGACCATAACAAGATCCACTTCAAATTCGGCTCTCAGAAACAAATATATATATATATATATATATATATATATATATATATATATATATATATATATATATATATATATATATATATATATAGTGATGTGATCTTCTTCTTCTTCTTCTTCTTCTTCTTTTCTTCAGCGTTTGTCCGCCTGGCGGTCGCTAATATATATATATATATATATATATATATATATATATATATATATGTATGTATGTATGTATGTATGTATGCTTGTATATATAACACACACACACATATATATATATATGTGTGTGTGTGTGTGTGTTTTGTGTGTATGTGTATGTGTATGTATACATATATATGTGTGTGCATGTGCGCGTGCGCACACACACACACACACATATATATTCTATAATTATGAATATATATATATATATATATATATATATATATATATATATATATATATATATATATATATTTTCTTAAGTTTTCATGGGTACTTACATGTATGGCATTCGGCTTTGTTCGGTATTTTCCCACGTCATTGTAGTTGTTCTTTTTAAAGTTGTAGCAACGTTTCAGCAGAATCTCATCTGCCATCATCAGGCTTCTGTATAGTGTTCGTCTGTGAGTCAGACTTTACAGTGGTTTCAGATTTAAATTTGGGGCAGCCTATTGCTGTTCCAGAATGGTTTTTCTTCATCCTGATTGGTTGGAGTCTTGGTCTGTGTTTATTGGTCTCGGAGTTTGCTGTGTTCTGCTTGATTGGTGTCTCTAATATCTTCTGTCTGTTTTTGGCTCTTTTGTATCTTGATTGGCTGGCAGCATTGTGTTACTTTATTGGAGGCCTTTAGTGCAGCAGCTTCGGGTAAATGGCGGCTATCATTAGTTTTCATCCAGCTCAAACACACCCCAACCAGGCACCCAGATGAAACCCAGCTTCCTAACTAATGATAGCCATCCATTTACCCGAAGCCAAGCTGCACTAAAGGCCTCCAATAAAGTAACACAATGCTGCAGCCAATCAAGATACAAAAAGAGCCAAAAAACAGACAGAAGATATTAGAGACACCAATCAAGCAGAACACAGCAAACTCCGAGACCAATAAACACAGACCAAGACTCCCAGCCAATCAGGATGAAGAAAAAACCATTCTGGCACAGCAATAGGCTGCCCCAAATTTAAATCTGGAACCACTGTAAAAGTTGTCCACAACACCTCTACTTCCTTTATTTTTATTTTTAGGGAAGAAATATAGTCCAGAAAAAAATACTATTGATTTTTGTACTGATTGCTTTGGGGTATTGTGTATTTCCTTTGATAATATAGTTATTCTAAGAAATATAGGAAAATAAACTATGTTCCTTTAAAAGTCCAGCACCACTCTTAGCATAGTGAGATTGTTAAAAGATAGAGGATTAGTGTTAAGGTTAGGATTCTTTGTCCACTTTATGCATTTTAAAATGTAAATGTATTTTTGTTAAAGCTCATTGCATTTTTTTTCTTGGAAAATATAAATGCTAGCTGAATTTTGTTCACTCTGCCATAGTTTCACTGGAAGTGGAACAGTGAAATATGTTCCAAGCAATACTGTTGGCAGAACTACAATTAATCCCTTACTCCCACTTGAACTGAAATCCCATTTGTATAGGGCTACAAATTGGAAGAATTTGTACAGCTCTATAGTCTAAAGGCTTATGCTTTAGTGGCAGACTCAGGGACTGGTCAACCATGCAGCAACTGTGGTGAAGCTAAGAGGATTTATAGTTGGTTTTTCATGCACAGATGAGTTATATTATTAGTAGTGTACATCAAGTTTGTTGAGATTATCCTTTGAGTGTATTTGAATTTTGATTAACGAAAACATAATCTCCTAAATACTGATTCTTTAACCCATTTTCTGCATGTTCTACATTTCACAGACAAATAATATTGGTGGATAAAGGAAAATTAGGGAACGTGATAATTTTAAAGTTTACGTTTTCAGAAGGAAGTTATTATGAAGGTAACTTTAAACTATGTTGTAATTGCTGATTGCTAATTTTAGTACCCCTCTTGAATTCCCTCACTTATTCTATTAATCATTCATTTTGAAACAGTACTGAGATGATTAGGTGACTGGAGGCTAAAACGTACAACGAACAGTTGCAGAAATTGGGCTTGGCTAGTCTAGTAAAGAGAAGGACCAGGAGAGACATGATAGTGGTCTTCCAATATTTGAGGGGCTGCCACAGGGAGGAAGGGGTCAAGCTATTTTCTAAAGCACCTGTAGGCCAGACAAGGAATAATGGATGGAAACTGAACAAGGAGAGATTTAACCTGGAAATAAGGAGAAACTTTCTGACAGTGAGAACAATCAACCAATGGAACAGCTTGTCCTCGGAAGTTGTGGGAGCACCATCACTTGAAACTTTCAAGAGATTGGACTGCCATTTGTCAGAAATGGTGTAGGGTCTCCGGCTTGGGCAGGGGGTTGGACTAGATTACCTACAAGGTCCCTTCCAACTCTGATGATCTGTTATCTGGTATAGAATACTGGTTCAAATGGCTATTTTAAAGTCTGAGTTTTTAAATTCTTTGTAATATTCTTTTGACAGAGATCCAAAAATTTTCCAGTTACATTTTCAAAGGATTTGTGATCTGCTAGTAAGAATTGAAAAAGAATATGTTTCCAAGTATGTATTTCCACACATTTTCACTTATGTGAAGGTCGTGTTGAACAGTAGTGGGAGATCAGGAAGTTCACAAAAAATATGAATAGAAGATATATGCAAAACAAGAAAGCCCAGATTCATTAGCTACTTAAAGCAAGGAGAATATACTATGAACAAAAACAATCCTTAAAATCATACTTATTTCAGTTACAACTAAATAAAATAAATTAAATTAAAGACAAAGTCTTTACCATCATTGAAATAATTGAATATAATAATTAAATTTATAGAATAATAATCTAGTCTATGTATCTGACTAGGGAAGTTTTCCCTATCTGACTAGGGAAGGTAATTCTCTTAAAGAATGAGGATTTGTGAATTGTTATAATTCTAAAATATTATCTTGCCTATTGTGCAGGATTTTTTTCTTGCGAAAGAGAATTAGATTCTTAGGAAGACCCAGTTTTCTGTAAATGAATGTTGAAATATTTGCTGTGAAATGAAAAAAAAAAGAAAGACTCATAATTGAGTGAAATTTTTTTCCGGGGAATAACTGCATCAAGTTGCTGTCATCAGGTAGCATATCAATTTAATAAAATATTATGGTTTGTTGCACAGTCAGCCAGATGTTTAGATTGGATTTGGCCTTTTTATGCAAAGAATGTGGGATGAGCAGATGTTGTTGTCTGATGGTATTAAAGGTTTTGTTGCAGGTATAAGCAGTTCCAAGTAGAGCTTCTTTTTGCAATTGACTGGTATGATTTTGTCAATGCCAATGGTGTTCAAGTGGTGTTCCAGATGTTTTGGGATTGTACCCACACCACCTTTCATTATTGGTAGTATATTTGCTTTTTTCAAAATCACAGTCATTCTACATCTTTTTATTATGTGATTTTCACTATTTTTTTAACTTTTCCAGGTGATACCAAGTCCACTATCCAGGCATTTTTTTCTTTCTTATCAACAATTATTAAATGTTACGTGTCTGTTTTAATGCTAAAGTCCCATTAGCTTCTTCATTACTTTGTCTGTTTTGTTGCCCTACCAAATATTGTTTGGTTTTTGGTAAGGAAATCGTATCTCTGGAAATAATAATAATAATAATAATAATAATAATAATAATAATAATAATAATAATAATAATAATAATAATAATAATAATAATAATAATAATAATAATAATTTTGGTCTTCATATGCATCGTATTCTTCATCAAAACTTAGAATATAGTTAGTAATATATCAGTGAAGTACATATTTGGATCTATGCAGTATGGCCTTTTGCAATTGATATATGGAAATTTTGTCAATATGCATATCTTCTAAGAGTGCTATCCAATATTTTTTCATATAGCAACCAGTGTACAGTCCACCACTGGGATATCCATGGCTCATTTATGCCATTACCTTTCAATTTTGATTTTCAGATCTTAATTTCTTAAAATCTTCTCTTATTCTTTGTCTTCTATTCTACTGGTATTGCCAGTACAGTAAGAGACAACTTAACCCCTATTTCTATATCCAATCTCTGGAGATTTCCTTCATTCTAAAGGAACAAACTGATCTATCTTTCCCCTGGCCCAATTAAAATATCATAGAGAAGTGAAACAGCATAGAGGAGTCTAAAATCTCTAAAAAAAAATTAGAACAAGGGTTTCTGAATACAAAACAGATGGGGCCAGGGCCAAAACAACAAAACAAAACTGATTTAATTAAATGTAATTAATATTATATTGCATTGATTAAAATCTGTTAATATGATCATTCAATTTTTATTTTATTTTATATTAACATTTCCTTCTGTCATATAAAAAATTACAGTTCTGCAACAATTGCTGGATAAGCTAGAAGATATTTACTATGCCTTTGATGATGTGTCATCTTTTTGGTTAAGTAGGATGTAGTTCTAGCAAAATCTCTAGCAATTCAATTTTCCAAATTGTTAAATAAAATTAAACAGTAGTGTTTGTATTTTATTTTTTACCATGAATTAAAAATGAAATGTGATTGTTGAAAGTTATAATGCTTAAGCAAATGAAATAGCTGAGCATAGAAATGTGGAATAAAAGTTGACAATCTGCAATATAAATTGATTAACTCATCAGATTTTGTTTCAATGAATAACATGAAATGATAGCTGACCTTTCTTGGAGAAGCCAGATGTTGATATCACATTTTCTCCCTGATTGTTTATGAGCTCTGTCCTCATTCTTTCATAAAATGTTCCACTTGTAAATCTTCCTGTTTAAGTCTATACATAAATTTATAATTGATGTTAAAGTTTTACAAAATTTCATTCTCAGTCAGACTGTTTTATATGGTGTGCAGTATCACTTTATGTTATACAATTGTGCTTTGTCTAACAAGCTGTCAGGAATTCAAAACACATATTAATAGAAATATTTGGTTTAATAGTTTGGTGTTTACACATTATTTCCAGCTATAGTCATAGAATTAGCTGCTGAACTATGCTGATAATATGGGTCTAGTTTATTATGTTTCTCTTTGTCACATTTCTGGATGCAAGATTATAAAAAGGATTCTTGACAGAAAACATAATTTATTCTACTCCTGGCAAAGCATTTGGGATGATATTTCAAAATATTGCTAATTTATAAGAGACTTTGATAAGAGAACAGTAAGTTTCAATGATGAATAAATTCAGTTTATGCAGTACTGTATACACCCAAGCATACAGACAATTGAGAGACTGCCCTATTCCACAAGACTTGTTAACAACTTTAAAAGCAACTACTCCAATTAAAGAAGAACACAGGACATGTATGTACTGAAGGAAATACACACCCTGAACAAAAGATTCACTACCTATCCTATGCCAAGAGCTGGGACGTTCCCAAGTTTTCAGAAACTTTCTAAACTTCATTGCAGTGTGAGATATACAAATGTCTTGGAGAATGCTCTTATGGACAGCTGTTTTAATATTATCTGATCCTGATAATAGTGTTTGATGGAAGGCACCTAGGGGGCATCTATTTATCCTGATCTTACAGGATGAGAGAAACTATCAGACGGGTAGTCCCCACATACCCAGCCCCTATGTGCAGGCTTTATGTGCAGAAACCAGTATCTTGAACTGTACCCAGAACCCAACTGGCAAGAAGTGCTACTTAAATAACAATAGTGGGCACATTCCTATTTGGGCATGTCAAAGTAATGGCCATTCCAGTTGGTCTACAGAAGCAGGCCAGTTTAGAGGACATTGCAGTATTCCAGACATGAGATGTCTAGAGCATGAGGGACAATCTGGAGAGTCTCAGAGTCATTCTGAATATAATTAACCTCAACACTTTGCCTTCTTGTCTTCAGCAGCAGCTTTTACATACTGTTCTGTGCTTCCTTTGGTTTTGATTTAACAAATTGCATAAATTATCAATAGTAGTCACTGTGACAGGGATCTTGGAGTCCTAGTAGACAATCACTTAAATATGAGTCAGCAGTGTGCTGCAGCTGCCAAAAAAAAAACCCCAACATAATTCTAGGCTGCATTAACAGAGGGATAGATTCAAGATAATGTGAAGTGTTAACAGCAATTTAAAGTGCTTCAGTAAGACCACACTTGGACTATTACATCCATTTTTGCATGCCATGAAGTTAAAAAAAGATGTTGAAACTCTAGAAAGAGTGCAGAGAACAGCAACAAAGATGATTAGGGGACTAGAGGCTAAAACATGTAACGAAATGGTTGTTGGAATTGAGTATGGTTAGTTTAATGAAAAGAAAGACTAGGGGTGAACTAGAAGACTTCCAAAACCTTTCAACTCTGCTATTCTGTTACTAAATTTAAAGAATTTTATTTCATTATCAAATAGGCGGAGACATAATTACTAACAGTTTTTAAATATTAAATTAATTTAATTATATTCAGAGGTGGATTGAAATTTAGATTGTATTTAGATACACCCTAGCACTGCTTAATGGTTTTGTGCACACAATTTGCAGCATAGTATGTCTCAAGGTGAAATCACATAGGATGCTATGAAGCGGTAGATGCACTTTAATGTAGCACACTGATGGCCCTAAGTCACTTATATCAGTTCTATTCATACTTCTTGGAATTAACGACATCAATATTCCATATACATATAGAAAAAGAATGAATATATCAGAAAATAGCAACTAAACATAAGTGAATGAATGAATAATGAACTTGCCATATAGCCAACAAAATGCCTTTTGTATTGCTTTACATTTTGCAACAAATTATTGCTTAATAGAACCAGTTACTAAATGAAATCTGAAATGACATTAAAACTGAAATTGTTAGAATGAATAAGTTTACCATGTGACTGAATGTCCCTTACTGAAATATGTTTACTGCCTTTATGGAAATTACCTTTCATTTTAATATGAAATGTGTATGCAGGATTCTAATGCTTTCATCCAAATGACAAAAGAAGTGTCACGCCATTGCAAGAAAACTTATTTCCCTTTTGTATGTGTTTGAGAATATGTACAAAAAGGTGGAACTCATGCTGCAATTGCATTACGCTGTTTATATAATTTGGTTTCTTTGACCTTCCCTACCAGCACCATAGATTCCTTCATGAGCTTTGTAATGTTTTGTGCATTATTCTTGAGTTTGCTCTTTTCTCAATGCCAATAAAAGTAAATCTTTGGCTTAAATTTAGGATATCTATAGACATAGCCTATATGATGTTTTCTTGACAACAACATGCAAACAGTTTACTTCTGTTTTTAATTCCTTGGCTTAAACTATAGTTTTGGATTCCCTCTGGTTTCCTTTACAAGACTAACTAGACCACTCTTCATAGTTTTAGAACCTAGGTATCATTTTGATGTTGGTACTAAGGCAGATTTTATCAAGAGGTAATATAATGTCTTACATGAATAAAACCAAATAAATACAACATTACCTAAATTCTAATGTCTTCAGTTTTTGCATAGAAAGGAAATTAAACTGAGGTCTTCAGCAGCAGATTGTAAAAGGGAGTTCTGAGATAACGGTGGCAAAATAAGGATGTATGGTCCTATACCTTAGCTGTTATTTTAACCTTTAAAGTATAACACCTACTACTCTTACAACTAGATCTTCTTTTTAATACTATCTGAAGAATAGTTGCATTGATTATTAAAGTCAGGCAATGCTCTGTCTATACAATATGCTATGAGAGCTGACATTTGGTAAGTGTGATGACATCCATACCACCTATCACTCTCTTCCCATAGTATAAATGTAATATGATCAGAGTGCCATAACCTGGTCAAAAAGACTGATCAGCTTTTCAACAGGCCTAAGTATGACATATACAATTATGCAAGTATGAAGCCACTAAGACCATTTGGAGATGGGTATGAGAGTAGCTTAACACAGGGGTGCCCAACCCCCAAGCCATAGCCCGCTACTGGGCCTTGAGCCCTGGGCCTTGAGCCCTTCTGCCCAGGCTGCAGAAGTGGCAGCGTATGTGCGGTATTAGTGGAAGCAGTGGGCATGTGTGCCCAGCGCTTGTGTGAAACCATCCCCTCTTCCCCCCTTTCCCGGCTGATCTGCAAAACCAGAAAAATTGGGGACATCTGGCGTAACATTTTATTATAAGAGGTTATATTGCACAACCTGTCTTTAAAATTTATAACAATGTTGCCTAAATCAATGTTTCTTCTTTTTTTTTTTTTTTAAACAAGTTTTATTAATTTTTAAAACACACAAATTATCATTATTCATTACATGTTTAAACCTTTTTCCCTTATAAATTTAACAAGTCAGATAAATTATAATTCTGTTTTAAACCATTTCCATATAATATACCAAAACCTCTTATTCAATTTCTCTTTACTTCTCTTTACTCTTATTCAATATCATTATTATTATTTCATCTGTTTCTTTCTGACTTAGTTACCATTATTCTCATTCTATATTTCTACAAGTTTTTACCAATTCTCCCCCAAAAAGACATATACACACAACACACAAAACATAAAAAAATTATCTTTTTGGAAAGTAACTTGGACCCAGGTGTCTCTCTCTTCATGGACTTCAATTATATTCATGCTCATCTTACATATCATTACTTATTTTATTTACCATTCTAAGCCTTCTATATTAACTTCTCCACATATTTCACACTTCTTAATTCTACCTTAATTAATCATCTTAGTTTAAATCATTATATTTGTATCTTTTGTCCATTTTTATCATCCCTTTGTCTCATCCCTTATGAAAAAAAAAGAAAATCAGTTTCTCCTGAAATCATTAATCAGAGTATGATGCCTTTCTATCTCCCCCTAAGTTAATCAAATTAATCTTTAAAATAATATCTAATACCCAATCAGATTTTGCTTGGTACATTCTATCTAACTAATACATCCAACACAATTAAATGCATAATTAGAGAATAAATCCAAATATTAAAAAGAAATACTATAATAAAAATTTTATAATAACATCAATACCATAATTTTATTAAACTCTTTAATTAAAACAATATTCTAAACCTCTCCTATTATTAAGTTTTAATACCAATCATTTTTAAACATTTTAACATTTTAATCTCTTATCAACTCTTAAACCATTGCAATACTACCATCTCATCTTATGTACCTTGCAAAATCTTTTTTTAAAAAAAAAATTATACTTTATCCATTATCCATAAAAATTCCTTTTTTCCATTTAATTTCAAAACGTTGTAGCTTTTCTCCACCTTTTCCCTTTCTTTCTTTTCCCAACAAACCTTTCTACCCCCCTTCTTCTAGCCTCTGCCTTACCGGCTTCCCTTCTCTGTCGTATTTCTTTTCCCCTTTGTTTACAATCATCATATTGGTTTTGCACTTTATTTTTCCCTTTCTTAAATGTTTTTTAGATCTTAAGTCCTTAAATCCTTTAGTTTTCTTCTTTTCTCTTCTTTTCTTTTCTTTCTCTCTTCCTTTTTCTGGATCAAATTCTGAGATTCATTAAAGATGGCTCCTTCCTTTCTTTCTTGTTCCTCTGCTGTCTTCATCTGTTGTAATTTTTGTTGATAATTAGTAAGCGCCATTTCTAAGAAAAGAAAAGCTTCTTCCACACCATTTCTCAGTTCCTCAACAGAAAGAGCCATTATAAATCTTTTCTTTTCTTTTCTCCTTCTTTCTTCTTACAACAACCAGAATATTCAAAAGAAAATAAAAAAGATAAAACAGTCCCAAAGTTATCAATCAGTCCAAACCAAGGCAGAGTTCTCACTTTCACCTTCTGGGGTGATATCAATCAAAGAGAAAGAAAGTCCAAATCTGTTTAAAGTCTTGTTACAATATATTCTAGTCTTCAAATCCTTAAGGCATCTGCTCCAACAAATCTTAGCATACAAATATTTTCTTTTTAATCCTCTCTCTTCCCACTCATCGCTTAAATCCAATTTCCACCTAAAAAAATAGGTTTCTTAATATCCAGTTATTTATTCCGTAGGAAAAGAGGAAAGCTATCCTTTCAGCACCTTCCAGCAGCGCTTTTTCCTCTTCTGGCAGGTATTATTCAGAAAGTCATACTTTTCAGGAATTTTATTAAATATGTCTTAGAGTCCTAGGAGCCAAGAAAAACTTTCTCCTCTCAATCACTTTCTCCACTTCCTCCTCGCATTCTTACCCGGCTGCCAGCTTCTTTGTGGCGGCCATTACGGTCCCGCTGCACGTCCTGGAAAGGGGTTCTGCCGGCCAGGAGGGTCTGCAGCACCCCAAACCCTTCTCCGGATCCCCTACCTTCAGCTGCCCTGCAGGGCCTAGCTCGTCCGCTGGTGGAGCCCCAAAAGCTAGCGCGCAGGGATCGCGCAGCTCGAAATCCCTGCCGCTCGAAGCCGACAAACCGGAAGTCCCCAATCAATGTTTCTTCTATTATTCATAGGTAAGCATTTCTTATGAAGATATTAAAGCTTTGAACACTCTCACCCCAAAAGTATTTCCAAGTAAATATGAAAACGAACTGTAATTATTTTCAGTGAACCTGTCTTTCATAAATATCTATGGATATTTGATAGGTATGTCCTATCTTAATTCATGCAAATGAAATTGGGATGAAATTTTCTAGAAAAGAGAGTGTTAGGATTTAGCGTGTATAATTTCTCTTGAGAGATTAGAAACCATTAGTCATAAAAATAGGTATATTTTATTGTCAGTGGTTTGTAAATTAATACAGTTTGTCCTTGCAAAGCGTTATCTTCTTTTTCAGTTGATGCAATACTTTTTTTTCCTATACAGTGAAATAAATACAATAATATAAATCAGGCTTCTCAAGGGAAAAATTAGCTGCTCTTTCATTTATAATGTTGCTTCTTAACAAAACCTTCAAAGATTTTTTTTTTTTGAGATGCTAGAAGAAACCTTTGCTTCTGCCTTTAATGAAACTTTCAAAGACAAACACAGTGAACAACTGAATTGTAACTCAGTAAGTTGTTTATTAAGATACATTGGCACACTCACATTTCAGAAATGAATGGAGAATCTATGAATGAAGGCGATTCAAAATGCATGCTTAAAACGTGCAGTCATATTTACATGATAATTTCATAGTGATATGTAGAAGTTCTTCAAATGTATGTTTAAATGATAGGAAAAAGTAACACTTGAGAAACATTTCACAAGCATTTCCGTTTTGCACCTAACATGGTTCTGTACTGCAATACAGAGTTGTGAAAATACTGTAAGTTGCTTAAGAAATTATTTCATAGGTTTGGATGTTTTTTATATCTTACAGTATATTTACCCATAGATTATTGCCATCCAACTTGAAAATGAGCATGTTGCCCAGCTATGTGTTTCTTTTTTTTCTGTCTCTGCTCTACTATTAGGGTAGCTCCCATCTATATCTTGTGTAAATACTTAATTCATTTAAATCTTTGCTAAAAGGAATTATTTAGTAGTTGCTATAAACTGTAGGAGACATACACATTTCTGCACCATGAAAGAATAAGTATAATTTTGTAGGACTGATCTTCACTGAGTAAAAATATTCCTTATTTGCTGAAAGTCTTGGAATTTTTCTTCTGGAGATCTTTAGGATAATTCAATGCAGCTTCAATTAAAAATAAACAGCTGATTAAATTAAAAGCATAAAACTGTAATGTTACGATTGAGGAAAAATGAATAACAACATGGGGATTAAAATACAAGTAAATTAATTTAAATTAAATTTATCATCTATCTGTCTGTCTGTCTATCATCTCTCTTCTTGCTCACTTGTCTTTTTTTGTCCTTGATCTATGCAGGGTATATCTACATTATTACAATAATATTTAAAAAGGAACCATCATTCCACATTGTGCCCCACTGAACTTTGTGATCTTATTCTTGAATGAAGAATTCTACTGATCCATCCAGACACAGATTTGAATAAAACCCAAGTAATGGAAAGATTTTACCTAAGCCACATCTACATGTTTTTCACTCTTCCTGTCATAGGCTGTGACAGGAACAGAGAAAATTCTATAAGTGAACAACTTACATACAGATGGCATCAAGGGAACAACCCAGATTCTTCAGTCACAAAGTATTTTTCTATGTAGAGAAACTCCTTGGAAAAGGTGGGGTATGTATCATCAAAACTGAATATATTTAGAATGGGCCTTTTAAATCTAATTTTGGAGCTCAAATTTAACCATATGGAAAAGGAAAAAAAGAGTCCTAAAAAAGTATTAAAATATTGAAAAAAGTATTGGGAAGAGGACTGGAAAGGATATAAAGGGAGAAAAAACAAATAATAATGAGTACATAGAGGAAATAATGTATTAAGTTATGGCCTAAGGAATGATTCATGCTTTGATTGAGGAACAAACTTGAAGAACTACAAGTATTAAAGCAGGAAAGCAAATGTATTTCTCATTTAGCAACCACATGAAAGCAATGATTTAGTTGCTAAGTGGAAAATCAAGCAAATACAATTATGTTTACAATTGTACTTCAAATTTTCTTTTCCCCATTCCCCACCCTTTGGAATGCACATTTTGACACTGGGATAATCAGCCAGAAAGAATTAAGGTTTCAATTTACATTCATTGAAAAGGAAAGGATTATAAGAGAACAGGGAGGTGTACAATGAGAAATGTGATCAAAGAAATGCTCACTCTTTGCCTACTGTGTGAGTGGCTTTGAGTCTGAGCCATTTAGGAGACAAACAAAAGGCAGAGGTCTGAAAGTAATTAAAGTCTTATAAGTTACAGGCAGCATCTGCAAGGTGGATAATTAAAGCACCTTATCAATTTATGGTTAGCACCTTTTCAGGAAGCACTGCTATGTTGACTAAACCAGTTTAGGAAGTGATTGCTTGTTTAATCTCTGCCTGTGAAAAAATAGGTTAGGCACAGGGCAAATGTACTAACTGGCTGTAATGGTGAATGTGTGACTGAGAGATAAACATTACAAAGGATGAAAATGTGGGCATTGCTCACAAAGTTATTTTTACATCATTGTTGTAACTTTGGCAACTATCTTCAGCAGTCTTTACTGAGATATAGCAGCTGCTCATCTAGCTAGAAGGAAGTGATAAGGTCTTGATTCAACTTACTGTGTTGTTTTAGTGTATTTATGATTTGGATGAATATTAGAAAATATCAAGTTTTCAGGCTACACATAGGCAGCTAACCAGGGGTGGGATATGACAGGGTTAATGACCAGTTCGGGATTTACGAGCTTCTCTGCAGGCTGTGAGTCGTGCGCCTGTAAATCATCATCATCAGCTGCCTGCAGAGAAGCAGCCTTTGAAACAGCCCTCTTTTCTTGCTTTTCTAACTGCAGCTGTGCCTCGTTCAGCAGCTGAAGTTGAAAAATCAGGAAATAAAGATCAGGTAAGAGCCCGTGTGGGTGGGCGAGCAAAAACATCAGCAGACATAGAACTGGTTCTGTGTCTGCTGCTCTTCAGAGCTACCGGTTCTACAGAGGTGGACAGAACTGGTAGAAACCCACCCGCACAGCTAACACTCTAAAAGTCAGTATTAGATTCAAGGGGAACTTTGAAAGCTGAAACAACCTGCAGATTAAATACATCAGGCACAAAATTTCAGCATGAAACATCAAAGGTATGAAAATTGCATCAAAGACAACTTATGAGGAAGCAATATATAAGAAAAAGATCTGTTATCAAAGTGATGTGGCTTGTTCTGGCCACTGAATTTTAGGATATTGATAAACTCAAATGTATTCAAAGGACAGCAACCAAAATGATAATGGCATTAAAGGAACAGCTTATGAGGACAATTTGGAGATATTGATATGTTTCTCCTTAGAGAAGAATAAGGACAAGTTGGCAAACACCATAAAAAAATAGTAATCTTCATGTGGAAAATGGGTTCAGCATTGTTCCAGATCCAGAAGACAAGAAATAATAGTTTAAATAATACTTTAAAATAATAGTTTAAATAATAGTTGAAAACAATCAGGGAAGCATTTTCTAATATGGTAATAAGAACTAATGAAACAGACTACTACCAAGTGATGGATTCTTATTTTGGGAAGTGTTTAAAGAAAATCTGGCTAACCATCTGTTGGAGATACTGTAGTAATAAATTCTTGTGGTAGACAAAGTACCAGCCTATGATTTGATGACTGTATTAGCATAATTAGGTAACTGAAGAAGGGATAACTTTATGTACCATATAGCTGAATCCTATCTACAGATTGGAGGATGTCATTTTATGTTTCTGGCTTACGAACAAGTTATTTCATAAAATATAGATAAGAAGAAGTGAACCTAGGATCAGTTTATAATAAAACACTGAAATGGGCTCTACAAATAGAAATAGATATAACAAAAGTAATCATGGAAGCAAACAGGGCTGAATTGCAAATACAGATATTTAAAATAATTAAAAGACAATTGAGAGCGTAATAGAAGAATTTAAAATATAAACTTTATAAAACTTAATCAATTGCATTTGCCCTCTAGTTTATTTCAGAACAATAAAGTATAGATGGCTTGCAGACATATTTGTATGGCTAGTATATATGTGTGGCCAGTAAAACCTGTATGTTAAATGAAGATATATAATATAACTCTTCTAAAATGGACAAATACCAGAAGTCAAAGCTGAGTAATGCAATGACAGCAGGACAAGTTAATTGCACCTAGAAAATAAGGTACAATAAAAGAGAAAAATATATAAAATTAAAACTGTGGAAAAGAAATGTGCATGATGAAATGCTTAAAATCAAAGGCTAAAGCAAGGGTGTCAAACCTGCGGTGTCATGTTGTTGTCACATGATGTATTGCGACTTTTCTCCCCTTTGCCAAAATGGGAGTGGGCGTAGCCAGCATGTGATGCATCAGGCCTATGGACCATGAGTTTGACACCCCTTGGGCTAAACGATATGGTGCTTCAGCTGTTTCTGAAATGACCTCAGTACTACTAATTTACAGTCTTCTGTCAGACATGATTCAGTCATGAGGAACATTTTAATACAAGAGACAACAGGATTGAAGCTGATCTTGCTGCTGCTGATGCAGTAACAATATTTTATTTTCACATTTACTTATTGAGAATAACGAAATTAAAGTAGTGAACCTCAGTGCTAAGTCTGTTTGCAGTGAAACCTCCACTGAGTTTTACTCAAATAAGTAAGCATGGAACTTATTGTAGTGTTTAACAGCTATTTTTATGAGAAGCAAAGCTATTGAAATAGGAAGTAGAAATATTTATATTGTATTTAGTTTCACGAACAAGTGAATATTCTAAGTTGTTTCATAGGACAAAAGTTTTGCAGCTCTAGCGATTTATTTCTTTGTTATTTGCCATTAGCTTTAATAGAGGATTTCATTTAAAAATATGAGAGTAGAGCTCATAGCCAAACTTTTCATTACCATTTTTAAACAATTATATAATAAACAATATAAATACTCAGTGTGATTTATTGCTATTATTCTGTTTTGGGACTGTTAGCTGAATTTCATTTTTATTTTAGGCAGTTAATGGACTTCCAGGAATAGTTTGGTATCTTTTTCTTTCTCTTCATTAAAGATGCTGACTTAACCAAGGAATCCTTTTGGATTTGGATTTCCTTCAGTCTAAGTTGGTATAAAATGTATCATGCATTGTATCAATATCAGAAAAAAGGCAATAGATCAGTAGTAGAGTCTCAAGAGTAGATGCATATTTAACCTTACCTGAAAGAAAACTTACAGTTTTCTTACAGTTATTACTATGCACTGGCCAATTGGCCTTAGGGAAGTTTTGCCTGACTTGGTCCTGATTGTTAAATAGGAAAAAAAAAACCTGACTGTATTATTTATATAGCATTTGATTTAACTTGTACTAGGTTTAGTAAGTTTAGCAATAATGATAACATTTATATTTATAGATATATTACAATGGTCTTTTCACTAAAGCCTTAGTAATTGAATAGTTTCAATTACCAGAGTAGACATGATACCTCTTATTCTACTTTGTTTGATTTAGCTTAATTTTCTCTTTTATTTTATTTCTGTGTTTTATATTAGATTAGTCTGCTGCACTCTGCCTTGATCAGGGTTTATTTGGAGTATTATGTTCAAACCAGTTTTAAAAAAATGATAAATAGTAACTAGAGAAGTGCTAAAAGATGGTAAAAGGTCTTTCAACAAATGGTTAACTTAAGTACTGTACTGGTCAAACCTAGGTACTGTATGTTTAGCTTGCAGAAGATAAAACTGAGAGAACTTCAGATATCTGAAGGATTGTTACACTGCACATAGTTCAGACTTATTTTCACTTGATATATAGAGTAAGACTAGAACTAATGGGCTGAATCCTCAAGGATGTAGGTGTAGATTATACATTAGGAAGAACCTCTTGACAGTAAGAGCTGTAATCAGTGGAATAGGTTATCATATGAAATGGTTTCTTCATCTTCACCAGATATTTTCAAACATAGGCTTGGATAATTATATTGAGACTAGATGCTCCCATGCTGCCACATTTTGAGTCTGGGAAAATGGGAAGGGGGAATTTCTTGGAGTGAATGTAGTTAGACATAATAGCATACTTTTTCTAGTTCAAGATCATGTTATTTTGCGCATATGTGAGGGGAAGTCTCAAGTTGGGATGGATGGTGATTGGGGCATGTGATGTGATGATGAGTGCAGGGGATGGATTTGTAGTTTTTACTTATTGCAAGGAAGCCCGGAACTTTCACTAGGGAACCCCCAACATCCATGTACTTAACGGATTGGATGGAATCATTAAAAAAACGTTGGGAGGACACCAAAAGAGCTCTAGCGGAAGCAACTGAGGAATATAAAAAACAGGCAGACAAACACAAATATCTCCAACCACCTTTCAAAGTGGGGGACAAAGTGTTTTTGTCAACTAAATATCTTAAGTTAAAACTTCCTAGTAGGAAGTTTGGACCAAAATCCCTGGGTAACTGTCCAACTTAGCCTCCCTCAGCTGTTAGGGAAAATACACCCAGTATTCCATAGTACCTTGCTAAAGCCTGCTATTGGTTCCAATCTTCAGCCTGTATCAGCAGCTCCCCCCTAATCTCTGATAGTACAGGGTGAAACACTTTATGAGATAAAGAAAATCCTTGATTCTAGATTACACTGAGAACAATTATAATATTTAGTGCTATGGAAAGGCTACCCTTTGTCTGAAGCTACTTGGGTGAAAAATTGGGATATACATACAGATAGATTGGTCAAACAATTTCATGAACAATTCCCTGACAAGCCAAAGGGTCCCCTTGGAGGGGGGAGAGGGGTTATGGGCAGTGAATTAACCCCTTATTGTGTTTTGTTTACTGTATTTTTCAGGACATGCTTTTTCAAGGGGGGACGCCTGTAAGCTTTAGTACACATATTGAGACCAGATGCTCCCATGCTGCCCATTTTGAGCCTGGGAAAATGGGAGGGGGGAATTTCTTGGAGTGTATGTAATTAGACATAATAACATTCTTTTTCTAGTTCAAGGTCATATTATTTTGTGCATAAATGAGGGGAAGTCTCTAGTTGGGATGGATGGTGATTGGGGCATGTGATGTGATGATGGGTGTAGGGGATAGATTTGTAGTTTTGACTTATTGCAAGGAAGCCCGGAACTTTCAGATTCAGGATTCCCCAGTTGTGCCAGTTTACTATCCAAATACAAAGAACTTTTGAGAAGATGTCTGTCTAGGAATTATTGGTTGGAGTGGAGGTTTTCTGGAACACTGACACATCTATTATTCAGTATGGTTTGGTGTGTAGGGATTGGAGGTCCTTTCCAACATATAATTCTATGATATAATACTTTGAATTTATATGAACTGAAACCCTCCATGACTTGGAGTATGAATGGGGGTGGGTGGGATTGATTTCTCAAGAAAACATTCTTGGCTAGAAGAAACAGGTCTTGTTGGACTTACTTGTCTTTAATATGTTGTTTAAATACACTGAGTGTGCTCATAGCCCGTTAGTAGGAATTCCTCCTTGGAGAGGCTAAAATGTTGGAGTTCTATGAAATCATTCTAATCCATGTTGATTTATAATAATCCTTACTAAGGAAATAGCTTCAATATCTGGGAAAGAACAGTAATTTCAGCCAGTGTCTCTGATGCAAGTCTATGTACTTGTTTCAAATGAAGTCAGACCTGTCTCCCTCCAGACAGCCTTGTATGGAACACAGGGGCTATTTGAAGTATAGCTCTTCCTTTGTCGCATGATTTTTGACTTTTTTCCTTCACAAAGTGTATTTGATATGAGGTTTACATTTTTCTTATATACAAAATCCATTACTTTACCTAATAAACAGGATCTTGTACTCTGTCGGTATTATCACATGTAGCTTGACTTTTAAAAATCCTATTCAAATGAAATAAAATATTTGGGCCAAACTGTTTTGAGGTATTTTTAGCCACACAATTTTTAAGTGATGTGGTACTTTTAAGGAACATGCCATATTTAACATCTGTAGTAAATTCAAGTGTGAGATAGAGTTCAGAGCATGCAATAAATTGATATAGTATATTCACAAGGCTTTTTCATATTGTTGCTGTTTTCAACTTTATGTTTTATATGGATTGCTATTATACAATGTTCTTATGATATGTTCTTATGTTTTTGTGAAACATTATAACTGCCCAACACTTAATAGATATGCAGAAAGTCATTGAGATTTAACTGTATAGTTAGTAAAATATGAAAGCATGTGAGAATATGCAATTGAAATGTCAGATAGAGAAAAATAGAGGGGAAAAAAACAGATTCTGTACCCAGAATTATAACCTTGACTTGTACAAGCTTTTTACATCTCCTTTGTATCCCCAGAGACAAAAACAAGAGTTGCTAATCAACATTCATCAAGGAAATAAAGTTATTAATTCAGTGTGACTATCTAGAACTAAAACTAATGGTGAAGAAAAAAATTGAATACAGCAGAGCCAATGTGACATAGATCTGAAAACTTTTGAATGTAACAGAACTAAACACTTTTTGGGATGTGATAGAATCATCTGATGAAACTGACTGTGATGAAATAGAGACTATTAAAAAAACTTCAACTGTAAAATTATGGTATTCACTATTAGAAGTTCTAAAGATGGTTGCATACCTGGTGATCACAAAAGGAGATTACAGGAAATAATTAAATTAAGACGAATAAGTGATTATTTTGACTTCTTTATTAGAAAAGTTAATAATCTCCAATATGAAGAACATAACATATTGGTTGCTAAAAACATCTTTAGCAAAAGGATTTTTGACCTTTTTCGTTTGTAAGAAAAATAATGTTAACTTCTTTGATCCAATTTATCCATTGTAACAGACTGAGAGAATATTATAATACAAGCCCTATTTTAGAAGAGATGAGTTATGGAAATCTCAAGGATATGAAAAAAAAGATAGTTAAGTGATAGAAAATATGAAGACTGAATTAATTTGCTAATAATTTGACCAGATAAATCAAATTAGTCATATTAGAAATTAGCATTAAAATGGTTGATAATAAGCCATTATTTGGGAACAAAGCAGCCCTTTGTAAGTATTGCAAACATTTATACATTTATATAATATTAATTATGCAGGAAGAAACAAATAACTCCTTTGAAGTTTTTATATGGGAAATATCTTGGAAACCAAGACATATTTAACAGGTTATATAACTCATATACATTATGATCAGTGGTGAAATTCAAATTTTTTTACTACAAGTTCTTTGGGCATGGCTTGGTGGGTGTGGCTTGGTGGGCATGGCAGGAAAAGGATACTGTAAAATCTCCATTCCCACCCCACTAACCTGTTTTCCAGCTCCATTGTCCTGTGCAGGGCAACAAAAGAAGACCCAACTGATCAGCTGGCAGTCAGGAAGCAGAAATAGATGGGGGCGGGGCCAGTCAGAGGTGGTATTTGCTGGTTCTCCGAACTACTCAAAATTTCCACTACTGGTTCTCCAGAACTGGTCAGAATACTACCTGCTGAATACTACCTCTGATTATGATAGAAGTTTGTTTATTTAAGGATATATGCATGGAAATTTTTGAACAGGAATACTGTGATACTCTACTTTCAGGATCAAACCCCACATAGATTTGTTTATTTGAGTATATTAGGTTTCATTTTCATTGAAGCTCTGTGGATATTCTACTTCCCTCAACTGACATTCTGGAATTTGTTCACCATTGTAGCTAGGATAACATAAGCATTTAATATCATATAATAGCAGGAACATTAAGAAATGTAAACAAAAAATTCCACATTTCTGACAGCTTTAAACCCTTATCCATCAGGCAGACCTTAGCACAAGCTAATGACTCCTGCGACATTAATCTTCTCTATGATGACCTATTCCTATACTTTAGGAAAACTTTCAGACTACTGTAATCTAGTAGCTACGTGTTTTACCTGACATGTAAAACATCTAGTTCCTGCAATTCTACACATTACATCCTACCAATTATATTTCTATGTCAAAATGTTCTGCTAAATATCTTTCTGACGGGCAATATTCCATTCCATTGCATTCCTGAATACTGTTGTGACCAACATTATTTCTCAAAGAAAGCCATTTTTTGTTGTTTAGGTAGCAGCCTGTAATATTTGCAAGCTGTCAATGAGCATTAAAATCACGAGCAGGCATGTTTTCTATATTCCTCCATCTCAGCAAAGGACTGCAACAATGTGGAAACCCTACAACTTCCAATGTTCCTTGTAAATAGTTTTGAATCAACAGTTTTCTACCTGGAGGCTTTTCTCAGAAGAAATAACACAATTGTTTCTATGAGACAGTGTCTTTATATATACCAAACTACTGCAATGTACTAAAGTAATTTTATGTTATAGCTTATGCTAGGCTAAAAAATGCTTTGGCTTGTACCTGGAAAGTGGTTTGATCTTGAATTTATGGTGACATTTTAAGTGAAACCTTTATGTAATTAACATTTCAAATATTATTTTTGGGAGCTGTGTATATGTGGTGCCTCTATTAATCCAAGAGATAACTTGCACAGATATATGAACATTATGGTCTTGCTTTGTAGACTTATTTAATTACAGTGAATGACATTGGAAAGTTAGCCTTTTCCCGTTCCTGTCTGGGTGAGTAAGGGGAACAGAGGTTGTAATGGTTTTTAGTTACTTTCTAACTGGAAACCATTTACTTCCTTTATTTTGTTCCTTAGGTCTGCTTAGAGAAGTTCTGAAGAACTCCTTTGGCACTTCCTGTAATGACTATGTAACCATAAGCCCCTGAATAAATGTATCTGAGCTGTAAAATGATATACTGATTTAAAAATATGAGAAACAAACAAACAACTTTTTAAAAAAGTAACTTAACTGTTATGGTTGAAAATCGGTCCCCTAAACCAGGTAGATGACTAAACATATCCATGTCTATCCTTTTATTTTGTTTTAATGATGTTGTAATCCCTTGCCTTGGGGTGGAGTCAGAGCAACTGAATAGAGCTGAGCATTTACTGGCTGCCTGCCCTTTCTGACGCCTACACCGAGCTCTCAGGAGATTCTCTGTGCCCAGAGAGAGAAATATCTGCCTCTTTCTAGGATCAACTCACAGTCTCCTGATTGTGTTGTGAGAGCTCCACTTCTAGCCCATTACGTTACTCATCCGTGTCTACCCTTAATCCAGTTATAAATTTTATAACTAAAATTTAAATAAGCAAATGTTGTATGCCACCCAGAGTACATTGGAGCTAAGTGATTAATAAAGTGAAATAAATAAATAAATAGATTCCAAGCCAGTTAACAATCAAAAAAAGTTTGCTACAGTAACCAATGTTATCCTAGTGGCCCATTATAGATTTTATTATTCTGGATAGTGATTTCAAGCAAATGTGTTGCCTTTCTATTCTCTTATCATTTGGGAATTCTCAAAGCTGGACAGTCTGGACCTCAATTCTGAATTCATAGCTTCACAACTTGTCAGTTGTCAGTTGACTAAGGAAAAGCAAAATGAAATACCACAAATAGTAATTTGCTTTTTGAATGTTTGCAGAAAAACTAGGAACAAAGATGTTTCTCTCCTCTTTTTGTATGTGTGCAATAAATATGTATGTTTACACTGAGAAGACTTCCAGCTACAAAGCAGGTATTTACACATACAATTAAAATGATTTGTCTGTGACAGACTTATCAAGATAATAAGATTTACAGCAGACAAATCAATATATCTTGTTTTGTTTTCTAACCTAAGCTGAATACATTTAATATAGCCACAAAAAATTTATAGTGCCTCCTATAAACGATTTGGGAATGCCATTTGAAACATCTGTTTACAACACCTTAAAGCAACTACATGTTGTCACTGGGTCACACAATTTCCTTTCATTGCCACTTAATTCTGGAAAAAGTTTTGATTGTTTCTAGTTTTGCAGGTAAATGCTCCAGTGGTGGGATTCAATTTTTTTAAACTACCGGTTCTGTGGATGTGGCTTGGAAGGCATGGCAGGGGAAGGATACTGCAAAATCTCCATTCCCACTCCACTCCAGGGGAAGGTTACTACAAAATCCCATTCTTTCTGTACTTCACTAACCTGCTTTCCAGCTCCATTCTCCTGTGCAGGGCAACAAAAGAAGACCCAGCCAATCAGCTGGTACTTGGGAGGCAGAGAATAGATGGGGAGGGGCAGACAAAGGTGGTATTTGCCGGTTCTCCGAACTACTAAAAATTTCCACTACTGATTTTCCAGAACTGGTCAGAACCTGCTGAATACCATCTCTGAAATGCTCTTGTAGTTTTCAGAGTAATTTTTGTAGATTGGATTTGAAATACTATATGCCAGTAACCATCACCACTGAAGATCTGAGTTTTCATTTTGTATCTTTAATTCACTCTATTCATAACTAGGATAGCTGTGAAATAGTAGCAAGGTCAAGATGTGCTCTAATCCTATCCTTATAGTTTTATTGATTATGATTTCAGTATGGTGACAGTAAAAGTGCCTTTTGCTGGAGGCTAGCAGTATCAAGGACATTGATCACTGATTTCATTCCAAGAAAATCTATTTATTTACACTAATGGGATCAGCTATGCTAGGAGAGGAATATGTTCATTAAATTTACCTAATCAGCAATTCATGAGACAGTACATAAAATCAATCAATGTAACTCTTTATTAGTTACATTTTTCCAATTTTTGGAGTACAGTTCTACAATCTAAGGAAAATGAGTCCCCAGACACATGCAATACTGAAATAATATATAAAACATACCACCTTAGGGAAAATTGCTGGCAAAGGGGATATATTAGGAAAGTGAAAACTACATATATAAACAAAGAAATATATACAAAGGTGCAAATGATAAATTGAAGCTGAATCAGAACAAATTGTTTGGAAAATAAAACACTGACTATAGCCCATCATGGGAGGTGTAATTAATCTTCTCACATTCGTAATAATTGTACAAGGTCTCATAAGCTGCACTTTTCAATGATCTCTTTATCCAGTCATACAACCAAATACTGAACTAAATGAACTAAATTCTAGATGAACTAAATTCCAACTCTTTACCTTGCTACCAATGTTGAGTTACAGGAACTTTGTTAATACCAGAATCTTTATTTCAAGAACTGCCACTCATAGCAAGATTATTTATTCTTGAGCAACTCCTCCCCTGTTATTTCTGGGTTTGGAGCATGCACTATTAATGAGCAATAACAAAATATACAGTACGAATGAAGAATAGTTTGGCTGTCCTATTTTGAAAAATGCTGGTAGTTGCCAATTTGCAGTATATAAAATTGTTGGATTGCGCTATATAACATAATTTGCTTTGATTTTCAGGTTTGTCATAAATTCTGTAAACAATAAAAGACCAAAAATAAAATAGAAACACTCCAGGATGAATAAAAATATTTGTTGCTCAATAGATGATATACTTTTTTGCTAAAGGAAAAAAAAATAACATGCATGAAATGTCTGCCACAAAGAATTTATGCATTTTAAAACAAACTAAAAACCATTATACCCAATGGGAAACACTGAAATTTTTTGATTATTATTCTTATGTTAGTACACCTTGGGGTATGAAAGGTTTCAAATAGGATGTCAAAACTCATTTGTAACATGAAAAAAATCTCATTTTTATTCTTTGCACAAAAAAGATAAACACAATTATGTATGCCACTGTTTTCATTTCAGAAAAGAGAACAATGGCAAGCTTTGCTTTAGTTAAAAAAACATATAGTTTATCTGGATAGAATAAGTATATCTTTAAACTCTAAATGCAAATGAATGTTCAGAAAAACACCAATGAATGCAAATTGGAATGTCGTTGATTGTTAAATCAATTCATTGCACATTTTTAGTTGGGTGAAATTAATTTGTATATAACTAGTTATTTAGTCATTAAAACATTTTAATTCACTTTAATGTCACAGTCTCTGGATGCTTAAGTAAAAACAGAAAACACCAATAACTATAAAATTCAAACTTATTTTTAAAAGAAAGGACAAGTTGTTCAATATTCAGGTCACCAGGTAAAGACACAAACATTATTTTCTGATTCAGAAAATCATTTCCTTGCATAAATTTCATTTTCTAATATCACAGAAATCTGAATGCAATAACAAGAAATAACAATAATGCAATAACAATTTAGATAGCTGCTTTCTAGGTGAGGCTTTATGGCATACCAGAAATCTGCAAAATAGTTGGCTTAGCATAGTGAACCTTAACCAGCCGTGATTAATGGTTGGAAAAAATATTTCTGAATATAGGAGAGAACAAGAGATCACTCAGTGAGCCTTGGACAGTTGATCCCTAGGAGGAAACTAGGATAAAAGTCTAGTAATCTTCTTGTGTGTAGAACAGCTAGGGGTCACGGGAGAAATAGCTCTATCTAACTAGCCGGTCAGCCTTTTAAAGTATACTAAAAAGACCAATTTTGACTTTCTTAATCACTTTGGAACATAATTATTTTACAACTGAAAAGAAGTGTTTAAAAATAGTGGAAATTTCCTAGTGAGGCAGTCTTCTTTCTGAATTATAGAAGGAAGAATAAAAACAATTCTTTTAAAAGAGTTTTAAAAAACAGCAAAATGAAAAAAAAATGACTATGAAGGTTACAAATGAATAAAAGGGATAGTATTGAGGTTAGTTAGGGCAATTGACAGAAAAGGGAGTTACTTGAGAAATATTAAAAAAAATATTTGAATTAATGGAGAAGCAGGTATCTGAAACTGCCAATTCTATTAAAAGTGAACTGGTTGCATTTGAAGAGAGAATGGAAAAATGTTTTCTAAAGATGATTTATAAAAAAATTGAAGAATCTATATGCACCTCACAGGAGACATTAAACAAGGATATGTTATATGCCACCTGAGTTACTTGGTAGTGAGATAAGTGGCATACAAATTTAATAATTAACTAAATAAATAATTAGTGGAAAGTAAAACAGAAATAATAAACAGAAATGGAAAAAGACTCAAAGGACCTGTCATTAGAGCTCTGGTGGTGCAGTGGTTAGAAATATAGTACTGCATGCTAGGTCTGTCAAGAGTTCAATCTTGACTGGCTCAAGATTGACTCAGCCTTTCATTCTTCTGAGGTCAGTAAAATTAGGACCAAGATTGTTAGGGACAATATGCAGACTCATTAAACTGCTTAGAGGTGGATGTAAAGCACTATGAAATGGTGTATAAGTCAAGCGCTATTGCTATTTTTGCAGTTAAGAAAAAGAATTATGCCTGAGAGAGGTTCTAGACTAGAGGATGCAGAAGCACATATACGATAAAAAATCTTTAACAAACTTTCTGAATTGGGATGAAAATGATTTGGATACATAAATTGATAACATTTGTAGATTCAATACATGATTTGTAAAAGGTATGTTCTTATGTGCTTTGTCAGGACTAGAGATCAAGTTTTATTATCAAACTAAATATTAATAATTCAGCTGTGATTGTACTTAAAGAAATTCCAGTTAGAATATATACCACATGGAAAGATAGTTCTTTTTGACAGAATGATCAGGATTGATTTTTTTCTTAATACAGAAAATATCTTTGACATTTGATTTGGACTTTATGGTTTATAATTTTGATGAGAAAGGAAAAATTGATTTCTTCTTCACAAAAGGCACATATAATTATGAATGAGTATTAACAAAACATTGTGCAATACAAAAAGGGACTAGACAAGGATGCTTCTTATCTCCATTGCTACTTATTTTCACTCTGAAAGCATTGAATAGAAATTTAAGACAAATGAGAGAATTGCTATAGTGAAGATTAAAAAAGAAACTTAAAATTACAGGAGTTTGTGGATAACCTGCAAGATTTTTCTGAAAGAATAGAAATATTAACAGAAAAGTTAAATGAGTTTGGCATATCACATGGTTTTAAAATTAACAAAAAAAGTGAAGAAATTAACAAAGTATATGAATATCAAAAACCAAAAGGAACAAATTGGAAAAACGGCTTTAAGATTGAGGAAAAATGCAATAATTAGGAATTTTTATGATCAATATGAATTGTATGTTATGATAATTATGTTAAGACCTGGAATGAAATAGAAAAGATATGTTAAGATGAGAGAAATTACAAATGTCATTCATGGGGATAATTTCTATGGTAAAAATGAATGTTTTGCCAAAAAAGATGTTTTTATTTCAAACAATATCGATTTTGACAACTGATATACCATTTAAACAACGGCAGAGAAATATCTAAATTTGTATGGCAAGGAGAAAAGACCAAGAATAAATGTAAAATAGTTCAAACTGTAAAAGAATGAGTAAGTTTGGAACTGCTTGTTTCAAATTATTCTTTGCAGTCTCCCACTTAGTCTGGAAAAACAGGTGGGCTGTATAGGTAGTCCTCGACTAAAAATCACAACTGTCCCCAAAATTTATTTTACAAAACAAGACAGTTGTTAAATCAGTTCTGCCCCATTTTACGACATGTCTTGCCACAGTTGTTAATGAATCACACCAATTATGTTAGTATGATTATTAAGTGAATCTGACTTCCCAATTGACTTTGCTAGTCAGAAGGTTGCAAAAGGTGATCACATGACCCCAGGTCATTGCAACCATCAAATATGGTCGTAAATGTGAAAAAAGGTCATAAGTCACTTTTTTTCAGTGCCATTGTAACTTCAAATGACCACTATATGAACTATTATAACTCAAGGATTATCTGTATTGAGAAATAAGAACTAGAATTAGAAGCCCGTGATCTGAGCTTCTAATAGCATGCTTCTCTAAGATACAATACAGTTAAGATTAATGTAGATTTTTTTTAAAAAAATTATATCAGGATGGTCATATTGAAAATATAAGACCAGAGTATATTTTAAAATGCCCTTATGGATCTTGGCAACAGAAGCATTTTTCATGTAAGAAACAGTAAGTAAAGAAAAATGGCTAACTTATCAAGAATTGTTAGAACAGGAACTTGCTGAAGATAAGATAAAATCAGGACAGCAATTCACTGTAGAGGGATTTAGTTTGTCATGGTTTTTTTTATGCACACTTAAAAGAAAATGTAGGATATATAATAGACATTTGGAATTGAGCAGCAGAATACAGAATTTAAAAGTGAACTATGTCCAAATGTTGAGGATTAATTTTTATTGAAATCTGAAATGGAAAAAAGTAAGTGAAATCCTATAAGATAAAATGAGCTAAAACTTTTGATAATATATATATTGCTGAACAATGGAAAATATGTGGTTAAAAGGGTTGACATTGACATTATGTATATATTGTTTAAAATATATAAAGTTGCTTCAAATTTATGTTGGGACAAAATGAAGGGTTATCTTTTTCATGCTTGGTGAAATGCAGAAATGCAGATATAGAAATGCAGATGTTTCTGGATTTAAATGCATGTAATGATATAATGAACGTTAAGGATCAAATAAATGCATATAATGATATAATGAACTTTAAGGATAAAGATTTAACTGAAATCATTTATTTTTCTGGGATTAATGAATAGTCAGTTACATGTAGGTAAGATTGTTTTATATATGATTACTGCTGCAAAGTTTATGCACAAGAATGGAAAATTTCTGAAATAATCTGTTTCCCGAAAATAAGACCCAAATGGAAAATAAGCCGATTTTTCAGGATACTAAAATAAGCATGATTTTTCAGGATACTCGTAATATAAGCCCTACCCTAAAAATAAGCCCCAGTTAAGATTGTCAGCCAGATAGATGCATTTAATACCATATTTTCACGAAAATAAGATGTAACTGGAAAATAAGCCATAATGCATCTTTTGGAGCAAAAATTAATATAAGACCCAGTCTTACTTTTGCGGAAACTTGTGTAGCAGCAACAAAGGAATGCCTGGTGAACATGAGAGAATGGTAAAATTAAGATGGTAAAATTAATTTGTTGATTAGAAAAATATCAACAAGTACATTTAATAATGACTGGAAAACACCTTATGGACTTTTTGCTGAAGAAGAGAGAAAAATGAACTTATGATTTATAGATTTGATGATTAGAAAGACTAGCTTATGCAAGAATGAAATGATGATGTAACAGGATGAAATATAAATGCATTTATAAGCACTGTCAAAACGTTTGGAAGATATTCTTTATAATCTTCACTTTTGCTATTTTATTGTCTATTTCTTAAATTCTTCCTTGTTTTCTTTGTTTCTTTTCTAATATTTTTTTGTTTTTATTGTTAAAAATTTCTTCAATTAAATTTTAATAAAAAGAGAATTCAGATAATTTTAGAGTTCTGCAAGTTATGGTGAGGTGTGTTTTCCTCCTTTATGGTTCCTTGATTATAGTTTTATTTTCTGGTTTATTGTTTGTCTGGTGTTTATCCCCACTTGTTTGAAAGTTGATTGCTGTATGTCTTTTTGTTTCCTTCTCTAGCTTTTAAATGTCTTTTTTGAATATATCCATGTATTGTTTATCTCAAAATATCTATTGATGACTGATTTGTCAAAATGACAAGCTCCCATGAATTCCCTAGCATGTTTGGATTTGGCTTGATCTAAAATGGTAATAGATACCCAGTGGTAATTGTATCTCTGTCTGCTGATACACTGTGATGTTAAGGAGTTAATTATCTTTAATATATATATATATATATATATATATATATATATATATATATATATATATATATATATATATATATATATATATATATATATATATATATTCATATAGATATTATTTCATCATTTGTCATTAAAGCTTACTTCTACAAGGAATAAAATATTAATCAAGAAAATGTCTGATTGGTATTGCCCTGAATGATAATTCAAGTACATTACTATGTTAAACAGTAATGCCTTTGTTTAATGTGAATTGTTTGCCTTTTTTTAGTGTAATAACTTTATTGGACTGTTTTTGTTTAAAGAAGCTAACTGTGGCATAACAATTGTCAGGTCAGTCATAATTTACAAAGAGAGGCCGATGTTCCCCCGATGTTCCGTATACCTTGGGTAATTACTCTGTTTTGTTTTGCAATAGTAGACTGAGTTTGCATGCTAGCCTTAGGCACAAAGTTATTTCAGTTTGTGCATATAACTCATAAAAATACAAGGCCATGGATGGATGGCAGAGTTTTACATGGACACTCAACAAATATTTAGAGAAAAAGTCCAAGTTCAAGTCCTATGGTATTTTTAAAAAACAATCAAAAGAATTTAACAAATATAAAGTAACCAGAATTCATCTTTATTTGGGTTATAATGGCGTAATAGAATCAGAAACAAGAGGGAAGCATGTATCTCTTTTCTAGGTTATTTGTATGGAACAGAACATGTATCATCTGATAGTTAACACATAAGCATTTATTTAAGTAAAGTTAAAAATTTAAACCATGCTGTTATTAATTTAATGGTAAAAGGCATGAAAGAGGTAATGCTTTCAATAGGACGATGAAAAAATAAAAAGTGAAAAGTTAATACTCAAAATATAACCTGGGGTGTTCTAGTAGACAGTGACCATTTTAACATTAAAGCAATAATTAAAAATCAAATTGAAAATATTAAGCATATTGTGGGATAATATAGATGTTCTTTTTACTGACTAATTTATTACAACTTCTAAGCCTCTCAGTTCTAAAAGACTCAGAGTGGCTTACATCAATCAATAACAAAGGATTAAAAACATGATAACCATCAAGGTACACATCAGAACAAACACTACATAAGCTGCCAGAAAGGTGCAGGCTAATCCTTAATGTTCCCAAATGGTTTAATAAAGAATTAAGTCTTTATGATTCTTCATAAGCCTAGTCGAGTGGGTGGCCTGGATATCTGGTGCCAAACTGTTATGAACAAGGGATTCATAATCTAGAATGCTTAATACTAGGGTTGCTAGAGAGGACATTCACTTGGGGAAGGAATGTTTGACAGGAATGTTTCTTTTCCAGATGTTACTAAATGGGGGAAACCTGAATCAAAAGAAGATGGCCTCAAATATATCCAAGTCCTGAGTTATTTAAAGCTTTGAAGGTGGTAGCCAATCTCTTGGCCAATTGCAGCCAGTGCAGGTCACATAGAGAACTTGGGTGTTAACTAACTCTTTGCCTTCATTTGTGTTAACTCTTTAAAGAGATAAATGTGTGTATGTATGTTTAAATTTGTATACACAGACATGCTTATGTAGCACTGAATTCAAACTAAATCTAGATGTTTGTTCCATAGTTGTAAATGAACAGTGTGGAGTGAAAAATGAAAAGTTGTGAGAGATTTGGACAACATGGGTAGACCTTCTGATGCAATTTCAGTTTCCCTTACTTCTTCTGGAAAGAATATATTTTGGTTTGATCAAGCATTTCTGTCCAAAATGTTCATATAATTTTTCTTGGTCATTGTAGAGAACTAAATAAGGACTTTACTATAGATTCCACTGGAAAAAAATCTATATAAAAACTTGACCAATCTATAACCAACAGACTACTGGAGGTGAGTGAGCAGAGGCACATCAAAGCTTTTCAGAGAGCTGTTCCAAAAACATCTCATTTCAGCTGCAACAATATATGCTACCTCTCAGTCTCAATCAATGCGATTACATTGAAGCCCAACCAAACCTCTTTAGTATTTTACTTTTTCTGGAATAAAATCTCGATCAGACACAAATAATGCAAAACAAATAATTTTCTATTCTTTCATGTGTATATTGTTGAATATAATCAAATTTCTGCCTCCCCCTCTTTGGGCTTTATAAGGTCTAAAGGTCTACAGGCATTGGAAAAGATCAAAATACTGTTCTTACTATCTATCCAAAACAGTAATGATATCCAGTGGATATTGTCTATACAGTATAGAGATACAAGATTGGCTCTCTGTGAATGACAATTTGGTTTTTTTCCTCCCTAGGGAAAGCTGACAGATTTCCAAGTACAAAATTTATAACTATCTACCTTACAAGCAGAAAAAGAGTGAATCTTCAGAGTGAAGAATCTGAAGAAGAGTGAGGAGTTGTACTAAGGGTATTTGATTGTCTTCTATTGCTGGCTAGGAATTTGCTTAAATGTATGAAGATTATGTACATACCAGAACTGTGTACCTAGTTCTGCTCTCCATTTTTTCTAAACCATTGTGTGGTTTAAAGGGGAAATGTATTAACATTTGCTCAAGTGGGTCTATAGCCCACCATTTCTTCTGGACCCTAATGAAACAAAATCCCAGATTATCTCAACAGTTGCATTTATGATGCAAGCAAATCTGAGTACAATTCTTTTCAAACTTCCCAGCTACAATTTTAGAAGTGAAGAGTATTGTGTTCATCCACAGTCTGAAGGCTTCATATTTTCTAGTAAATAACTAAAAATCTGTCTTCTATTTTCTCCCTTTGTTTCCCCTTCTCTATCCATCTGGGAATAAATACAACACAAAAATATCTAATTTTGCAAAAGTCTTTTTCCAAAGTTGGGCATGTGAATATGGCATGCAGGTATGGCTAATAAGATATGGTTTAGGACCCAGGCAGTAATTTTATTGGTCCTTTGGGAACTTTTGATAGGATCTCTTGAGTTATACAGCAGGCCAGATCACCTGTTCAAGACAATGAGGGACTTTAATTAAAATTATATTGCATTAAAGCACTAAAGAAAGACTATCCATGCCCTCCATAAGGGAGTCTTTTCTAGTATGCTTATTTATCAGACAGATGTTTGCATACAGCTCACTAAACAAAAACAAAACCAAAAACCTTGTAACAAATTTTACCCTGGAGCTTTTAGAACCCAGTTTGTACTAATAAAGCTGTTAAGAATTTAATACCAAAGTGTTTTTATTTATTAATACTGTTTAAGAATAGTTATTAAAATGAAGCAGATGAAAATTTAAGAGTAAAAACAGTCATGCACCACTTGACAATACATATTTGTAACAATTAAATGTAAATATAACACATTTACAAATGAATATTCAATATCTTACTGTTTACTTCAATTATTTACTTGGTCACAGCTGCTAAATAAAAACTCCATACTGCTTTGTTTAGAAACTCAAATGCACCAAAACAGACACAATACACAGCTCCTTCCCATCAAAAAAGTGAAATCCAAGTCAATGCACACTTACATACTTATGTACACTAGAAACATCTAGATTTTTCTTTTTATAAATATGATTTAGAAACATTAGTGTTCCAAACCATTGAAGATGGAATTGGAAATCAACCCTATGGTATTCTACTGCTTTCTTTATTATACACAAATCTTTATGTAAATCATTCTTTTCAAGATTCCAGGATTATTCACTTAATATTGCAAGAAGACTGGGAGATATATACAGTGACTTTGATATAAAACATAGCTATTTAATATTTTGAAGTATAATTTTATGGTTTTACCTAAATTAGAAAAATGATGTACATGAGTCCATTAAGGCTGATTTCAAGATCAAATATTCTTATTACCCAATGATAAAAATGATGTGAACAAAGGTTTCAGTTTTGTTATTCAAAAGATGAGGCTTGGTTGGGAGCATTGGTTACATTACATTACATGTAATCACCTACAAATATCATGTACACATATCCCTAAAGGATTTCCAAATCATTTTAAGTTATTTAATACTGACCAATACCTATTTGGGAGTGCCCTTAAAAATGTCCTTCCTTCCTTCCTTCCTTCCTTCCTTCCTTCCTTCCTTCCTTCCTTCCTTCCTTCCTTCCTTCCTTCCTTCCTTCCTTCCTTCTTTCCTTCCTATCTTCCTTCCCAATGCAAGCAGTAATGGACGTTCCTTGTTATTTATAATCCTTACATGTCATAGGGTCTGATCAATGGAGAGCTCACCACTTTCCCATGACATGGTTGCCCAACCAATTTGATCCTTCAGTGTTGGCATGTTCTAAGGCCTTCAATTAAACTATCTCATTTATCAGGATCACAGAAGCACACCTTCTGTGAACTGGCAGCTGCCAGAACAAGGTTTTCCCTGAAAAATAAATGTCCCACTCTGGTGTTGTTTAGAAGAGCCCTGGAGACTTCACAAAGGTTCCTTGCTTCATTGCATTGAAATGTTTAATCTTTATCTAATATTATTTATTGATTTATTGTAATTAGTTTTCTTGATTGTTGTGAGCAACCCAGAACTGAAAAGAGCCAGGCAGCATAGAAGTCCCCACCCTCTTTAACCTGAAGCTTAACTACAATTAATTCTGTATCAGATTATAGACTTTATTCTTCATACTCTACAGTTTTCCACTTTTTAAAACTAAATATTAATATGTTTGATCAAAGCTTTCAAATAAATTCTGATCATGATTAATTATAAAAAGGTCTTTTGAAAACATGTGACTTTAATAATATTTTATGTGAATAATTAAAGTTAGTAATTAAAATGAATTTTTCAGTAAAGTTACACAGTATTAACAAGCAAATATTAGACTGGTGGATTTTCACATAATGCAATGGCATTCAACTTAAGAGCAGCATGGAATAAATCTAATGAAAGTGAAATTATTATATCATTGTAATAAAACTTAATTCCTTCTTTAATTACAAATAAATGAGGCTATGGTTGAAGTTTCAAAATGTGGAGCTAAAATAAAATAGCTGTAAATGGCAATTTAGTTTCTGGCAGGCCCAATATGCTATTTCTTCACCGAAGATGGACTATTTCATGGTGGTCTGTCACATTTCTCAGATTTAATGCACTTCAAATAGCTTTCCATCATTATGTCAAGGTAGAACTTCACAATATGTTTCATATTTTCTGCCTCATACATCAAATTATAAAATGTTATCTGTGAAACACAGTTTTATTGTGCAAAATTTTCACTAAAGTTCTCATTTTTATCTGACATCTAGAATTACCTAAAGTAATAAAAAAATATCTTTCTTTATTGCATATTTGCCTTTGTACTCATTCTGTCTCTGTCAGTCCACATACAGCATAGCAAAGAGATATTTAGAAAACACATTGGATTTTCTGCAAGATAGGCAGGAAAGTCCACTTTAATGCATTGTCATTGTTTTAGAATAGAAATCAGATACCTACACATTCAGAAAATGACAGCCAGTGAGACTTTATGGTCAGAGAACTGTTGGGACTGTATGCCATTGCACAGCTATAGTATTTCTGGGACTGATCTTTAATTTGGAAATATTAAAAACTGCTGTTGCAAACACCAAAACATATGCAAATGATTTGAAGACAAATATCCAAGTTCACTTCCTGGCTTATACAGTATATCCCTTCTCAGTCCCATAGCTGGCATGTATCATCTTCTTGGATCCTCTAGCATAAGCCTGGGAGTCTGAGGCTTCTGTACAATACCTTGACTGTTCCTAGCACATCAGTCTTTTCGACAAAGAGTTGTGATGTTGTTCCTTGAATCTGTTGGAACTTCTCTCCCAGTTTAGCAGTCACAGCCCCAAGCACTCCTACTGGGATCACTTTGCCCTTTATTTTCCACATCTCAGGTTCCTCCTTCAGGTCCTAATACTTTTCCAGCTTATTATCCTTTTCCTGATGTTGCTACCTCTATCTCCACCACTCTCCTGTGCTTCTTATTCTATGATCTGATTGATACCTGTCCATCTGAATAGGAAGCCCCAAAGGATGTTAATTCTGTTATTATTCACAAAGTTCTGTGCAATCCCACCTGGAGTTGGAAAGACCTTACCCATGCATATATGCCTGTATACAGTGCCAGCTACTTGGTGTCTAATACAGTGACAATGTATGTTGTTACTGCCTGCATCTTACACCCTGCCAACATATATTGGGTGATTTCTGAATTCTCTCTATACAGAAGGAGTTCTCTTGACTCCTGTGTGGTAGACTCTTGCTTCTGTAGATCTGATGCTTAGTGCCTGTCCTTATGATATAATAAGTACTACAATTTTGCTTCTCACTACAAGTCTTTCCAACCACTGTTAGTATTTCCCAATGTCTGCCACCTCAGCAGTCTGTTGATGGTACATCCCATACAGGATCTTTCCTTGCCATGACACTTCTTCTGTTATCTGCTGCTAACTACCTCAATTCCAACTACTGCTGGCCTTAAATGCAAGCTACTCAATGCAAGAAGCCCTGTGAATAAAATACCTGAATTTGTCCTCTTACTAAATATGGCTAAATTCGACATCATATTTGTCTGTGAAACATGGCTCAACGCATCTCTCCCTGACTCCATTACCACAGTAAGAGACTATCATGTTTATCGATCAGATTGTGAAATTCGTAGAGGAGGTGGTGTTGCTATCTTCTATAAAAAGTCCTTACATCTAAAAAACATCCAAGTTACCCAGGAGCTTGCTCTTCCTGAGACCATCATCTGTGAACTATCCCTAAATATCACACTTCGATTCTTACTATGTTACAGAGCACCTGATTATGACATCGAACATGTAAACAAGCTAAATTCACTACTAACATGGGCAACATCCCGCCCACACACTTTTATCTTTCTTGGTGACTTCAATCTACCTCATATTAACTGGACCCTAAATGAATGTACAACTGAATCCATACATGCAACCTTCTAGAATGCTGTTACAAATCTGGGACTGGAATAACTAGTAACCAACAATACTAGACTTAACAACTGCCTCGATCTCATCTTCTGCAATAGTTTGAATTTAATTTATGGAATACAAACTAAAGAACCTTTTTCCAACAGTGACCACAATATGATTGACTTTTGTCTCAACATACGCCCTCATAAAAATCATCACAATGGCTAATCTGGCCGCGGTTAAGATGTGTGTTGTTATGTATTTAGCTTTTTTGGAAATTTGTTTGTCAAAGATCTCTAGTAGGAAGGACTCTGGTTTATATTCGATCTGCTCTTTTGTAATTTCTTCCAACCAAGTTTTGATTTTCTTCCAGTAATTTTGGGTTTCTGTACATGTCCACCACATATGGAAAAAGGTTCCTTCTTTTTTCTTGCATTTCCAACAATACGGACTCATGTTGGGGTGCATCTTCGCTAGTCTCGAAGGAGGGAGATGCCTTCTATAAAACATTTTATAAAGATTTTCCTTGTATGCTACCGATTTTGTGATCTTATTATTCCTGCCCCAAACTTTTTCCCATTCCGCTAGTGTAATACTACGTCCTACGTTCCGACTCCACTCTGTTTCTAGTAAATAATTGTAAAATTTTGTTATGTTTTTTTTGTCCGGTCCTAATAAAATTTTATCTAATTGTTGAAATTTATTGTTAATTCCAAATTCTTTCTTGTCTTGTTTGTACCTACTTTGAATCTGAAGGTAAACCCATTGATCAATTTTTTGTCCCTGGTCCTGAATTTCCTGCCTCGATTTCAAATTTCCTTGTGGGTCCAATAAGTCTTTATATTTAATCATTTTAGTAATTTCCAGATTGTTTGGGTGAATCATCGCCTCCATTGTTGAAATCCATATTGGTATTTTTATGTAATGTGTTTTCCGTATTTTCTTCCAAATTGTTAGTAGCGCGTCTCTAATTAAATGTCTATGAAAATATTTTTGACTGGTTTTCCCTACGTCCCATAAGAAAGCGTGCCACCCCTTTGTAAGTCGTGGCCTTCTAGAAATAATATTCTTTTATTAGTTAAATTCACCCAGTCCTTCAACCAAACTAACGAGGTGGCCATATAATATAACTCCCAGTTTGGGACTGCTAACCCTCCTCTGCTGTTCATATCTTGCATTGCTTTTACATTTATTCTGGGTTTTTTCCCTTGCCAAATAAATTTGAGGGTTATTTTGTTAAGTTCTTCGAAGAACTTTTTGTGTAATTTAATTGGGATCGTTTGGAATATGTATAGAAATTTGGGGAGAATGTTCATTTTAATGGTGGCAATCCGACCTAATAGTGAAATTTGAAGTTTACTCCATGATTCTAAATCTTTCTTTACCTGATGTAACAATTTGTCATAATTATTTTCTTTAAGTGACTTACAGTGTGGTGTTAGCCAAATTCCTAGATATTTCACTTTCTTTGTCACTTGTATTTCCATTGTTTCTTCTAATTCTATTTCCTGTTTTTCTGTTAAATTTTTGGTCATTAATTTGGTTTTTTTCCTGTTTATTTTAAGTCCTGCTAATTTCTCTAGTTCTTTCATCAATTTTAGTCCCCTATCTATTGGTTCTTCAATGAAGAAAATCATGTTGTCCGCAAATGCTTGCAATTTAAATTCCTCTTTCTTAACCGTTAATCCCTTTATATCTGGATTTCACCTAATTTGCGTTAATAATGTCTCTAATGATAATATGAAGAGCAGAGGAGAGAGTGGGCAGCCCTGTCTCACTCCTTTTTCTATCTTTATTGGGCGAGTGTGTTCCCCGTTTATTATTATATTGGCTTGTTGTGTGTCATAGATGGTTGTTATAATATTTTCAAATTTGGTACCCAGATTCAAATAATAAATTTTTTGAATTAAAAATTGCCAATTCAGATTATCAAAAGCTTTTTCTGCATCTAGGAACATGAGTGCTACTTGTCTCGCAGGGTGGGCTTCATAAAATTCTAGTACGTCTAATACTATTCTTAGATTATTCTTTATTTGCCTAGTTGGAAGGAATCCATTTTGATCTTCATGTATATACAAGTTTAGCAATCTTTTTAATCTGTTTGCTATAATAGAAGTGAATATTTTATAATAAGTATTTAGGAGTGAAATCAGCCTGTAATTGTTTATATATCTGGGATCTGTATCCTCCTTCGGGATCAGCGAAATCAGCGCCCCCCCTCCATGAGTCCGGCATCCTGGCTGCTAGTAAAACGTCATTAAAAACTTCCAACATAAATAGTCCGATTTGTTCTACTATTCCCTTGTAGAGCTCCCCTGGGATTCCATCTGGGCCTGGGGTTTTGTTATTTTTCTGGTTATCGCTGATTTCAATTCCGATTCAGTAATGTCTTTATTTAATAGTTCTGCCATTTCTTCCCCAATTACCTTATCTTTAACTTCATCTAAATAGTTCCTTATTCTATCTTCACTAACCTCTTCTTTTTTGTATAGATCTTCAAAGTATTTATGAATGATTTCTTTTTTCTGTTTTATTTCCTGGTATATATCTCCCTTGTTATCTATTAACTGGTATATCATTCTCTTTTCTTTCTTTCTTTTTTTAATTTATAAGATAGCCATCTTCCTGGCTTGTTGGCATGTTCAAAATAGGTTTGTCTAGTCAAATTCAATTTTGTAATCATTTTCTCTTGTTCGATTAAATTCAATTTATGTTTAGCTATAATTATCTGGTTTTGAAGTTTTGTATCTTTTGGAGTATTCTGTAGTAGAGTTTCTAGCTTCTTAATTCTTTGTTGTAGTTTATTTTGTTGGGAATAATTTTCTTTATTTCTCTTGGCATTATAAGAGATTGTTATACCTCTTATTACCGCCTTCATTGTATCCCATATATTTTGTTTTGTAGTTTCTCCATTATCGTTTTCTTTTATAAAAAAGTTTAATTCCTCCTTTAATTTATTGATGTATTCTTTCTCTTTTATTAATTGAGTGTTTAACGTCCATCTTTTCTTTGGTTTTACCCTACCCTTCCATAATATTATCTGAATTGGGTTATGGTCTGCCCATTCATTGGGCAAAATTTCCACTTCTTTTATTTCGTTTGCTATTTCCCCATTCATCCATGCCATATCTATCCGTGTCCATGTTTGGTGGGGATTTGAATAGAATGTAAACTGTTTTTTTTCCAGGATGTAGTCTTCTCCATATATCTGTCAAATTTAGCTCTTTCATCATTTCCCTGCAAATCTTAGGGAGCTCTCTTTTCCCCTTTTTATTTTTCCTGCCATTGCTGTGGTCTTTTTGATATTCAACAATAGAATTGAAGTCCCCTATAATACAGATGTTTTTTTGTTGCAATTCAACCATTTTTCCATATAGGTGTTTAAAAAACTCTTTTTGGTCCCCGTTCGGGGCGTAAATTACTACTAAAAGAATTGGGATGTTATTAATCCAGATCTGCAAAACCAGAGTCCTTCCTTCTGAATCCGACCATATTGGCTCTGCTTTTAAATCCTCTTTTACATATACTGCAATTCCTTTCTTTTTACACTCGTCTGCTGATATGGTAAATAACTTTCCTAATTTTGGGCATTCTAAATATTTTTCATCTTTCTTCATTATGTGCGTTTCTTGTAGGCATGTTATATCGGCCTTTTGTTTGATTAATTTAGTTAATATCCTTTTTCTTTTATTCGTTGAATTTAAACCGTTTATATTTATTGATAGTAATTTTTTTTCTTCTCCCATTTATTTAGTTCTGTTTCGCTCTTTGGCGTGTAACAGCTCCGGTTTCTCCTTGCATTTGTGTTTGTGTGATTCCTTCTGTCTTTTGTTGCGAATGAGTGTCCTCTTGGTTCCCTACAGATCTGATTCTATTTTTATGTCCACTGTATTCTTCTTGAGAATTTGTCTCCGATTCCTCCCTACTACCTTGCTCCTGCGGGCCCACCATCTGTTCATAAAAGTCCTGAGCTTTTTCCATACAATTGTCAGCCTGAAAGATAAGAACATTAATATCTCATCTAGCTTTTATGTGTTTTATATATGTGTTATTTCAAGCCCATTCAACATCTAAAAAAAAACAAAACATCAGGAGCTCTCAGCTGCGATCACTGAAATATCATAAAATTTAGTGATTTATAAAATTTTGAACATTTAGGACAGTCTCTGGGCAATTGTATGACCCTGGAAAGAGAAACATTGAATATGAAAAGGTTACTGAATTCTGATGTAGAGATATAGCAACTAAAGTTAAGATATAAGCAAGATTAGTAGCATCAGTGTTACACAACTTTGAAACTCAGTGTCTGTTATGAATCAATGTGCCTAATATTAGCAATGCAAACATGTATTGCTTTTTTTCTGAAGGAACAAAATCTGCCATTGATTCAAAGTTAATTAGACTAAAGAGACAATAAATTATGTCTTATTAAAATGTAAAAGATCTGTGACAAATTGTACTAATTGCATTTTCTTACATCTGAAGAGATCAGGTTTCTTAATAAGCATGTTGTTAATGGAAGACAAATGTAGTTTTATGTACTTGATAGGAATATTATAAATCACATTATTTATAACTCCTGTGGAACACTTAATAATTTTAAGCTTTAAATTAAACTGCTCATTAGCAACACGAGTCATGAAGGTTGGCTGTAAAAACCTGTTCCAATGTAACATTAATTTGAGGGCTTGGTTCAAGCTGGCAATAACATGATATTATTTCCAAATAACTGAATGGCAAGAAAATCTGGAGTTTGAATTTATTACCTCAGTGTCTGTAATATTTTTAAAAAATAAGTTTTGAAAAGATAAAATGGTACAATTAAAGAATATCAAATTATATTAAGAAATATATTGTGCTAAATTTATTTTCCTGGAGGAATACTAACAAAAAATATTCCTTGGTTATTTGCAATTCTCACTTTATCAAAAAAGAACAATATATTATAATATGCTTATAGGTTTAAGAAAACTATATTTTCGAAAAAGATAAATCTGTGTCAAGTCCATTTTATTTATAACATATTTGCATGCAGAAAGGGAACAGTGATGAGTGAGCTAATTTACAACAATCTGTAACTCGACAGCTGACTTACCACTTAGCAAAACTCTTCAATGGCCTGAAATTTCATATCAATATTTCCAAATGTTGGTATATACATGCTATAAAAATGAGTCAATTTTATATAAAACTTCTTTTCCTGCCTACATATCATCTATAAACTATTCTTTTTCAATTAGTTATCCTCATTTGTACATTGTTTTCAGAAGGAGCTAGATAATTAAGCTAAGAGAAATGCATTGTAAATGCAATCTGAAAAGTGTGTGTGATAGCTTGTAGAATAGATAGAATAGAATAGAATACTTTATTGGCCAAGTGTCATTGGACACACAAGGAATTTGTCTTGATGTAAATACTATCGGTATATATAAAAGAAAAGATACATTCGTTAAGAGTCAAGAATCATAACGTACAACACTTAATGATAGTCATAGGGTACAATCAGCAATCAAATCATACTCGGAAACAGTCAATATAAATCGTAAGTATACAAGCGACAAAGGTACAGTCCTACAATCACAAGTGGGAGGGGATGGGTGAAAAGGAGTGATGAGAAGGTTAATAGTAATAGTAGTGCAGACTTTGTAATAGTTGAACAGTGTTGAGGGACTTATTTGTTTAGCAGAGTGATGGCTTTGGGGAAAAAACTGTTCTTGTGTCTAGTTGTTCTGATGTGCAGTGCTCTATAGCGTCGTTTTGAGGGAAGGAGTCGAAACAGTTTATGTCCGGGATGTGAGGGGTCTGTAAATATTTTCACAGCCCTCTTTTTGTCTCATGCAGTATACGGGTCCTCAATTGAAGGCAGGTGGGTAGTAATTGTTTTTTCTGCAGTCCTAATTATCTTCTGAAGTCTGTGTCTGTCCTGTTGGGTTGCAGAACCAAACCAGACAGTTATAGAGGTGCAGATGATAGACTCAATAATTCCTCAGTAGAACTGTATCAGCAGCTCCTTGGGCAGTTTGAGCTTTCTGAGTTGGTGCAGAAAAAACATTCTTTGTTGTGCTTTTTTGATGATGTTTTTGATGTTAGGTGTCCATTTTAGATCATGTGATATAGTAGAACCTAGAAATTTGAAGGTCTCTACTGTTGATACTGTGTTGTCTAATATTGTAAGAGGTGGTAGTATGGGAGGGTTTCTTCTAAAGTCTACCACCATTTCTACAGTTTTGAGTGTGTTCAGTTCCAGATTGTTCTGGTTACACCACGAGGCAAGTTGTATAACCTCCTGTCTGTATGCAATCACTGTTGTGTCATCAGCAAACTTCAGTATTTTAATAGATGGATCATTTGAGATGCAGTCATTGATATGGTGGGAGAAGAGAAGTGGAGAAAGCACATAGCCTTGGGGGGCCCCTGTACTGATTGTATAGGTATCGGATGTGATTCTGCCTAGCTTCACCTGCTGCTTCCTGTCTGTTAGGAATTTTATATTGTTTGGTAGAAGTAACATGTTTTCTTGGTGAAAGTTATTTTACAGACTTCTAAGTGGATTATGTCTTTCAGCTAAAAGCAGCTAATAAGATATGCAAACATACTTTTTATTTTCTTTGAACATTTAAAGTTTAAAATTCAAGTTTTAAGGAAATGATACATTGCCTTAAAAACAAGTGAGGATGAGCAAAGAAGGCAGAAAATCTACACAAAAGAAATATGAATGAATCCATAGGTTACATCACTATAAAAGCACAATGTATAAGGTATCTGCTGGGTTTATTTAATATTCATTCATTCAATCAATCAATCAATTAAATCAGATTAGAGTGGAGGGACCTTAGGGGTCTTCTAGTCTAGAGGTCACCAACCTTTTGGACCTCAGGGATGACTAAATTCATAATTTTAAATCCCGCAGACCACTAATATGAATCCAGTGCACCGTTCGCTAAAGCGCTTGAACTCGCAGTGATGGGATGGGGTCCTTCAGGCACTTAGCTCGGCTGTCTGCTTCTGCAATCTTAAACACTCAAAGAACCATTTGGACCTGTTTCCCACAGAAAAAAAAAAAAACCAGGAACTCTCTCCTCTCTCTCTCTCCTTCTCATCTCTCATCTCTCTCATCTATCTCTTTCTCTGTCTGTCTCTCTCTGTCTGTCTGTCTCTCATATGTCTCTCATTTCTTTGTAATTCTCTCTCTTTCTCGCATCTCTTTCTGTATTGCACTCTCTCTCTCATCTCTTTCTGTCTTTGTCTGTCTGTCTGTCTGTCTCTCCTCTCTGTATCTCTCTCTCATCTCTCTCTGTTTCTCATCTCTCTCCCCCCTTGTCTCTTTGTCTGTCTCTCTCTCTTTCTCTCTCTTTCAACTCTGTCTGTCTCTCTTTCATCTCTGTTCTCATCTCTTTCCCTGTACCACTCTCCCTCTCTCTCATCTCTTTCATCTCTCTTTGTCTGTCTGTCTCTCTCTCTCTCTCTCTCTCTCTGTGTGTGTCTGTCTCTCTGACTGTCTCTCTCTTTCTCTCATCTCTCTCTCTCTTTCTCTCTCTCTATCATACTGATTCTCTGGTGCTCTCTGGGTCTTTTAGGTGCTTCTTCGGCATTTGTTGGTGCTGGATGCACCTTGGTTGCTTGGGGAGATGCACAACCTGCTCTCCACCCCAAGACACTCACATGACCGGCTGCGGCTTGTAATGGGCTCCAGGAGGAGGAGGGAACGCTGTATTCCCCAATGTGAAGCATGCTAAATTTAACTGTGCTGCACAAGGTGCTGTAAGAGCAGTGGACAGGTCATGGAGGTGCCAACAGTGGTGGTGGAGAGAAACAGGTGCACAAAGCACCAACAAAGGCCAGAAGAAATGCTCATGAGAACCAGTAAGAGATGAAACTTTGCTCCCTTTCTGGAATATGGAGCAAATCTCCATCCCTTACCCTCACCTTCTCAGGCCAGGTGAGGAGTGCCTGGGAGGGGATGGCAAGGGTTGGGGCCAGCCAGTGGTGGGTTCAGCTGACAGGAAGCCACAGCAGGGGATGTGCTTTTATTTCAAAGTTGACTTCCGTTGCTTTGGGCCACCTGCACTGCCACTCGCCCTTGCTGTATAACAGCACCATTACCTCATTTTAGCTGGCGAGGGCTGTGCTACTCCTTGCATTTTCACCATCTGCAAAATTGCAAATTGCATGTATCTTCCTCTCAAGCAGAGATTTCCAGCCCCACCACGAGCTGCCTGGCCAGTCCCATATTCCAGAGCTCTAGTCACAGGATTGGCCCATTGGCCATCCCAGAGCACCTGCTCTACCCAGTTGTGCTGTGTACCACCAAAATTTTCTTGTGGACCATCAGTGGAGCACCAGTTGGTGACCTTTGTTCTAGTCCAATCTCCTTTACCATTTCAGATAAGTAACTGCCCAGACTCTTCTTAAAAATCTCCAGGGACAAAGCACCCACAACTTCTGTTCCATTGATTAATTGTTCCCACTGTTAGGAAGTTTCTCCTTAATTCCAGGTTGCTTCTCTCCTTGATCAGTTTATATCCATTGTTTCTTGTCCTGTCTTCTGGTGCTTTGGAAAATAAGTTGACCCCCCTCTTCTTTGTGATAGCCCCCCAAATACTGGAACACTGCTATCATTTCACCCCTAATTATTCTTTTCTTTAATCTGGCCAAACCCAAATCCTGCAATTGTTCTTCATATGTTTTAGTGTCCAAGCTTAGTTGCGATTCTCTGCACTTTTTCCAAAGTCTCAACATATTTTTTTGTAACATGGAGACCAAAACTGGATGCAGTATTCCAAATGTGGCCTTACTAAATTATAAAGTGGTACTTTATGACATAAATAGTTATAAACATAAATAGTTCTTGACTTACGACCGCAATGGAACCCAAAATTTCTGTTGTTAAGTAAAACATTTGTTAAGTGAATTTTGCCTCATTTTATGACCCTTTCCCCCTCAGTTGTTAAGTGAATCATTGCAGTCGATAAGTTAGTAACCCTGTTGTTAAGTGAATCTGGTTTTCCCATTGACTTTGCTTGTCAGAAGGTCAAAAAAGGTGAACACATGATCTTGGGACACAGCAACCATTATAAATATGAACCAGTTGCCAAGCATCTGAATTTTGATCACACGATCATGGGGATGTTGGAAAAGTCGTAACTGTGAAAACAGTCATAAGTCACTTTTTCCAGTGCTGTTGTAACTTTGAATGTTCACTAAATGAACTGTTGTAAGTCAAGAACTACCAGTACTTCACCTGAAGTATTGGTAGTTCAAGCTCACATTCAGGAATATGGCTTTTGGGAAAGACTCCAATATTGTATATCCACAATGAAAAAAATGTTGGTGAAGACGAGGAAGTAGCCGAGATGGGCTAATTATATTGTTTGCTTAGAGAAAAATAAACTATTACAATTATTAGTGATGAAAATGAATTTGTGATTTATGGGTTTGATGATTAGAAAGGGTGGCTCATAAGATAAGGAATAAGGAAATTAGGATGTAACCTTAGAAAGGGAGGGTAAAATATAAATGCATTTATAACCCCTGTCAAAAAGATCAGAAGCAGCTTCTTAATCTTTTTCTTTTTCTTCTTTTCTTTCTTACGTATTAATGAGTCTTCTTCGTTTCTGTTCTAATATTTGTATTGCTTTGATCTTGTTGATTTTTAAAGCTAAAATTATATTTAAAAAATGCAGTTTTTGACAGAAAAAAGGTTATCTATCAAGGAAAGGGAGGTGAAAAAGAGCATCTCCTAAGAGCCACCACAACTGAGCATTAATTACAGACATAGTAAAAGCTTTTGACATGTAACTGAATGAATATGTCCTGAAATATATATTACAGTAGATACTTGATATTAAATGCATAATAAAATATATCCATCAGAAAACAGCAAAGCAATCTTAATGTAAAAGTTACTATGAATTTAAATATACATAGAAATAAAACTTGCACTTTTCCTCAGGATAGAAAATAATGTCTGCTTCATTGAAATGCACTGTGTTCGATTGGTTTGAGCCAAGTCATTTTTCTTAGTTGACAAAGAGGTTCATTTGGTCACTTACATCATTCAAGCTTATTTATTACTTGCTAAGTTACTACACATTCCAACAAGAGGAGAATAAATAAGCAAGTGAATTAACAAATAGCTAGGTTCTAGGGGTAGGGTGTATAGTAGATGACCTTACAAGAAGTCTAAGCTTCATGCTTTTTGAAAAAAATATGTCAAAAGACAATAAAAATAATTGGAATGTGCTCAAAAGCCCTTCCAGGGCAAAAGAAATCAGCCAATGCTGGTCCAAAAACGAATCTTTTTAGAAATTAACAAACTCAGTTGGCAGAGACTGAAGTTGTTTGTTTTGAACTCCATGTATCTTTTAGCTGCTAAATGGAGGACCAGAAGAACGAAGTGGAGAGTGTTATGAACAAATTGTTAAGTGCATGAAACCAATTTAGAAATACTTGAAGCTCATGCTCCTAGGCATAGCAACATTTCTTCTGTTTCATTACATGGATGCTATGGATTTTATTAGTGACAAAATATGATTGTCACTAAGGCAATTTGCATAAATCTCTTGCCAATACTGGATTCTTTCATATCGGGTGAAACATTTCTATTGGCTATAAGACTACTCTACCAAAATATGTCATTTGTTTAGTAGCAGTTTCTGAGCTACGATATTCTTCTACAGTCACAACCCAGGATTAGTATAAGAGAATTAAAATTCAGTCAACTATTTTAATAATTTTCATTGCATGTCAGTGGCTGATACATATGTTGTAAAATGCAAGAGATTATTTTCCCTATAAAACAGATTTATTTCAAATGTATGTTTCTTCTGCTTTTTCAGTACAGTTAAACTTTATATCTCATGTTACCTTTCATATCTCCTGAAAAAAATCAGGAAATAAAATACAAGCTAAATAGTCAAGACCTTGTTGAGGATCCAAACTTTGTCAAGGACCTTGGAGTACTCATCTCAAATGATCTAAGTGCTAGAGCCCACTGTAACTACACAGCCAAAAAGGCATTAAGAGTTGTTAATCTAATGCTACATAGCTTCTTCTCTGGTAATATCACACTACTAACTAGAGCATACAAAACATTTGCTAGACCAATACTTGAATACAGCTCATCAGTCTGGAACCCATATCATGTATCTGATATTAACACAGTAGAGAAAGTCCAGAAATATTTCACAAGAAGAGTTCTCCGCTCCTCTACTCATTGCAGGAATACCTTATGCCACCAGACTTGAAACTCTAGACCTAGAAAACCTAGAACTATGCTGTCTCCAGTCGGATCTAAATATAGTATATAAAATCATACATTGCAATGTCCTACCTGCAAATGAATACTTCAGCTTCAATCATAACAATACAATAGATACAAACTCAAGGTTAACCACACCAAACTTGACTGCAGAAAATACGACTTCAGCAACAGAGTGGTCAATGTTTGGAATACTCAACCTGACTCTGTGGTTTCTTCCCCAAACCCCAAAAACTTTAACCTTAGACTGTCTGCTATTGACCTCACCCCCTTCCTAAGAGGCCTGTAGGAGGCGTGCATAAGTGCACCAATCATGCCTACAATCCCTGTCATATTGTTTTTTTATTTTTCTTATAAGTATCTATCTCATGTATTCAAAACTATATTTGTTCTTATACCTGTATCTTGTAAGCGATTGACAAATCAAATAAATACTAAATACTAAATACTTGACATTATATATAAAACAATAACATGAAAACAACGTTTAAAGGACATAGGCTGGAGTTCATTCAGTGTTCAATAATTTGATTTTTTTCTAACTCAACAAAGCTTGTCCATTAAGGAAATAGAGATAAATACAAGCATGTCACTTAAGATCTATCACAACTCAGCTTCAGCTGTGGATACATTTTTTTTTCAGGTTTAGCACCTAAATAAAATAATATAAAGCTTTCACAATGCAAGCCTCTATTGGAAGCATAATAAGACATAGAAACCAGAAAACAGCAAATAACATCTTCATTTTAAAAAAAGATGCCATGTATCTTTTGATAGCTTCCAGTTAATAAAATACTGATTGCATTTTTGTTTCATTTTTATTTTGGAATCTGGTCGATCTCAACTTCCCACCTCTGTCTATATTCCTTCTCTTTCTCTTTTCCTTTCCCGAAAAATTTTGAAAGCCCACAAGCTGGGCACTTGTTGATTCTTAATGCACATTGAGATAATGTATTTCAGATATTTAGAAATATTGAATACAGCTGTTGCTATGCATAATTTGTGCAGCTACTCACTTTGATGATTTATTTTGGCAGTCTGACTTCAGAAATGCAATTAGTATATCTACTGGCATGAAATATAGTCTTATGCAGGACAAACCAGCCTTATGCAGAATGAGAACAGCTCCTGGAGGAAAGGAATATATAATCTAATGAATAAATAAATATAATAAATAAATAACATTTACTATATGAATACTACTTTCCTTTCACTCATATTTATAAACTTTTTATTTCTTTTTCTTTCCCTTCGTTATATCCTTCTGCAGTAGAATAATATGCTGATTGCTGCCATAATGAGTAAATAGCCTCTTCCATATATCAACCATGTTAATTTTCTGAGAAATTGCCCTCCTTTATGTGATATCTGATCTAGAAGCAGAAACAAATTTCATGACATTAAATCCAGCATTCCTTATGGACATAGTACACGATATAGGTATAGTTTACAAAAATTCAATTCTTCTGCCTTATAATAAAACAAAAATTGGCAGCTTCAAAAATTATGGTTCTCTCCATGTGATTCTTTGATTTTATGTGAGGTGCTTCCCAGTTTGGTGTTGGTTTTTAATTTTTTTAAATGTTCTTTGGACTCCTTCAGAAAATAGCACCCTGAGCCATGAGCTGATTTTTTTTTCTCCTGTTGACAAGCAGCTGACTATGCTGCCAAAGCCATTTCTTAGACAGCATGCTTCCAAGTTTTGAACAGGAGCAACTAGGAACAACCCATGATGACCCTTGGACAACTGTGGACTTCTTGGGAAGCAGAGCCAGAGAATCATGATTTCTTATGAGAGCAGCCACAGGATTGGGTTTCCATCTTTTCCTGTCAATGTTTGTTTTCTTTCTAGACACATCTCTCTTTTAACATCACACTTTGAAGTTTCCTTTCATTTTGACTTACATTTTTAATTGTTATATATAAATAGGTTTTTATTGTGTTTTTCCACAAATACAAATCTCATTTATATTTTTAACAGTGCATTGGCATCGACATATATATGTATGTATGTATGTATGTATGTATGTATGTATGTATGTATGTATGTATGTATATTCTTAAGTTTTCGCGGGTACTTACATGTATGGTATTCAGCTTTGTTTGGGTATTTTCCCACGTCATTGTAGTTGTGCTTTTAAAGTTGTAGCAACGTTTCGGCAGAATCTCATCTGCCATCATCAGGCTTCTGTATTGTGTTCGTCTATGAGTCAGACTTTTACAGTGGTTTCAGTTTTAAATTTGGGGCTAGCCTATTGCTGTGCCAGAATGGTTTTTTCTTCATCCTGATTGGTTGGGAGTCTTGGTCTGTGTTTATTGGTCTCGGAGTTTGCTGTGTTCTGCTTGATTGGTGTTTCTAATATCTTCTGTCTGTTTTGTGGCTCTTTTTGTGTCTTGATTGGCTGGCAACATTGTGTTCCTTTATTGGAGGCCTTTAGTGCAGCTTGGCTCCGAGTAAATGGATAGCTATCATTTGTTAGGAAGCTAGGTTTCATCTGGGTGCCTGATTGGGGTGTGTTTGAGTTGGAGGTATCAGGGGCGATCTGTTTGTGCCCAGGTGTTTGCCTGGCTAGTGGTGTGGAGATTTTTTTGTTTGTGAGTGCAGGCTTCCAAATGATTGACAGTCTGGTGGAATCATCTCTTCTATTCATATATATATGTGTGTGTGTGTGTCTCTCTTTCTCTCTGTGTGTGTATGTACGTCTAGGTGTGTTCGGGTCTTTTCCCGTGTAAGATTAAGAGTATCTTGGCGATGTTTCGGTGAGGTCCCACTCACCATCCTCAGGCTGGTGCTTTCGGCTTCGTGCCAGTACAAGCAGTGTGTGATCAGAGCTGCCGTCTCTCTATAAATACTGGTGGAGGGGGACTGGTCTGCTGAGCTGGTTGGCTGCGCTGCTGCCTCTTGATTGGTTGTTGGAGTTGATGTTGGTATAATGAGCTGTGTGATGGCCTTGTGAGTTTTGTTGTGGAGATGTTGTGACTCCGGGTTTGGAATCTGCTCCTGTGGCAGATATGAGTTCGAGCAACGAGGCTATGGCAGCAAAATATGAGCCGGCATTGCTTAGTGACTTGGATAGTAGCCAGGATGAGGAGATGGATTTAACAAGGGGAGATAAACATGATTTAATAGAGTTGTCAGGACCTTCGACATCCTCTGGTTCTTTATCTGAGCAGCAGCCGGGAATGGCTAACAAGGGAGGCATGCAAGAGTTTTCCAGTGGAGATGCCAACTTGGAGAACGTATGGCGTGACGTCAGAAATAGAAGGAGGCTGAGACGCCAATCTCAATTAGGAAAGAGGCGTCGAGCCAGTAACTAATTAGGGAAATTAACACGCTCCATAAGTGGATAAAAGGACACTGCTGGGCTGATGGAATTCGCCAGAAGCAAAGTGACTAAATGGGAGTGAAGACATGCAGCAAACTCTCTGAGGCTTATGAATTACTGCCACGCCAGGATTGCCGGACAGAGTGTGGATTTATTGCTGTGTTTTGGAATTACTTCAGCCGTTCTCTTGTGGGGGTTTGTTTTTGATTTGAGTTAATTCTGAAACGGCTGAATTTTGTTTTGCTCACCTGAAATTAAAGGGGAGACATAACATTTTTGCTTCTGGCCACACAAACCATCTTTAACCCAAGATGGACCAAACCCAACTGCAGCGTTTGGTGGAGCAGCAACAGCAACAGATAAATCAACTGATTCAGAGTAACCAGATTCTTCAAAATCAGGTGACACAATTGGTGAATCATGTTTCCAGCTTGCAAAGTCCTGCTGCTGCTCCTTCAGCCCCTCCCTTGAGGAAAAGCCCGGTATCCATGCCGGAGAAATTTTCAGGACAAACGGACATGTTCCCGGCATTTATGGGGCAGTGCCAATTATTTATATCTTCAAGGCCTGAAGACTTCCCAAATGACCGGGCTAAGGTAGGATTTATGATTAGCCTATTATCTGGGCAGGCTGCCAAATGGGCTACTCCCTTGTTAATCCAAGATAGTCCATTGTTAGATAATTTTCAGGGTTTTCTACAACAAATGAGGGTTATGTTTGAAAACCCAATTAAAATGCAAACTGTGGCTAGACGGTTGCGGGACATTTATCAGGGGAAACGTCCCCTGCAGGAATACATTGCAGAATTTCATTTACTGTGTATGGACTCTAACTGGAACGAACCGGCTCATATGGATGCATTCCAGGAGGGCTTGTCTGATACCATCAAGGATGAGTTAGGACATGCAGAGCGGGCTTCAACTCTGGATGCACTAGTAATACAGTGCTTACGTATTGAAGCCCGTTTACAACAGCGCGGAAGCAGACGGCCCGTTGTGGAACCACCTTCTTTTTCTCGTGCACAAACCACGCCACCGAAAGTTTTTCAAACCACGGTTAAGACTGAGGAGCCAATGGAGTTAGGCACACTCCGCCCTCGCTTAACGGCACGAGAACGTTCGAGAAGGTTCCAGGAAGGCTTGTAACTTTATTGCGGGGGTCCGGGACATTTTGCTAATTCCTGCACTCGTAGAGGGACTCGCAGACCCGTGCCTGAAACCACTCCTGGCCCGTCGGGAAACGGTGTAGGCCCGACCTCGGGGAAACCCCAGGTCGGGCACGTTCCACACCTCCCCCCCAAATGGCTGAAGTAAATCCTGGCCCTCCTCGGCATTTACTTTTGGACACTCGAATCTTTTTGCAGTCCCAGAAGGAGGGAATTCCCGCCGTTGCGCTGGTGGACTCAGGGGCTACAACCAGCTTTATGGACTGGGCTTTTGTCAAGCATTTTGAAATCCCATTGATTGCTGTGGATCCACCCATTAAGGTGGAAACCGTGGATGGGCGTGAGCTCAAGTCTGGGCCCATTAGTTTCGCCACCCAGCCAGTGCGCATGATTATTGGGGATCATGAGGAGGCGATAAGTTTCTATGTCACCTCGAACCTTCATCTCCCTTTGGTTCTCGGCGTGTCCTGGCTGCGTCTGCACGATCCCTTGGTGGCTTGGGCGCAGAACGCTATTTCTTTTCCAAGTCTCCAATGTGTGGACCACCTGAGACATATCTGCACTGGCCAAGATATCGCCGCTCCTGCCATCTCCATACCTTCAGAGCTATCGGACTTCTCCGATGTTTTCAGCGAACAGGAGGCAGATCAATTACCACCACATCGTGCTTATGATTGTCCCGTGGACCTGATATCGGATGCTCCATTGCCAAAGGGTCGGTTATACTCCATGTCGGAGCCCGAGTTGGTTGCGCTCCGAGAATTTTTAGATAAAAACTTGGCTCGGGGATTTATTCGACCCTCGTTGTCCCCTCTTTTGGCTCCCGTTCTTTTTGTTAAAAAGAAGTCGGGAGAGCTCTGTTTATGTTGCGACTATCGACGGTTGAACGCCATCACAGTGAGGAATAGCTATCCTTTGCCGTTCATTCCGGAATTGATGGAGCGGTTGCGGGAGGCTACTATCTTCACTAAACTCGATCTGCGTGGGGCCTACAACCTGGTTTGGATGCGCAAGGGGGACGAGTGGAAGACGGCGTTTGGCACTCGTTATGGTCATTTCGAGTACACCGTCATGCCATTTGGTCTGACCAACGCTCCCGTGGTATTCCAGCATTTGATGAACAACATTTTCTGGGACATGCTGGATAGGTTTGTCGTGGTGTATCTGGGCGACATTTTGATCTACTCTCGGTCCAGGGATCACCACCTTCAGCAGGTTCGTCAAGTGCTTCAGCATCTTCGGGAGCATAAACTCTATGCAAAACTGGAGAAGTGTTTCTTTTTTCAGTCGATAGAGTTTTTAGGGCAAATCATCTCTCCCAAGGGCATTGCTATGGACCCTAAAAAAGTCGAGGCCTTGTGTAGTTGGGAAGCCCCTCGTCGAGTAAAGGATGTGCAACGTCTTCTGGGGTTCGCCAATTACTATAGGACCTTCATTCCGGATTTTGCTAAACTAATGGACCCTATCACTCAGCTTCTTCGTAAGAAGGTCCCGTTCCGGTGGGGGCCTCCGCAACAACAGGCTTTTGAAACTTTAAAGAAAGCATTTGTGGCCGAGCCGATATTGAGGCATCCTGATCCGAATCGTCCATTTGTGGTCGAGACAGATGCCTCTAATGTAGCTATTGGGGCGGTATTGTTACAAGCTCCGAAGGATGGCGCACCTCTTTTCCCTTGCGCATACTATTCTAGGAAGCTCACAGCTTCTGAGCGCAATTATTCCATCTGGGAAAAAGAGTTGTTGGTTATTAAGGCTGCATTTGAGACCTGGCGACATCATCTAGAGGGGGCTCGGCACAAGGTGGAGGTTCAGACGGATCACCGAAACTTGGAACATTTGTCTACCACTAAGAAGTTGAACCAACGCCAGATCCGGTGGTCATTGTTTTTCGCAAGGTTCAATTTTTCCGTCACTTATGTTCCAAGTGGACAGAATCGGAGAGCAGACGCATTGTCTAGGAAACCCGAATATATCGGTCCCGAGGATCCTCTTCCTCCACGAATGGTGTTGCCACCGGAATCCTTGGCCGTGCTTCAAGATCCAGTAGATTTGCGGGTTCGCATACGGGAGGCGCAGCGATTGGACGCGTGGATGCAGCAGAGACGGGGGGAAGTTGGACCTGATTCCCTATGGTCCTTTGAAGAGGGCTTGCTAAGACATCGGGGTTTATTGTATGTACCCACCAGGTCGCTGAGAGCTCTCATCAGGATGCAATGTCATGACAACCCCGCTGCTGGTCATATTGGATTTACAAAACTTTGCACTTGGTCACCCGGACTTTTTGGTGGCCTCGGGTTCGACACGATGTGTTTTCCTACGTCGCTTCTTGCATACAATGTAGACAAGAGAAAGCGGCGTCGGGTGCGCCTCCTGGACTCCTCCAACCATTACCGACTCCGGGCAGACCATGGGGAGCGATCTCCATGGACTTTCTCACGCATTTACCATCCTCGTCGGGTTTCACGACGGTGCTCGTGGTAGTCGATATGCTGACTAAAATGGCTCATTTTATTCCCTGTCGGAAATTACCATCGGCCCGCACTACGGCCCAGCTATTTTTACAGCATGTCTTTCGTCTACATGGACTGCCGGATAGAGTGGTTTCGGATCGTGGGGTCCAATTTACTGCGCAGTTTTGGAAACAGTTAATGACGGCGTTACAAGTTCAGGTGTGTCTAGCATCAGCACACCATCCGGAAACTGATGGCGGGACTGAGAAGGTTATTGGCATTCTCACTCAGTATTTGAGATGTTTTGTCAATCATCGACAAAACGATTGGACGAAATACCTCCCATTGGAAGAATTTGCCTTTAATAACTCTCAGCATACCTCCACTCGTGTGACGCCGTTTTTCGCGAATGTGGGTTATCATCCGCGATTCTTCCCGTTAACTTTGATGGATTCCCCGGTTCCTGAGACACAAGATTTTCTGGAGGAATTACAAGCGGTTCACCGTTTAGTAGTGCAACAACTAGAACGGGCGAAAGAAGACTACAAGCGGTTTGCGGATTGGTCATGTCGAGCAACGCCTCCGTTAGCTGTGGGTGACAAGTTGTGGTTATCCACAAGGCACCTTCGGGTCCATCGCCCAATTAGGAAGCTGGACCATCGTTTCATCGGTCCATTCCCGATTGAGGCGGTCATCAACCCTGTGGCATATCGACTCACCTTACCGCGCTCCATGCGCATTCATCCTGTCTTCCATCGTTCCCTCTTGGTTCCTGACTCCCTGGAGTGTCCTCTGCATGCTCCCGCTGGTATGGCTTCTCCATCAATGCCCAGTGAGGAGGCTGATGTTGATGACACGGTGGTCAGCGTTACTGATTCGCGTTGGCTAAAGGGTCGTTTCCAGTACTTAGTCGGGAGGAGAGCGGCTGACTCGGAGGTTTTTTCGTGGACAGATGCTTCCGCAATTCATGCTCCAGACATTATTCGGAACTTCCATGAACGTTTCCCTTTGAAACCGCATCCGGATTGTCAGACCCGGGGGAAGGGCCCTGCGGTGAGGGATAGTGTTGTGACTCCGGGTTTGGAATCTGCTCCTGTGGCAGATATGAGTTCGAGCGATGAGGATATGGCAGCAAAATATGAGCCGGCATTGCTTAGTGACTTGGATAGTAGCCAGGATGAGGAGATGGATTTAACAAGGGGAGATAAACCTGATTTAATAGAGTTGTCAGGACCTTCGACCTCCTCTGGTTCTTTATCTGAGCAGCAGCCGGGAATGGCTAACAAGGAAGGCATGCAAGAGTTTTCCAGTGGAGAAGACAACTTGGAGAACTTATGGCGTGACGTAAGAAATAGAAGGAGGCTGAGACGCCAATCTCAATTAGGAAGGAGGCGTCGAGCCAGTAACTAATTAGGGAAATTAACACGCTCCATAAGTGGATAAAAGGACACAGCTGGGCTGGTGGAATTTGCCAGAAGCAAAGTGACTAAATGGGAGTGAAGACATGCAGCAAACTCTCTGAGGCTTGTGAATTACTGCCACGCCAGGATTGCTGGACAGAGTGTGGATTTATGGCTGTGTTTTGGAATTACTTCAGCTGTTCTCTTTGTGGGGGTTTGTTTTTGATTTGAGTTAATTCTGAAACGGCTGAATTTTGTTTTGCTCACCTGAAATTAAAGGGAGACATATATATATATATATATATATATATATATATATATATATATATATATATATATATACAGTGCCAGGTGCAAGCAGTGCAACACTGCTTGCACTGGCCCCGTAAAGCACCAGCCTGAAGATGGCGACAAGTGGGACCTTTCGCCTGGGAACGTTGCCTAGATCTTTTGAACCCGAATAACCAAAGATCCACATATGATATATGTTTGTTTCTTTTTTACTGTTTTACTTTCGACTTATTACTTTCTGTTTTGCCACCATATAAAAGTTGATGGCATGAAAACTTTCTCTTTGACAGTCAAAATGACCTGATTTAATTTACATTTACATTGGATTTTTACTGAAAAAAAAGATACAGAAAGATAAGAAAGGCAGCAGCCAGATCAGCTTAATGTCAAAGCTTTTTTGGAAGCTTTAAAAAAATACTTTTTAATTTACAAGATCCAAATGTAAATTTAGATGAAAGGTTTGATGAATTAACAATACTTTTAAATTAGGCTAAGGACGACACCCAGTTACAAGTAATAGCAGCTAAATCAGACTTGCCATTGAATTCATTGGAATCTATTTTGTTGCTGGCAGATTTGAAGGAGAAAGAACTCTGCTTGAGAGTTGGATGTTCCTTGGAGAAGGCTGAAAGACGCATGAATTCAAAAGATTTAGAGATGGCAGAATGGATGTTTGTTGAACTGGATTTTCTTAAGAGAACTGAAGAGATCATGGAACAGATTTACTGTATGTAATCAGGAAACAATTGTCAAGAGATGTTGTGTTTATATTGGTAGAAAAAACTGAGCAACAAGTGCTGTGGATATTTTTACGACAGAGATTTTATTTATTTATTTATTTATTTGATTTGCCAATTGTTTACAAGATAATAAGTATAAGTGTATACATAGTTGTGAATACATGATATGGGTACATATAAGAAAAATAAAAGAATAAGAGAAACAATAGGACAGGGACGGTAGGCACGTTGGTGTGCTTATGCACGCCCCCTACAGACCTCTTAGGAAGGGGGTGAGGTCAATAGTAGATCTATAACTGTGCGGAATGAGATGCAATTGTTTGGAAATATCCTAGTTATAATTTTAAGGAAAAGTTTTATTATTAAGAATCAATCAAAGTATCAATCAGAGATCCTGGATGGATCAGAGATAATGAGTAAAATGGTTTATGTTAGATTAGAAGCTATCGTGGACTTGCTGCGAATTAATTACAATCATAGATTATTAACAGAAGTTTACCTTTGCTGTTATATTTACCTGTTAACTGTTTTCCAGCAGGTAGATAGATAGATAGGTACAGCACGTAGATAGAAGGTCAAATTGATGGTAGAAGTTCATAAATACTGGACTTGCATCACAAGGAGAATACTAATGGGATCCGAATCCAATGGCGATGTCCATTTTGAACCCTAAGTAGATTTTCTGTGAATGGGATTTCCCCATGTATTTTGTCAGCAAATGTAAATAAAGCAGGCTCAAAAAGTATTCGTTTTTCTAACTGTATCAATGGGATCCAAATCCACTGGCAATGTCCATTTTGTTCTGAATTCTTGGAGACCTAATCCAAATTCATGGAGACATAAATAGGAAAGTATTATGTTGAAACATACTTATCACCATTGAACTAGGGGGAACAATATTTCTCTATGGTATTTTTTTGGCATTTCCCCCCTTTTTTGTCTTATTTAATTGTCTTCATTTTTTTCTCCCTTCTGGATTTTGTATTTTAACTTTGGAAATAAAAATATATATGATAAAATGCTTGAGATATAGTTAAATATACATTTTATAACTGTGTAAATAAATACTGACCCATAAACAAATTAGGAAAGTAACAAGCTTACTGCAATATCTATGACATTTACTACATACATTTCATCATGTGTTTAGAAAATTCTTGTTCAGAAAGTATGTATATTATGGTAGAGAACTATAACACATGTGCAATAATATCTGAGTCCCACATTATGCTAAGAATGGTGAGGCTGGGTTCACAAATAATGCCCAGATTTGACCAATGGTTTCAAAATCATAATAGTTATATTCATACCAGATGCCAAGAAATAAAAATCAATCAAATAAAAGAACAATTGATTAAACTCTAGTGCTGTATGTAAGCTACTAAACTAATTTTATATTGGAATTATAGCTATATAAGGAAGAGTGATGAAGGATATGTCTATATGACAAACTAGCAGGCATATTTTCTCACTCATGTGACTTTATTTTTAACATCATAAAATGAACTTTAACATAGTTCCCAACACATTCATAGTGACACAATACTTTCGGAGGTGGGGTGGAATTATATTAATATATATCTTCAAATATAACATTCAACCAGTTTCTATTAGAACCACATTAAAATGCCATTTCAATTCCAAATATTTGAATGAATAAAGTACAGCTTTATACAACTTTTAAAGATGGCTAAATTTTTATTTATTGGTTTGAATGGAAAACTAAATGAACTATAGATCCAAGTGCTTCTAAAGGTTTTAGTCTGTTAACCTTTCAATGAGGCAGACAGTTTTTTTTATTCCTGCAACACAAATGCAATCTGCAGGGATTCCTATTTTGAAAATGTGCTTTTTAAAAATGCATCTGGACTGAATCATTCTAACATTCACAGACTATAGGTGTTGCCAGAATGAAATTAATCCAAGGCTTTTTCAAACCTAGTCTCATTTATCTGCTTTTCTTGGGTCTTGCTTCCCTGGTCATGCCGTTTGAATGTACTCTTTCTGATTAAAGAGAGAGGCTAAAATAATCTTTTTGATTAGTTCAAATAGTTAAGAGTAATATCTAACTCAAATTTTAAAAATAAATTTATTGATATGTTTTGTAATGGTCTGATGGTGTCGAAAGATGAATTATGTTTATTAACTGCGAATGTATCCATGTAGAATGTATAACATTAAAAAGTAGGAGAAGAAAGAATGAAATACTGAATCTCTGAGATTTGTAGAGATACCATATAAATATTTGAATACACTAATCATACTTTTAGATTATTTAAGTTAACTGAAAAAGAAGAAAAGAAGTACGTAACTCAGAATATATTGTGACTATTCAATATAAGCATATAAGCATCATGTTTTCAATTAGATTTATACAACTATAACTATGTATTGCCATTGTGTACAATTTACAAGGTATTTTTGGGGAAGAGTGGGCAATGTTATGAATAAAAATAATGCACTTAGCCATCAAATCATTCTAATGACAGAAATACACACATTAATTGTGTTCATTGACAGTATAAATTGCAAAATGTATCCTGCAAAGCTATAGAGATGTACAATATATAGTAATAGAATTTAACGAAATTTCAGCATTTATGTAGGGACTTATACCAAGATGTCAAAGACAGGCTAAAATAACTTACCTGTTATTCTCTTATTGATTGATTGCATTATAATTATTTATCAATGATGAGAGGATGGATGAGAGAGTAAAAGAATGCTTATGAATTCTGAACATGATATAAAATTGTTGAAGGGTGGCTAATATGCTACAAAGTTCAGAGAATATTGAAAAAAGTTATATTGTACTACCTCTACATGGAAAGAAGTACTACAAGGCTCCGCCTTAGGCCCAGTATTCTTCAATAAATTCATAAATGACTTAGATGAGGGAACAGAAGGAAAACTCATCAAATTTCCAGATGATACCAAACTGGCAGGAATACCCCAAACCCCAGAATACAGGGTCAGGATCCAAAAAGATTTCGATGAACTTTAACAATGGGCCCTATCCAACAAAATGAATTTCAATGTGGAAAAAAGCAAATATTTACATTTAGGCAGGAAAAACCAAAGGTATAGGTGAGATTAGGTGAGATCTGGATCAAAAACAGTAACTGTGAGAAGGACCTTGGAGTCCTAGTAGATGACCATTTAAATATGAGGCAGCAGTGTGCAGCAGCCATCAAAAAACGAACACAATCCTAGGTTGTATAAACAGAGGCATAGAATCTAGCTCAAGTGAAGTATTAGTGCCACTTTATAAAAACCCAGTAAGATCACACCTGGAATACTGCAATCAATTTTGTTCATCATACCTCAAAAAAGATGTTGATACTTTGGAAAAAGTTCAGAGAAGAGCAACTAAGATGATCAGAAGCCTGGAGCTTAACCATATGAAGAACAGCCACAGGTTTTGGGTTTGGCTAGTCTAAAGAAAAGAAGAATTAGGGATGACATGATAACAGTATTCCAGTATTTGAGGAGCTGCCACAAAGAAATTGGGCTCAAATTATTCTACAAAACATCACAGGGCAGGACAAGAAACAATGGTTGGAAACTAATCAAAGAGATAAGCAACCTGGAATTAAGAAGAAACTTCCTGACGGTAAGGACAACTAACCAGTGGAACAGGTTGCCTCCAGAAATTGTGAACGCTCCAACACTGGATGTTTTTAAAAAGAGGTTAGACAGTCACTTATCTGAAATGGTATAGGTTCTCCTGCTTGAGCAGAGGGCTGGACTAGAAGACCTCCAAGGTCCCTTCCAGCTCTATTCTATTCTATTCTATTCTATTCTATTCTATTCTATTCTATTCTATTCTATTCACAAGATTAAAGCTAGATGTCAGTAGAAACTTCCTGTCAGCCAGCGCAACAGGTTCTCACATGACATGGAAAAAATTCCCTCTGAATTCTTCAGTTTATGTGTTATTTATGACATAGATAATAATCTTATAGATTCCTTTTCAACTACCCTGAATATGTAAGCTCCAATTTATGTGAAAATATATTAATAATATTTACCAACACATAGAGGAACATATCCTAGTTTTGAAGAGTTTCAATGTCTTCAAGATTCTTATTTATTGATGTTTCCAGTATCCTTATGTTACTGTGTTTAGAAAACTGAATGAAAAATAATATCTTGAAATGGAGAAGAATTTGTAGTGCTATATAGTGCTTTGTAATTGATTCCAAAAACATTGCCTTAATACTGGCTGCAATCATAGTACCCATCCACAAACTCTTTGAAGCAGTCACATCCTTTCTGAGAATTATAATCCCAAGAAAAACCTCAGCTGTATTAGTTGCAGTCTTTTATATCTCCACACATCCCAAAGCCAGTTCTTGGAGTGATATCTGAAATGCTGCATAGTCCTCATAATTTATCTCTCTCCAAATATGAATTTGTATTTCTCAAAAACTACATTTGAAATGTGTTACTTACTTACAGTTGGTGAAAATGAGCATGTTTTGCTGCTTTATTAAAATAATTATTTGTTATTTAAGTTTTGTGTTTTGGTTGCTTTTTTTTTTCTTGTATACCACCAGGAGTCACATTCATGAGATAAATAGACATATAAACTTCCTAATTAAACTTCCTAATTAAAATTAAAAAAACCAGAGGCTATTTAAATAAATTAAATTATACTATGATAAATTAAATTAATAAATCAAATTCATTTTAAATTAATTAGTTAATTAAAATTATTTCCAAAATTATAATAATTTTGTCAATATTATCACAAATTATTTAGATCTTATGGTAATATGCTTTCAATCGTCCAATAAGCATCATGACTAAGTGAATATTTGAACAAAATATTCCTGATAATTGCTGTTCTATAAGACTGTTGTGAATTTGTGCAACGTATACACCTGCTCAGTATTATTAGAATGATATCAAATAACAGCACGCCAAAATATCAATTTATCTTTCTGTGGTACATACGTAATTCAATTGACAAATGTCACAAATATAACCTTAGAAACACACAAAGATAGATATTATACCTTAAAATCAAATCCAAACCACAAAAATTAACACAAATTTCAAAGTATCTAGATTTAAATAAATTACATTTATGTAAGTAAACATAATTTAACTGTAAATTGCATTAATAGACACAGAAATAAAATTACACCAATTTCCAAATTCCAAAATTCATTAACAATTCTTTGAAATTCATGCTATAATTTATGAATGCTTCTAAAACTTTATTTCTAGTTTTATACGAGTCATTATTTGTTAACTCTTCATATGATAGATCTGGTAGCAAAGCTACGTGTATTTGTTTAGGTAAGAGTGCCTAGAATTTAGAAAAAAGGTATTGATATAGTAGTTGCAACCTGAAAGGGTGAAGAAGAGCCCTTTCATCTTACTTTATATAACTACTAATGAAGATATTATAAAAAAAGGATCAAGTAATTTCACTAGCCTGAAGAGTGGAAGTGAGAAGATGTTGTTCAATAACCATTGGATAATGTGTTGTATTTCTTAACCACATCGTTTAGAAACCTTTTAAAAAGCAGTTGTCTTATGCAACAAAACTAATGTGGTGGGACAATGGCCAATATTGGAGAGGTGAGTCTACTATTAGTCTTCTTAAAATATTTAATTATTTATAAAAGCATCAGGAAGCACATTTTTAAAAGCCTACAAAATGGCAGCTCCCCCCCATAATAATATGTTATATTATTTTTAGGGCTTTTTAGTCTGATTTGGAAACAATTGATGTAATAGTAGGAACTGGTGCTGTTGTAAACATTGGCATGTTAGCATTATTTATGACTATGCTTGAAATGTTTCACTTTTCTAAAAGCTAATAGATAGATTAAATGTAATCTGTAAAGGGAAAGGTAGTTTTTAAATCTAAGCTAGTATCTAATTCAGTCAAATGAAGAGTTATGTTGGACTTCTTTGGAATAATTCTTTGTCTGATTTATCATACTGAGCATGCTGTTCACAGTAAGTAGAACCGAACCTATACCTCCCTAGGTCTTGTTAGTATTTCAAGTAAACAAATAATTTGTATGCAACAATTTAGCACTTGCTTTCATTCTGCTTACTATATGCTATAGCGTATATATGGTGCTAATATGATAGTGATCATAGAAGGAACCCATCTTGTTATTACAGCAGTTTTTATTAAACCTTTGTGAGAATAATTCTTATGAGGTTTGCAATGGAGTTGCAAAAAAGGGGAACAAATCATTATATCTTGTTATTCAAGTTACCTTGGAGAATAATTTATTAACAATCATTATATCAACTATTCTCAATTTTTGTTTTTACATCTTATCAATGAGTTGGGTTGTTGAATTCTGTCACCTGTGCATTAGATTCATGACCCTTCTGATTTGTCATGGTTTCCTGGGAGTTTACATGTAGCTAGGTAGGAAAAGGAAGAAGTCATGACTGGATCTGGAAATAGTGGAAAATTTTGTTTCAATATCCAACTTTTGGGAAAAGTTGTTGAGAAGGTGGTAGCCATGCAGCTTCAAAAGTCTTTGGAAGAAGCTGATTATTTGATCATTACATTCAGGTTTCTGGCTGAGATATAAGACTGACATAACACTGATTGTGCTTGTGGGTAAAGCCTGCTAAGGCTCAGGATGAGAATGTTGTGTCCGTTCTGGCACCCATGGGTCTGTGAATAGTTTTTAATATTATTTTATTTATTTATTTATTTGATTTGTCAATCGCTTACAAGATAACAGGTATAAGTATTAACATAGTTATGAATACACGAGATGGATACATATAAGAAAAATAAAAAGAAACAACAGGACAGGGACGGTAGGCACATTGGTGTGCTTATGTATGCTCCCTATAGGCCTCTTAGGAAAGGGGTGAGGTCAATAGTAGACAGTCTAAGGTTAAAGTTTTTGGGATTTGGGGAAGAAACCACAGAATCAGGTAGAGTATTCCAGACATTGACCACTCTGTTGCTGAAGTCGTATTTTCTGCAATCAAGTTTGGTGCAGTTAACTTGAGTTTGTATCTATTGTGTGCTCTTGTATTGTTATGATTGAAGCTGAAGTATTCATTTACAGATAGGCCATTGCAATGTATGACTTTATATACTATATTTAGATCGGACTGAAGGCGGCATAGTTCTAGGTTTTCTAGGTCTATCAATCATGTATCCTTCTGGCCAGGCTAGGGAGATTGGCAATGAGATTTATGGATTCCTCAGTGGTTCTCTTCATCTGATTCCAATTGCTTCTGATTAGGGGGAGAACTTTAGCCCAAGATACATGCTTGTGGATTTACATGTCCATATATTTTAATGCCTTTCCTAATGTTTATTACCATTTTTTCTCTGTCTGCTTCTTTGCCTTTGTTATTAGCTGATTAGCAATCATCAGAAACAGTAAAACTTTTCAATATACTAAATATTTATTTATTTAAACATTTTATATATAACATTGAAAGTCTCATCCTTTGGAATGCATATGCTACATTAATGCATATATGAAATGGTAGTGCATGATACTTTCTTTGCCCTTTGCTGATTTTATTTATTCCATGGATGAAAATCCTAAAGGGGAAAACAACTCAAGAATCTTGGGAAACTCTAAAAGGTATGATCATAGAAGCCCAGACAAGCACAATACCACTGAGAAAGAAAAACAAGAAATCCAAGAAGAAACCAGCGTGGCTGCACAAATTGAAAGAAAAAAAGGACAAGTACAAAAAATGGAAAGAAGGACATACAACTAAGGCAGAATATCAGCAGATAGCCAGAATCTGCAAAGACGGAGTCAAGATAGCAAAGGCTCAGAATGAACAAAGACTTGCAACAAAAGTCAAAGATAATAAAAAAAGTTTCTTCCAACATATAAATAACAAGGAAAAAATCAAGGAAACAGTCGGTCCACTAAAGAGAGAAGACGGCAAGGAAGTAACAGGCAACAGAGAGAAAGCAGTACTGCTTAACTCATTCTTTGCATCTGTCTTCACGCAAAAAGAAACTATAGCTCAACCCACCAAAAACATAACTGTAAAAGACAGACCAGAAATAAAAGTTAAAATAAGCAAAAAAAAAAAAAAAATAGTAAGAGAACACCTGTCTGATCTTGATGAAAACAGATCACCAGGGCCTGATGGATTATATCCCAGAGTTTTAAAGGAGCTGGCAGATGTCATCTCAGAACCACTGCACCATATCTTTTAAAAATCCTAGAGCACTGGGGAACTACCAGAGGACTGGAAAAGAGATGATGTGGTTTCCATCTTCAAAAAAGGGGAAAAAAAAAACAGACCCAGGAAACTATAGACCAATCAGCCTAACCTCAATACCCGGGAAGATACTGGAAAAGATAATAAAAAACAGATCTGCCAACATCTAGAAACAAGTAAAGTAATAATTAGCAGTCAGCATGGGTTTGTTAAGAACAGATCATGCCAAACCAATCTTATTTCATTCTTCAACACAGTGACTAAATTAGTAGACCAGCAAAATACTGTGGGCATAATATATTTAGATTTCAGCAAAGCATTCGACAAAGTAGACCACAACCTACTTCTTAGTAAGCTAGAAAAAAGTGGAATAGATAGCACCACCACTAGATGGACTCGCAACTGGCTGGCAAACTGTACTCAACGAGTAGTCCTTAATGGGTATAAGTCTACATGGAAGGAAGGAAGCAGTGGGGTGCCACAAGGTTCTGTCTTCGGCCCAGTACTCTTCAATATCTTCATTAACGACTTAGATGAGGGAATAGAAAGGAAACTTACCAAATTTGTAGATGATACTAAGCTGGCAGGAACAGCTAACACCCAAGAAGATAGGCTCAAGATTCAGATGGATCTTGACAGACTAGAACACTGGACCGTATCTAACAAAATGAAATTCAATGTAGAGAAAAGTAAAGTCCTACACTTAGGCAAGAAAAACCAAAAGTACACATATGGACTGGTTGAAACAAGGCTCAATAGCAGTAACTATGAGAGGGATCTTGGAGTCCTAGTGGACAACCAGCTAAATATGAACCAGCAGCGTGAAGCAGCAACCAAAAAAGCTAATGCAATCCTAAATTGTATTAACAACTTAACAAGATCAAGGGAAGTACTAATACCCACTCTATAAAGCCTTAGTAAGACCACACCTAGAGTACTGCATCCAGTTTTGTTTACCACATTATAAAAAAGATGTTGAGACTCTAGAAATAGTACAGAGAAGAGCAACCAGGATGATTAGGGGACTGGAGGCTAAAACATACAATGAAAGGTTGCAGGAACTGGGCTTGGCTAGTCTAGTAAAGAGAAGGACCAGGGGAGACATGATAGAGGTCTTCAAATATTTGAGGGGCTGCCACAGGGAGAAAGGGGTCAAGCTATTTTCTAAAGTGCCTGTAGGCCAGACAAGGAATAATGGATGGAAACTGAACAAGGAGAGATTTAACCTGGAAATGAGAAACTTTCTGACAGTGAGAACAATCAACCAATGGAAGAGCTTGCCCTCGGAAGTTGTGGGAGCACCATCACTTGAGACTTTCAAGAAGAGATTGGACTGCCATTTGTCAGAAATGGTGTAGGGTCTCCTGCTTGGGCGGGGGGTTGGACTCAATGACCTACAAGGTCCCTTCCAACTCTGATTATCTGTTGTCTGTTATTTATTCGTTTATTAGACTAATCTTGTTATCCATCTTACGTATCATATTGTAACCTTTGATGTCTCACAAAAATGATACAAACATAAAACCATAACAAACAATTATGGCATGCAAAAATAATATTTCCTTTGTATCAGTACTCCAGTTTGTAGAGCTATATACTTCTCACACCAGCGCAATATATGTGAGAAAGCTTGCCAGCATTTGGGGGAGGCGTTCCACAAGGCATGAACTGGTACTAAAAAGCATGCTTTCTAGATTCCCATAGGTAACAACATTTAATGGAAATGACCTGGAGCAGGTCCCCTCACCTTCCATTTGAACATCGGAATATGCAGGTGCCTTCAGGGAGAAATAGTCCTGCAGATATGCTCAGAGAAACCTCATCCATTGTTTTTTTTTCTTCCATTCTGCCCCCTCTCCCCCACATTTCCACTATCTGATCTTAGGGGCTGATGAAACCATAAATCTGGATTTCAAAATAGCAGTAAAGAAAATCGAACTCCTTCCCTCTGCCCACCCATCTTGCAATGTAATGTAACACCTTTCTTTTTTGTCTTGTATCAGTTCTTCTCACATGCCTAAACAGGAACTTCATACAGTGTGTAAGTACCACACATTCCAGTCTTATTTCAAATTTGCCCTCAGCATTAAGACAGGCACTGATTTTTACACATTTCATGAATGAATAAAGAGAAATTGTACAGTGTACACTGTACATTTGTACATTGTACAGAGTACATTTTTAGCCAAAGGACTGCTTAAAATTTACATCAGCCTTCCTTAGTATAATATAGCAGTACATATCTGCTATATTGCACAATAATTCCTAGAATTTCCTATGGAAATCAATGTTGCTTATAAATTCGATCTCCGGAACTTAAAATTACATTTAATGTACGTATTAAGCTTTTGTCAGCCTCTGGTGACATTTTCAGAGTATTAAACTACCATTGCAGAAATCTCTGCCTTTATATATTTCACCCTTGTACACGTGGTAGGTCCTTTCAACCATCCACCCACCCACCCATCCACACCCACCCACCCCCACACCCACACATGTGTGTGTATGTGTTTATATGTGAATATGTATGTATGTATGTATGTATCAGCAAGGACATTTCTGCTAAAAAATGGCTTACTAGCATTTTTTTCTTTATTTTAAAATGATTATGGAAGACCATTGATGAAATAAAAGCTTCATATTTACTTTTTAAATTGTTTATAGCCCGAAATGTATGTATGTATGTATGTATTTGTATTTATGTTATATATTAGTTGTGTAGAATCATTCTACTTTAGGTTAATCAAAACTCAATACTATTTCTTATATATACAATGACCAAGTACTTGATATTCAGGAGACGAGGCTGGTGCCATTACGACAATGGGTAAGATTTACTACATAGTTGTAGGAAAAGATGATAGGGGCTTCTATTTTTTTTTTTTTTTTTTTTTATTTATTTTTGAGCGGGGCGCGGGCCGCCCCGGCCGGGGGCGTGGTTTTACCGCGGGGGGGGGGCCGGGGGGGGGGCGGGGTGTGGGGTGGCCCGGGTCGGGGTTGGGTTGCGTGGGGTCGGGGGGGGGAGGGGAGGGGGGAGGGGGGGGGGGGGGGGGGGGGGGGGGGGGGCGGTTGGGTGGGTGGTGGCCCCCGTCCGGGGCCGCGGGGGGGGGGGGGGTTCTGTAGCACCTTTGTGTTGCCATTAACAGTGGTTTTGGTGTTTTGTTTTTTTCATACCAATACATAAAGTGCCTAAAAAGAGAAAAAATTGTAAACAAAAAATTACTCTTGTTTGTGATTTGAATTCAGAAATGATAGTCTACCTTCTCAAAATGCAAATCAATAAAGAAAACCAATTCTTGCAAATTGCAACCTTTTACTCCCTTCCAGAACTATCAGCAAGGACATTTCTGCTAAAAAATGGCTTACTAGCATTTTTTTCTTTATTTTAAAATGATTATGGAAGACCATTGATGAAATAAAAGCTTCATATTTACTTTTTAAATTGTTTATAGCCCGAAATATTGTGTCTGTAAATCATAAATCATCCTTTGCAGAATTCAAGTTTTGATCCATTACATGAGCAAACTGCAAAATAAAAGTGCAATTTCATTTAAAATGCTTGGCAATAGCTAATATCATACCAGCCAAAACAGCCCTGAACTTTGATTTAATAGGATGCATTCAGGTAATTATTCTGCAACTTTAAACATTATTTTTACTTTTAAATGTTTTAATGCCTTGAAATGCATCCCCTCCCCCCCAATTGATTTTATCTTCTTCCATTTGGCAATATTGATTTGTTTCCCTGTCACATAAATGGAAGAAAACCTAGTCTGGCTTATTTTTAGGGAACAACTTCCATTTATGCAACCTTCTAATACATTTTCTTTTCTTTTTCTTTTTAACTACAGCAGCATCTTTGGATGTTGAATGCAATGCTTGATAGCTTGCTGATGAATTCTTAAAGGCATACTGTATATTATTTTTATGTTGCTAAAAAGAGCGAAGGTAGCTTTTCTTGTTCTTTCTCATTGTTCTATTCTCAGCACCTCTGTTAGGAATATTCCACTTTTGAAAGAAAAGTATGTTCTGGGACCCACAAAAGACTCAAGCAAACGTAGAGTAGTTCCTACTTTTGTATTCATTAAAGAGTATTCCAAACTTTGAATATTAATTTTTACTGCTATAGTGATAATAATATATGTAACAATTGAATAATCCAATTCCTGCAGAATTTGCTGTTTAGAGCAAATCAACATCAATTCTACAAAACCTTTAAAAATGGAAAAGAATTAAGCACAAATAATGAAAAACCTGACAAAAAGGGTCCTAAAATCTTGGACAAATTTGTGAGAAAACAACAGGACTCACAATATGAATATAACAATGGATCATGTAAATTAAAATGCAATGAAAGTACCCAGCATGAAAGACATTAAAGTAACTGAGGAACTGGTATGAAAGCAATCAAAGAAGGTAATAACCTGGAATGCTCCTAGATCAGATGAGCTCCATGGATTCTGGATAAAATTACTGGCAAATCTGCATTCAAGATTGGCAGGCCGGATGAACAGAGTTTTGGAAGCATCGGAAAATGAAGAATGGTTAACCAGAAGGATATTCCTAATTCAGAAGTGAAAGAAGAAGGGAAATAATCCTGGAAACTACAGACCCATAACTGCTTTCTAACAACATATAAACTATTTATCAGTATAACTGCAAATCAAATCTATAACTATCTGGAAAAAATATTTATTCTTTGTGGAAAAAAACATGTTACAAAAAGTTGAGAGAAACAAAGAACCAGTTATTGATTGACAAGTTGATTTTGAAAAATAATCAGAATAATAATAATAATACTTCCAGGCAGTCGAATGCCTTCTTGTAATCAATTCATTCTACATTTAAGTTGATCTTCCCTCTTTTGTAGGTTTCCAAATCATTTTGTCAATTAGGAATTAATATTCTGGGTAGTTGCCTTTCTGCTTAGGTGTTCTTTTTTTAAAAATCTTTTATATCAGCAAATTTTTGCCAGCTCTTAGCCACTCTTCAGTTTCACCATCTTGCAGTATGTTGTTAACTGCTTGAGTGGGCATCGACTAATCAGATGTTTCAAACAAAATCCATGCCAGGAGTGTCAAACTCAAGGCCCAGGGTCAGATCCAACCCACAAGGTGCTTAGATCTGGCCCCCGGGACCGCCCTGGAAACAGCAAAGGATTGGCCCATGGTGCCTCTTTCAGTAAAAACAGGCTCCCAATCTCCATTTTAGGCTGGGATGGCCTCCTGCAACTCTCAGCCAGCAAAAACAGTGGCCCTCCTGAGCTCCCTTTTCACTGGCAGAGAGTTGCAAGAGGCTGTTACAGCCAAAAACAAATATTGGCAGTCTGTTTTCACTGGCAGAGCGCTTGGGCCACCACAGGCATCCCCGACACGAGTGAAGTCAATCTGGCCACAGCCACGCTGGCCTCCCAAGGTCAAACACAACCCTGATGCAGCCCTCAATGAAATTGAGTTTGACACTCCTGATCTATGCAATTCATCAAGCCTCTACATGCTTATCTGCTAGCTGTTACTTGCTGCTTTATTATTTCCAATGGTCCATTTACTTTTCTTGTTTCCGGGTGATATTTCTTGATGAGGTATTATTTACTTTCATTTGTTCTAGTGTGCTTGCATCTGATCTCAGTTTGCTAATCTTATTTTCCAACCTGATCTTCCATTTTGGTGATGCACTGTTTGGCTTTTTTACTTCTTTGTTGACTTTGCATTATAGGTATTCATTATAACTGAAACTGTGCTATTCAGTGAACTGGTGCTTACATTTGATATTATTGGCATCTTTTAATGGCATCTTTTACTGCTTATCCTACTGTAGATGTTTCTTTGGAAGGATCTTCAATGCAGGAAACCTTATTCTGTTGTTTTTGTGTTGTTCTAGATTCTCTATTCTTTTACTTTAGTTATAAGCTTTGTTCTTTCTGAGGCAGAGGAAAGGATGCTTGGTTTGGGAATGAAAACAACTCAATAGCTGTGCTTCCTTCCTCTAGTGTCAATTCCTCCTGATTTGTCTCTATAGTCTGAATTATTTGTGTCAGTGCTTTGTTTTCTTTGCCATGTTCTTTGTTTTTCTTCCAGTACTTCTGCAACTCCTGGCTCTGGTTGCTCAGCCATCAGTTCTGAGACCTGTAATTCATTTTTTATCAGATGTCCAGGAACTTCAACATATAGCAGGGTCCTTGTTGAGGCAGGCAACAACTGAGCCAGTCTGCGCTTTTGTAATTTACATCTCACCATATTTTTATAAGATCATACATCAAGAGAATGAAGAAAAACTTAAATCCCAAACTCAGTGAAGAAAATACCATCAAGAGAATTAATACTAGGCAATTCTAAACACACACATACATACATACATATATACATACATACATACATACATACATACATACACCCCCCCCACACACAGAGAGAATCTCATCTGCCATCATCAGGCTTCTGTATTGAATAGTCAAGACCTTGTTGATGATCCAAACTCTGTCAAACACCTTGGAGCACTCATCTCTAATGATCTAAGTGCTAGAGCCCACTGTATCTATATCGCCAAAAAGGCATTAAGAGTTGTTAACTTAATCCTACATAGCTTTTTCTCTGGTAATATCACACTACTAATTACAGCATACAAAACATTTGATAGACCAATACTTGAATACAACTCATCAGTCTGGAACCCACATTACGTATCTGATATAAATACAATTGAGAAAGTCCCAAAATATTTCACAAGAAAAGTTCTCCACTCCTCTACTCATTGCAGAATATCTTATGCCACCAGACTTGAAATTCTAGACCTAGAAAACCTAAAACTATGCCAGAGCACACAATAGATACAAACTCAAGGTTAACTGCACTAAACTTGATTGCAGAAAATACGACTTCAGCAACAGAGTGGTCAATGTCTGGAATACTCTACCTGACTCTGTGGTTTCTTCCCCAAACCCCAAAAACTTTAACCTTAGACTGTCTACTATTGACCTCATCCCTTTCCTAAGAGGTCTGTAGGGGGCATGCATAAGCGCACCAACGTGCCTACCGTCCCTGTCCTATTGTTTCTTTTATTTTTTTTATATGTATCCATGTATTCTTAACTACATTTATACTTATACCTATTATCTTGTAAGCAACTGACAAATAAAAATAAATAAATCTCTTGGATAGAAAAGCATTCAATTTTCTTTGATATAGGTATGTTGAAAAAATTCTCAGAATATTTGGAGGCACTTCTACCAAATACAGCAAACAAGTTCAGAAAAAACTGAAATCCACAGTAAAGGGTGGATATATAATTAAAGCAGTTAATAACATGTTATTCCATGTATAGCAGGAATAATTCTGAACACAGATGGAACCTGGATCAGAAAACAAGAAAGCTAATGACAATGCACCATACTTTACACTCAAATTTATATTGATTAGCTGTATCTGCCAAGAGCAAGAACAAACAAAGGATTCCTACAGATGAAACTGTAAGAAAGAAATCATGGCTTGAATTACTGTATTAAGAAATCCCAACAACCATTGCTGAAGGAAGTCAATCAAGAATAACTCTTAAAAATAACAAGTAAAGAAAATAAACAATTGAAAACTTTTCTAAATTGGAAAAACAAGCCAATTGATGATCAATACTTGAAAGGGAAGTATTATTGTCAATATAGAAAGGAAAGCCAACAAAACCCCCACATGGAGCTGATTAAAATCAGGAGTCTTAAAGAAAAAAAAACCTGAAGGCTTTATTTTAAGAATTGCCAATTAATTGCATGATGTCTCAAGAATTGCCAACTAATTGCATGATCGTGAAAATTCACCACATAACAAACAACAGTAAATGTCACCTTTATAATTAAATAAAAAAAACTGGACAATTGATCATTTGATTAGTGGCTGAAGTAAAATTGGGCAAAATGTTTGATCCAGGTGCCAAAATTATTCATTGGAAACTTTGCAGAGGTTTTGATTTAAATGTAGCTAAAGTTACTGGGAACATCAAGTTAAAGTGGTTTTGGAAAACGAATAGGTTATGGGACTTTAAAATTCAAACATATAGACATCTTGTTGATAACATGCATGATATAACTGTCACTGAAAAGAAGAAAGTCTGGTTCACTGATGTTGCTTTACTGAGTAGTAATGTAGCATTATTGGGTAATTCTACAATTGAGAAAAAGCAAGCTAAAAAAGTATAAAGTAATGTGAGTTGCTTATGGAAAAAGAAATCTGTTGTTATACAAATTGTGATTGAAGCCCTTAGAACAGAGGTGTCAAACTCGCAGGCCAGATACATAATGTGCTGGCCACACCCACCCCCGGTTTAGTAAAGGGGAAAAAGTTGTGATACATCATGTGATGACAACATGTCATTGGGAGTTTGACACCCCTGTGTTACAGCAAAACTAAAGATCTCCTTCAATATTTAGAAATATTGAATTCATCAGATCTGAACACCCTAATTTTACACCCATCTTGTTTGAAGCTACCTATAACCTTAGGCAGTACCTTAATAAATCTTAATGCACAATATTAAGGCACGTGATTCATATTATCATCTCTGATACTGCTTTAGAATTAAATGCAAATATAGTCATTTTTTTTAATTCATCTAACCATCACACTAGCATGCTAATTTTACACTGCTGTAAATGTATGAAAAAGAATTTAAAATTATAAGGTAATAGTAAGTTTGAATGTTTTCAGAGAGAAAATATATACTTTTTTGTGTATATGCTATGCAAACATTAACAGAAAAGAAGCTGCTATTAGAAAAGGCTTTATATTGTAATACTTTTTAAATTGACATTGCTGAAACGAAATCCATTATAGTTTGGTAAATTGGTATATGTCATCTGGGTGATGCAAGTAATGAAAATTACTTCATTTGTGTGATGATATTATGCAAGTATCATGAATTACAATGGCTTTAATCTGTTGCACTTAGATTGCGCGGTGATACCTTTCAAAGAAAACTTTTAATATAGACAATATGTTTTGTGCTCATAGTATTTTCATATGACAAGCCTACTGGAAAGATTTACCATTAAATTCAAAGATCTGCATTTTAGTTTAGTTTAGTTTAGTTTAGTTTAGTTTAGTTTAGTTTAGTTTAGTGTCATTGCACCTCATACAATGAAATCAAACACCATCTTCAGTGCACATCATGACCATGACCATGAAAATAAACACAAACACACATCCTTCACCCTTCACACATTGAACCGGAAACCCCCGACACTGCACTATACAGCAGAATTCAAAAGAGCTACTGTCCTGGGATAGAAGCTGTTTTTCAGCCTATTTGTCCTTGTTTTTATTATCCTGTACCATCTGCCAGATGGTAATACTTCAAAAAAAGGGTTCCCAGGATGAGATGGATCTTTAAGAAAGTTTTGAACTTTCTTAAGGCAGTGGAAGCTATAAAGCTCTTCCAAAGACGGGAGAGGGCAATCAGTGAGCTTCTGGGAAATGACATTAACCCTCTGGAGTGCTTTCCTATCTGACATTGTACAATTGGCAAACCATACAGAGGTGCAGTTTGTTAAAATGCTCTCTATGGTGCAGTGGTAGAAGATCACCAGCAGTTTTTCATTCAGTTGTTGTTTTCTGAGAAGTCTCAGGTAGTATAATCTCTGCTGGGCCCTTTTGACTAGGGCTGCAATGTGGGCACCCCAGGCCAGGTCCTCTTTTAGGGTAACACCCAGAAACTTAAAACTGGCCACTTGCTCCACTAAGTCTCCATTGATAAGCAAGGGTTGGATGTCTGATCTGTTCCTTCTATAAATCCACTATAAGCTCCTTGGTCTTATTGGTGTTGAGGACCAAGTTATTGTCTCCACACCACAAAAGCAACTGGTCCACCTCATCTCAGTAGGCAGACTCATTCCCCAATGGAGATAATTCTCACCACTGTTGTATCATCTGCAAATTTAGCAATAGTATTACTAGCGTGAATGGGAATGCAGTCATGCACATAAAGAGTATAGAGTAAGGGACTCAACACGCAACCCTGTAGTGTACCAGTGTTAAGAATAATGGCTGAAGAGGTATGATTACCCAATCTGATAATCTGTGAGCGGCCAGACAGGAAATCCATAATCCAAAGGCAGATTGAATTAGAAAGCCCAAGGTTCAGAAGTTTAGACATTTAAAGAAATGAGTAAGAAAGGATTAATGCCACCCTGCAGCAGTGCATTACATCTTAAAGCTCCCTTTATTTTTGCTTATTTTGTATTTAAAAAGATAAAGGAAACAGACGAAAAGCATCCATAACATCTCCAAGTTCCAATGTTCATAGAACAAAATTATATCTCAATAGAATGAAAGATTTGTCAATACATTGATAATTGTTTCTTACTTATTTGAAATTAGTTGTGGATTGAATTAAAATATATCATAGATCTCTGCATCTTGGCAAGAAATCTTTATGAAAACAAGGCTACCTGTTTCATCTGGGTGTTTTGCAGATGTGGCTGAATTAGAGAAATGGGATTTTGACTGCAAAAAGACAATACTTATTGATCTGTGAGCAGCAGTGCAATTCTGCAGGTTTCTGTTTTATAAACAGGAAAGCTTTTATTGACAGTGCCCACTGAATCAATGGCACAAACCATGTTGATGAGAAATTTTTGCCAACAAGGTAGTTCTTAGGGTCAATCTTGAGGGGAAAACAAACAAAAATACAATTACATCAACAAGTTCCTGTTATAAACAACTTCAAAAATGGAACAAATTATATTTACTTATATTTCAACTGTTTTAATATCTAGTGCTTTTCAGAATGATATGCTTCTATTATTGTGTTAATGAGCATTATTAATGATGAGAAAGTTTGCACAATCACTTTACACATTGAAACAATGAATTAGGATTCTGTAGGCCATATGAACATGCTCAACCCTTTGTTGATTTGCCGCCTATTATTATGTTGTAATAATTTCACCCTGGGCATATAAATTCGCTAGTAAGCTTTCCAACAACAAGCTCAATATTCTGACAGTCAAATCTGATTTAACCATTGGTATAACCACATTGCAGTCCTCAGCTCACAGTCAAAAGGGAAGATTAATTGTTCCAGCACAGAAGATTAGGATATAGATGGAAATATAGAATAGCTATTACTTGTGTTTATTTCTTGGCTGGAGTTCCTAGAGCTCCATCTTAATTGGTGGGAGAGGAAGGGTACCTTCCTAGATTACAATTATATTACTGTCCTGATGAATTTGTACAAAAAGAATGCTGGCTTATCTGAAATTTTAACTTAAAATGTTTTTTGTATTGTACAGATTGGATCAGTAAGAGATGAAGTTAATTTTTATTTTAGAATTAAGCAGGAAAAATGTTTTTATTGGCCCTTTGTTTACAATTAATCATAGGATTTATATTTCAATTATAAAATTCATGTTTCAAGTTTAATTTGGTTCTCACAACCTTACCTCTTTTTGGTCTTTGATTTTTTTTTAGTTGTTATGAGTTTTATTTGTCCCAGACCACAAATTATCAAGCAATGTGAATTTTCTGCTTTAAAATGATGATCCTGGATACCTAAAATGCCATCTTCTAATGTACAAAGAAAAATAAAATATAATTAATTTCCCGGGCTGTCCTTCATTAATGTGTCATTTTTCTGCTAAATTCACCCTTTATGAAAATGTGTGAAAATTTTATGTGAAAATGACTGGAAGTTTGTATGAATAGACAGAGCATTTTTGTAGTCAAAAGTACTCTATGACCAGAGAAAGCATTATTTTGATGTAAAGATGGAAACAGCTAAGATTTATGATTTTGATGGAAAGATGGAAACAGCTAAGATTTATGATTACTTAATACATGCTGAGTTCTCAAAAGAAGTAGCAAATTTATGTCTCAATATTTTATTGAAATAGCTTTGAAATATAAATAGATATCTATTTATGTTACTTCAAAAGATTTCCAAAAGAATTCTTATTCAGAAGTTATCCTAAATAAATACAATCAGTGGTGCGATTCAAAAAGTTTTATCACTGGTTTGGTGGGCGTGGCTTGGTGGGTATGTTTTGTGTGCATGCACACTTTGCGTGCGTGTGCACTTGCACCAAACGCACACTTTGCGCAGGCGCAGTGGCATTCCAGCTTACCTCCTGCAAAACTGCACTCTCCCGGTCGCTTCAGCAGTTGCTGTGCAGCACTCTGCTGTGCCATGCAAAGCAGCTGCACTTCAAAAGCAGAGGATAAAGGTGAGTATGGGAACCCAGGTGGGCAGATGGGCCCAACAGAGAATGGCGGAGAGAACCAGTTTGGTCTCCACTGCTTATCATCGCTACCGGCTCGGCCGAACCGGGCCGAACCGGTACAATACCACCACTGAATGCAATGGTATTTACTCGCAGGTAACTATTTAGAAGTGCAACCTAAACATGTTCTTTGAGATGTTTAGATTTTCTTCTTGTCTGTCTATATTCAAAGACATAAGTTACAGAATATATCTCAGACTCCAAAAAAGATAATGAAAACTCTTGTCACCTTAAACCTGAAAAACACTAGGCACTATTGTTCTTCTCTCCTCTTGATAACATAAGCTAACATTTATTTTTTCTCAAACTTCCAAAGATGTCAGATATTTTCTGTTTGCAGATAATTATATACTGCTCTGGGCAACAATTTAATATTTGTGTATTCATTTGTCCCATTCTGAATACAACTATTCAAATTCCTAGAGATTCAAACCCATCTCATCAAGTTATTTCTCATTCTTTCTTATGGAAAATGTTATATTGCATTATTCCAGCTCTTTTCTTCTTTTTTCTTTCTTCACTTTGAATTACTTCTTTTGCATGATCTACCTGCTGTGCCTCAGGAGTCTCTTGTAAAAGCTACTTCAAGCTATCTTTTCCAATTTGCAAAAAATCTGTTTTTTTTGCAAAAAGCAAATAAGCAACTTTCTAATACACTAGTGGAAGTTTATACATTAGGTATGCATGTTCAGATTTCTGACAACTTTAGAGCATTAGGCTGCTGGAGCTCCTATTAGTAGGATCATTTCCGATAAATTAAAACTCATTCACAGTTGCCAATGTGCATTACTATGCATATTTAGAAAGAAATGCTGTACGTTTTGCTGTGATAACTAGAGTTTGTTTCTTAAAACCATTTAGCAATGCAGCCATTTGTCAATATAGTAGTTAAATATGCATACATTTGATTAAGAATACAGTAGCACTGCTGAAGCAGGAGACATCTAAAATGGAACTAACATTTTTCTTGTCCATAATCACCATGTACCATTGATGTAGATGGAAGGAGTGAGTGATATAGCTTCTACTGTTTCTGTTCCCAATCCCTATCCATTACTCACCCTTCCAAATATAGTTTATTTGCATCCAAATTGTATATGTATAGTATATACACATGATTTATGAATGGGAAATATACAGTTTTTCCAACTCAATGAATGCCAAAATATGGAAAAGAAAATCATGGCAACAAATACACAGTAACTTTTGAAGAAACTGTATACCCCTACATGCTTATAGCTTTGCATTTGAACCCTACAGAAAGATCAAGAAATACTGTATGTGCACACATTTTGTATATTCTTTAAATATGTCTAATATTAGCTCTTGTTTCTAAAATTTTTATTTCTGAGCATTTATTGTATGAATAAATACATTCAATCAGACAATGCTTGTTAACTGTATAGGCCTTATGCACAAAGAAGACAGGTGAAAAACCAGAAGTATGGTGCTGATACTTCTCTCTTGCAAAGTCAGCTAACATGGTACATCATAAACAAATTGTTATGTAAACTGCGGTAAGAATAGCCTTTGCACAGGGATAGAAGAAGGAAAAGATACCATCTGAAAAAGACTTCACACAAAAAATAATGGATTGTGTGGAACTGGATAAATTTACAATGGAATTAAGAGGCAAAGATGATTCGGACTATTACGCGGTTTGGGATAGGTGTTACAAATGGGTGGAGGATAGAAATAAGATTTGATGTTTATGTATAAAAGGAGATGTATGTATCAACAATGACATGAACACTGTTAATATGAATAGAGATTTGTATTTTTGTTTTTTAAAAAATAAAATATTAAAAAACAAATTGTTATGTAATCATTCTGATCTTATTAGCTATTTTTTAAAATAAATATTATGAATCATTTGATCACTTACACATGGTTATACTCCAGGAGCTCAGGATAGCATACGGTGGAATTCATTTTTCCAATCATCTTTCTGAGATACAATCTTATATGTTACATTGAGTTGTGAACAATTAACTTTTTTTTATGATTGATGATGGACTCAATTTTCCAGTATAGTCTAATACAGGGGTGTCAAACTGTATTTCTTCGAGGGACAGATCAGCATTGTAGTTCTCCTCCTCAGGCCAGCTGGGAGGGAGATGGGATGGACTCCTCTTGCAGCACCCTGGCAGACAAAATGAGGTGTGGGGGGACACATGAGGCCCCCTGCACCCCATTTTCAGCCTGGATGGCCTCCTGTAGCATCCTGTCAGCCAAAAAGGGGCATAGCAGGGCCATGTGAGTGCCCCCCATGCCTCATATTTAGCCTGGACAGCCTTCTGCAGCACCCTGCTGGTCAAAATAGGGCATGGCCTTCTGCACCCCATTTTGACTGTCAAAGGCACCACAGGCAGTTCCTTTGCTATTTCCAAGCTGACCTCGCATGCCAGTTTTAAGCACCCCTGGTCTAACATCTTGTCAATTACATCAATGCATTTTCACTTATTTGCTTTTTTCTTAATTGATAAAAATATTTTCAATTATTTAATAAAGTTAGACTGGGTTTAAACATTCTCATTTTGTGTTGCTCAATACCTGACATTTCTGCCTTGAAAAATGGAAAGGAAGGTATAAATTTTTCTCACCAGTAATTATAAACAATTTAATTTATAACTTTATATATAATTTACACAGTTTAAATAATTTAATTTCAGTTGTGGAAGTCTCCTTAGTAAAATGAGATTCTTCATTCCTATTGCAATAAGCCAGTTGTTTGGCAGCTTGCCTGCTTTCCATCTGCTGCTGGATTCAATTCTCTGTGCAGCCAAACTGCTATGATCCTGTGATAAGAAAGCAAATTGTGCCAAACTTCATCTGAACTTTGAAAGACCTATCCAGCAGGGACTGTTTTTGCCTGGAAGATTGATATCCATGTCACATTCTTTCTCTAGTAATGGCAGAATCCCAGTTTGATTCCACTTATTTATCCTCTCACTGAGCAGAACTCAACTAAAATTTCTTTCCCATTCATGCATCCTTGCTAGAGCCATGCAGTGAAAACATCCATGTTTGTATAATTGATTTTTAAACAATTGGTGTGTTGGAAAAATAACTTACTTTCCCCATAAAACTTATTTTATTCTCGGTAAAATTAAACGATTCCAGACTGGAATGTAAGAAACAACTGTTGTGTAGAATCCTTTACCATTCCCATTATTATCACACATCTAAATAAAACATTTTTTCTTCAACTATCAATGAATTAATATAACAAACACATGGAGGAAAGTAGGCAGCACTCTCACACGTTCAGGTGCAGGGCAATCTATTCTATCTAATAATTATCTTAACTCTTGGAATAGTCCTGTTTTTAGGTAGTTAAAATAAATTGAAGACTAAGGGAAGTCTCAAATAAAGAAGTAAAACTGATTCCTTTCTCTTTTTCTGAGAATTAGACTGCAATCTGGGACATATAGTCTCTAAGTATTAACACGAGTTCCCATGTTGGACAAATGAAGTCTCAGTGTTCTGTTTTGAATGCTATAAATTTCTTATCTGTCAAGGGCAATAAGCAGAAGCTTTATATTTTCAATTTTTTTGCCACTGAGGAATGAAATATAGTAGCAACAATGCAGATGACTATAATTTCTGTTCTGTTAGCAATACTTCAGGGTGTACCCTTTCTTTAATATAAAATCAAAACTACACACTACAGTCAGAAGAGATAGCATTTTCCATTACTATATTTCAAACAAATTAATACTAATCATTTATTGATTAGGTGGAGGAAATGTTCTCTTTCTTGTCCCAAATGCTCCAGGTGTTGAATGAGTGACTTTTCATGCCTTTAGGATAGTTGTCTTAAAAAGAAAATGGAAATTTATAGCAAAGTAATTTTATATATAACTGCATCTATACCTCACTATAAATGTGTCACTCCAAGCAGAGGTTTCAATAACTCCCACAAACAAGATACATTTTGTTACCTATCTGTAGTAAAAATTCTATCATGCATCCTGAAATATGTGAAGGGTACATAATGGAAGGAGACAATTTATTTAATATTCGTAGGAAACAAAATTCTTCCTTCTGACTGTGTTTCCGTGATGGAAATGCTATTTAGTTTTTAATGATACAGTTTACCAAGTTTCAGGGCTGAAAATATTTTCTACTGGTGGAAAGTGGAGTGGCTTTTGTTCATTCATTTTCTCCATCTGGCATCACAGAAGGCACAGCTGACAGTACATGTGTGCAATTAACCCAAAGTGATCTACAATTGAAGTCAAAGCAGAAAGAGAAATGTTTAAAAAGAAAACAAAGCCACTTTTGCTACTCATGTTTATGTAATTTAGAGTTGTGACTGACTCTAGATTTATTTATTTATTTATTTATTTATTTATTTATTATTATTTATTTATTTATTTATTTATTATTTGATTTGTCAATCGCTTACAACAGGGGTCCCCAACCACCGGGCGCGGACGGTGCACCGGGCCGTGGAGCACTCTTTACCGGGCCGCAAAGAAAAAAAAAAAAAAAAAATGGCGGCTTTCTTCGCCCGGTGAATGCTGCTGGGATCGGGGATCAAGGACACAAATGAAAGAAGGGGAGGGAGGAAGCAACCGAAGCCTGTCCTGCTCTCTGGCTCAGCTCTCTCAGTCGCTTCTCGATCCTCCACCAGCCCAGGAAGAAACTGCTTCAAAGAAGCCGGGGTGGCTTTCCTGTCGCCGCAGCTTCCCGAGCGCCCGTTTCACCCCACCGGCCGCCCGCCCGCTCGCGGTTCAATCCACAGTGCTCCGTTCTGCCTGCCTGCCTGTCTGGTTGTTTAGGAGCAGCTTCGGCTGAGAATAATAACTATTCGCCTCTTTTTATCAGCCGAAGCTGCTCCGAAACGAAGAAGGCAGGCAGGCAGGCAGGCAGAACGGAGCACTGTGGATTGAACTGCGAGCGGGCGGGCGGGCGGGGTGGGGTGAAACGGGCGCGGGAAGCTGTGGCGACAGGAAAGCCACCCCCCGCTTCTGGGCTGCTGGAGGAGCGATAGAGTGACTGAGAGAGGAACAAGGCAGACACCTGAGGGAGGGAGGGAGGGAGACACCTGAGGGATGGGGCTGAGGAGGCAGGGCCGAGGCGCTCCTGAACTTGGTGGTTTGCTGGCAGACGCTTTATTACCCGACTAGGTAACAACATCAGATGTTACCTAGTCAGGTAATGAAACGTCTGCAAGCAAACTACCAAACTTCGGATTCTCCCCCCGCCCGTCCTTGAAAAAATGTTTCTGCTTGAAACCGGTCCCTGGTACAAAAAGGTTGGGGACCACTGGCTTACAAGATAGAGGTATAAGAATAAACATAGTTTTGAATACATGAGATGGATACTTATAAGAAAAATAAAAAGAAACATAAAAAGAAACAGTAGGACAGGGACGGTAGGCACGATTGGTGAGCTTATGCACGCCCCCTACAGGCCTCTTAGGAAGGGGGTGAGGTCAATAGTAGACAGTCTAAGATTAAAGTTTTTGGGGTTTGGGGAAGAAACCACAGAGTCAGGTAGAGTATTCCAAACATTGACCACTCTGTTGCTGAAGTCGTATTTTCTGCAATCAAGTTTGGTATGGTTAACCTTGAGTTTCTATCTATTGTGTGCTCTTGTATTGTTATGATTGAAGCTGAAGTATTCATCTGCAGGTAGGACATTGCAATGTATGATTTTATATGCTATATTTAGATCGGACCGAAGGTGGCGTAGTTCTTGGTTTTCTAGGTCTAGAGCAGGGGTGTCCAACCTTTCACCTTCCCTGGGCCACATTAGAAGATGAAAATTTGGTTTGGGCCGCACATATAATAAATTGTTATAAAATAATTATATTATAAAATTATATAACAAATTATAAATTATAAATTATTTTTATTATTTATTATTAATTATTTATTAAAATTATTTATTGTTTATAAAAATTAGTATTTATAAAAATTATTAATTATTTATTTTGCCGGGTTGGGGGGGCGGTGGCAGGGTGGGGGGGCAGAGGTGGGGCGGCGGGGGTGGGGGCGGGGGCAGAAGCGGCGGCGGGGGCAGAACCGGCGGCGGCGGGGTAAGCTGGTCCTGGCCATGGCCTCCAACTTTAACAACATAGTCAAGCAAGGCTATGTGAAAATCTGCAGCAGGAAGCTCGGGGTGAGTGAGAAGAGGGAACCGAGCGCTTTGTTTCTCCTCTCCCCCCCCCGCCCGCCCCTCTCCATCATCTCCCGGGCTGGGTGGCGGCGATGGAAAAGCGGGCAATCTTCGGGACTAGGAGACGTTGGGTCTGACTTGGCGGGGGCAGAAGCAGCAGCGGCAGCGGGGGGCGGCAGCGGCAGAAGCGGCGGCAGCGGGGGCAGAAGCGGTGGCGGGGCAGAAGCGGCAGCGGCGGTGGCGGGGTGGGGGCGGTGGGGGCAGAAGCGGCGGTGGCGGGGGCAGAAGCGGCGGGTGGCGGTGGCAGAAGCAGCGGTGGCGGGGGCAGAAGCAACGGCGGGGGCAGAAGCGGCGGCGGGGTGGGGGGGCGGTGGCGGTGGTGGCGGCAGAAGCAGCAAAGGCCTTTTCTGTTGCTCCTTGGCGTGGCGCTCGCCTCGCCCCGCCTCGCGCCTGCCTCTCCTCCTCCTCCTCGCTGGCTCTTGCCAGAAGGTTGGCGTGGGCACTGGGCCGCATTACAAGGCGATCTGGGCTGCATGTGGCCCGTGGGCCGTGGGTTGGACAAGCCTTGTCTAGAGTTTCAAGTCTGGTGGCATAAGGTATTCTGCAATGAGTAGAGGAGCGTAGATATAATGGATACTGGTACTTTCATTGCATAGTGATAGGAAATGGTTAACACTGACTCTATTTTTACTTATTAATTAGATTTATATCCCACATTTTGTACAGCACCTTATGGTGATTTATATAGCACTCCCATGTCCTGTTTATCTCTGCAACAATAAAGTGGGTTTGGGAGAGAGGGCTGAGGGAGGAAGGGAGAGAGAGAGAGTAATTGACCCAAAGTTACCCAGATAAATGAATGATTTATCTATGAATGATTGAGTAGGACTGGGTCTCCTGACTCTTAATCCAAAACTTTAAATGCAACACACACTGGCTTTTAGAAAGAGAACTTTGCCATCATTTTCATTATTTCCTTTCATGACTTCCCAACATGAACTTAGTGAATGAATTTATTGATGTATTTAGTATGAAGTGTTGCTCCTGAAGATCCCATCAAGAAAAGGGCAAGACCGTCTGGATTATAAAGTAGAGACTATTATTACTGCTTGTTACTGTTCTCTGGCCTCTGGGGCACAGAAATTGCTTTCTGGACAGAAATATCACCATGAAATATTATAACCAACAGTGGATTTGCCAGAGAGATGACTTCCAATTCATTTAGTTGAGAACAATATATTTTTTCTATGTATAGTTACTAGCCCAGCTTGTGTTAGTTTTCAGCAGTATAAATATTATTTATATATTCAAGGGAGGCAAAGATTACAACATTTTTATTCACTCTTTTTAAATCTCCCCTCTTAACTGTGATAAGAATCAGTTATTACTCTTAAAAATTTTGTGTTATAATAGTGAAAATTATGATTATGTATCTTTCCTTATATTTATTTTTAACATATGATTTTATTATGCTTTTATAAAGCATATTAGTGAGCTCGGTGGCGTAGTGATTAGAGTGCAGTACTGCAAATTACTCCTACTGCAGTTTGGCAGATCGAATCCCATCAGGCTCAAGGTTGACTCAGCCTCCATCCTTCCAAGGTGGTTAAAATGAGGACCCAAATTGTTGGGGGCAATATGCTGACTCTGTAAACCACTTAGAGCAGGCTGTAAAGCACTATAAAGCGGTATATAAGTCTATTGCTAAGTGCTATGTTTCAATATGTACAGTATTTAATTGAAAGTACATATACTAATCTTAATCTGAAAGGAACATGTTACTTTAAACTTTGCATGTTACTTTAAAAGCATTGCATTCCTTCTCCAAAGCCAGTGACTAGTACAAATCTTTAGTATGTATGTATGTATGTATGTATGTATGTATGTATGTATGTATGTATGTATCCATCGATCCATCGATCCATCGATCCATCGATCCATTCATCCATTCATCCTTCTCTGACTGCCATGGTTAAGGCAGGACTTAATAAAGCCCTACAGATTTACACTGTAGATTTACACCTGTAGATTGTCAAAAAGTTACTTGTTTTGTACTGACTAATCTGCATGCACATTCCAGAATAGTGGAAATATTGGAAACACCTAAGCAGACAGACAGGGTCATATGTACTTATATAGATAAAGGAGTCTTTGCAGAGGTCTTTCACAACTGTGCATGGAAATAAATACTGTTGAACGACTGTGGAATCAGACTGTTTAAATACCTTTTGAAGGTGCACTGTGGCCACAGATAGAAACAGAATATAATCACTATTATTTCTAATTATATATTATAAATAGTTGGTAAATATTTTTAAAGAATAGTAATCCTATTTTTAGAGAAAATGTGAACACATCTCTTCCTCTCATTACTTTTATCTTCCTAATAATATTTTTAGCAGTCAAAAACTATAATTTTTCTTCTGCTCATTAATTTTACTTTCCTATCCTCAGATAAATCTCTATAGGAATACCAAACCTTTTGCATTTGCCATAGCTAGACTTTTTATTATCTATTCATCAGAATTCTTTTATAGTCATCTTATCCTCCTAGTATTATTTATTTTTTAATGTTTAACCAGTCTGTCAGTCATTTTTGTGAGTTAGAATTACAATTGTTTTATAAGAAAAATATGCCCAGCCACTGATCCTTTCATACTCTTTGATAGTGAAGTATTAGAGTTGTTCCTCAGCTGGCATGGGAATTTATGTGCATTCACATCATCATTTAATACCTTGCCAGAAGGGGAATATATGAATAAATGAATCATTATTTGCAAGGACAGAGAGTAGACATTACGTATGTCCTTGTGGTCTTGTTCCAAAGAACCTCACAGCTGTTGAAAAATACCTCTTGGAAGTCAACTATTTGATAATAATGAATCAGCTAAATGTGGGAAGATAAAACACAATGACTATATAGTAATTTTAAATGTAATGCTTTAAAGACAATTCGTACATTAAAAGTGTGATGTGTAAGATACACACAGAAACATATTCCTGAGAATTTCTTGAAACTTTAATCATATTTTTCTATTTACAGTGGATAAAATTATGATTAAAAAATAGGATAAGAGATGAGTGTCTAAGATTATAATTTTTTATCATATAGTTTCATCTCCCTGATTTGAAAGTATTGTCATGAGTTGATATGTTGAAAACAGCTGGGCTTGATTATCTGAATTATCTGAATTATCTGAATTAAGGCTGTAAGAAATAGACAGTTTTGGAACAATCACAAACTTTGGAGGGAGCAACCTTTCCTCCAAAGTCAAAGGCTATCTTGGGCTTCCCTTCCTAGGTTCCTATCAACTCATCTACTGGAATAGGGATTGTTCAAGATGTTTTCCAATATTTCTTTTATTAATGTGACAAATTATTGATTCATTGAAAGATATTGTCTAAATTTATTTCTAATTAAATTACTAAATCAAATAAATATATTATGTTAAAGATTATGTGATTGGTAGATAATTTGAGAAGTAGAAAATGTCAATATTCTTTTCCACTTGGAAGTATTCATTTCCAGTTGGTGCCTTCTTTATGTTATTAGTCTGAAATAAGAAATTACAAAATATTTTGATTCAGGGACAAAGGTTTTTTAAAATTGTGTTTTGGGATTTCATGTTTATTGCACTTCTCAAAGAATATTCAAATAGAATTGTGTATCAGCACATCAAAGTTGGAAGTGTGTGTAATAGGGTTTAGGGAGCATGAATTTGTCTGTTATGAGATTAATCAATATATGATTGAAACAATTTCAACATTTGGTTTTGGAATTTACAACTCCGTTAATATGATGATACAGAGATAATTGTTTAACATGGCTATGTTCTTGAATTACAAACTCCATTTGGAATTTGGAATTATATGAATGATTTATCATGAATGGGGTCCCAAATAAGATTATTTATTTATTTAAATGTTAGAAATACAGAATTAAGCTGGATTTAAACTTTAGATATATGTCCACTTTCCATTTATGAATTTACACTTTATTTTACGTGGTCCATGTTTAATGAGTTATTTAAAAATTAGAATGAATGATTTTTTTTATAATAGCTGATATGATGCTTAATTTTATTTTTTCTTCTTTTTGTGTAAACAGGAGTAAAAAGACATTTGACAAAATGCAGTAGCTCTATCTAACATTAGCAATCAGAACAATTTTGCATCAGCATTAAAAATGACAAGTCATCTTTATATTTTAATTCTTTTCCATCTTTCTGCTGTTCAACAATTGCTGCTCAGCTTTCACATTTATTTTGCCAGACAGAAGGAAGAATACAATACCTTGTCTACTGACAACTGCAAGCAAGATGATTCAATTGATTGGCAGGGCAATGAAATGAAGTATTAACCACTTGGAGAATACTGGCATTCAGACAGTCATGTTCAGCAGATAAAAACAGCTTGGGTGGATATTATTCAGGACAAAAAACACTTTTATCTCTGCAATATCCAGGAGACCAGGAAATCAAGAATCACCGGAAGGTTTTATCACACTCTCTAGCTTTCAGGCTGGTAGTTGTTGAAAGTGAAAGGACTGATGGAGCACATTCTATTAGCAAAAATGAAAAAAGTACAGAAGGAAGGAAGGAAGGAAGAAAGGAAGGAAGGAAGGGGTAAGGAAGGAAGGAGTAATCAGTTTATCTCTTTCATGACAAATAAAATGACCAATTCCAACTCCCAGTTATGCTGACATTACAAAGGTGTTTAACCCAAACCTCCAGCTTGTCTTTGATTGCTAAAAGTCTTGGAATGATACTCCTAAAGACATCCAAAAATTGTAAATGCTGTACAAAGTGACAGATATTCAAGATGCATATTACACGTATTTAATTACATTTAAACAAATACAAAGGAGGTTATTTATTTACCTGCACTTAATTATTTTCAAGTGTGATCTTCAGCCTGTTAATAATAGCCCTAAACTTGGTTTAAGGAAGGGCACTCTATGCTTTGCCTTTTATCAGATTATTTGCACATAAGGTTTAAGGTGTATGTTGGGGGCGGCAATTAACTTTGTTCTTTCCATTGGTTAATGAGCAACCTAAAAGTAGGAATTTCTTTTACTTTAAGGAATACTTGGCTACATGAAATTCATTTGAGACAAATAACAACAGCAATGTAATAGTCTTTATCTTGCTGCACGTCTTCTTTCACTATCATTCTTTTCGCTGATGATGTAAAGCTGTTCAATACCACAGACAATACTGCTACCCTACAAAAAGATCTTGACTATGTATCAGAATGGTCAAACAAATGGCAACTTCAAATCTCAACAAATAAATGCTCTGTCTTACATATTGGCAAAAAAAATCAGAAAATAAAATACAAGCTGAATAGTCAAGATCTTGTTGATGACCCAAGCTCTGTAAAGGACCTTGGAATACTCACCTCTAATGATCTAAGTGCTAGAGCCCACTGCAACTACATAGCCAAAAAGGCATTAAGAGTTGTTAACCTAATCCTACGTAGCTTTTTCTCTGGTAATATCACACTACTAACCAGAGCATACAAAACATTTGCTAGACCAATACTCGAATACAGTTCATCAGTCTGGAACCCACATTACGTATCTGATATTAGCACAATTGAGAAAGTCCAGAAATATTTCACAAGAAGAGTTCTCCACTCCTCTACTCGTTGTAGAATACCTTATGCCACCAGACTTGAAATTCTAGAACTAGAAAACCTTGAATTACGCCGTCTTCAGTCTGATTTAAGCATGGTATATAAAATCATACATTGCAATGTCCTACCTGTCAATGAATACTTCAGCTTCAACCATAACAACACAAGAGCACACAATAGATACAAACTCAAAGTTAACCGCACCAAACTTGATTGCAGGAAATACGACTTCAGCAATAGAGTGGTCAATGTCTGGAATACTCTACCCGACTCTGTAGTTTCTTCCCCAAACCCCAAAAACTTTAACCTTAGACTGTCTACTATTGACCTCACCCCTTTCCTAAGAGGTCTGTAGGGGGCGTGCATAAGCGCACCAACGTGCCTACCGTCCTTGTCCTATTGTTTCTCTTATTCTTCTTTTATTTTTCTTATATGTACCCATTTCATGTATTCACAACTATGTATACACTTATACTTATTATCTTGTAAACAATTGGCAAATCAAATAAATAAATCAAATAAATAAATAAATAAAATCATTCCTCTCTGAAATATTTGTGTTGGCATATCTGCCAATGTAATATCCTTGAACTGCTCACATAGCATCATGGTTTGTGAAGCTGTACTTGGTCATCAATCAGTATTTCAGTCAATACTAAGGCATTATTCATTAGAGCATGAAGTTGTAGTAGAGCAATGGGTGGTGTAATTTGATTTTCAATGAATTTTAAGCATCCAAGGTATTGGTATGGGCAGGAACAATTTTGCATAGTTGCCCTCAGTCCAGCATGCTGAAGGACTTAAAAAATAATTTGGTTAATAAGTTGTGTGTTATGACAGTCAAAGGAGATTTGGGTTTTAATAGACCATATTAAGAAATATATGTCACATGGGTATAAAAATACTTTTATTATAATAGTTACAGTTATATTTTATAGTTATGAATATGCTTCCCTCCTCCCACAGTTTATTTTTGTGAATGGGCTCGACCCGCCCTTGCTAATGGATCTTCTTACTGACCTCCAAGGCCATTTTCTGTGTCCTCTGTATAATCCCATAATTCCAAACTGCTGAGACTACCTATTAGAGTAGTTTTGAAATTACAGATTATATAATACAACAGATTAGTAGTTTATAATATTGTATATTTTACTTGCTGATCCCACCTCCCTCTGAGCTTCCTGCTTCCCTTCTGTTCATCTTTTTAATTTCATATTGCTCTACTTCCACTGTTTATTTTTATTGTTTCATTCTTCTACTATTGATATTTTAATGTTTTTATTATTAATTTCCATTTTATTGTTGTGAGCTGCTCACAGTAGCCCCATGATAAGATGGATAACTAACTAAGCAAGCATCAAGATCCATGCCGATTGCATAAACTGGTGAAACCAATATTGAGTACCATGGAGGTATTATGTGTATGGAGATTCTCAGTTATCCAGGCAAAGGTGCTTTTTCAAAAGGCAACTGGACTTTCAGAACCGAAAAAGCTCCTTGGATAAGAAGCAAAACCTCTTCAAAGAAAAACAAAGAAAGTCTAGTTGCCTTTTGAAAAAGCTCCTTTGAGTAGGTTTGTGATAATCTGTTTGATATCTGCTGAACTCATAAAACATATAACAGGAAAAAAGATTCTCATAAAAAAAAAACCTCTGGTCTTTTTCATGATAAGCAACAGATACTGTTACTATAAAATGTGAAGTATTATAGTAGATAAGACAAAAACACATATTACATTATTAATTATATGTTCACTGACTGTGGAACATTAGCTTGAAGATAAAAATAACTAAAAATCAAGTTAAAAAATGAACTTGAAGATAAAAAACATCGCTATAATTGTCTTGAAACTGCTCAAATCAGCAAAACAGAATGGATATTTGCTTCTTTTCCATATGTATTGAAAGATATAATTTTCAGAATATGCCTCAGATCTCTAGAGCTGTTATTTTTGCCAATGGAAGTGTTACCAAGTACTGACAAAGCCTGTCTACACTTTTGCATCTGTCATTTTAACTTTTTTCTTAATTAGTTAAGCGTGCATTTGAATCTGCAGGAATGTAACACGTTTAACTTTGTGCCTACATGTAACATGTAGAGACTATGTCAGTTTCTGTACACTTAGGGGTTGATTGAAACATAATGTTACTATCATTGCCTGAACTTTTTATACATCTAAGCTAGAAACTCTTGGAAGGTTTGGTTTATTTTTTACATAATATAATTTTTAAAAAATTGCTTATAAAAGATATTGAATTCCTGTTGATAACCTGGAACTGAATATGCTGTAGCATTCTAATTTTGTTTTAAGGCTCTGTCTTCAGGTGGTTAGTGAAATTAGGGTGGAGGTCTATGGAGGTCCATCCAGGTCATGGTTGTCCCAAAGGTGCTTTTTCTTTGAAGATGTTTTGCTTCTCATCCAGGAAGCTTCTTCAGCACTGACTGGATGATGGGGAATGGAAGGATTTCACTGTCTTGCAGCAGTGGCGGATTAAGGCTCACTGGTACACTAAGCACTGATAAATCTTGGTGTCCCCCTCCTTTGTACATACTGTACAAACGAAGCCATATTCTCAACTTTGTGGTGCCCCCTTTGGGGCTGATGTCCTAAGCACGTCCTTAGTCTGCTTATTGGTTAATACACCACTGCCTTGCAGCCAGTGGTCATTTGCATTCTAGGAGTTCATAGAAGAACAAACCCATCAGGACTAGTTTCAGCAGTCTATCTGCATTTAAAAGACAAAGGCCACTCTTTTGAAGACAGCAAAGTTCATATTTTGGATAGAGAGGACCAATGGCTTGAAAGAAGGGTCAAAGAGGCCATATATGTAAAATTGAATGGCCCTTTCTTAACATGGGGGAGGGGATATGACATCATCTATCTCCAGTCTACAACACATTCCTTTCAACAGTTCTAAACAGGCTCCACATCCATTTGGACTCAGATGACCCTGAAAACACAGAAAAATCTCTAGGTGGCCTTAGTGACTTGCTAAAGAGTGCAAATGACCAGCTGTCTATAAGGAGTATAAATCCTTCCATTTCCCACCATAAAGAAGCTTCTTGGATGAAAGTGAAATGTCTTCAAAACCTCACCCAAAAAAGTCAAGTTGCCTCTTGAAAAGGCACCTTTGGGACAACCATGACCTGGATGACTGAGAAACTCCAAAGACATTTTTCTATGTGGCCTTAATGACTTGCTAAAAGAATGCAAATGGCCAGATATCTGCAAGGATTATAAATCCTTTCCATCCAGTCAGAGCTGAACAAGCTTCTTGGATAAAAAGTGAAACCTTTATTTATTGATTGATTTGATTTGATTTGTCAATCACTTACAAAATAATAGGTATATGTACAAACTTGAGTAAGAATACAGAAAATAGATATGATTAAATGGAGACAATAGGACAGGGACAGGAGGCATGATGGTGCACTTATGCACGCCCCTTACAGACCTCTTAGGAATGGGGTGAGATCAATAGTGGAAAGTTTGAGGTTAAAGGAGTGGGGGTTAGAGGATGCAACAATAGCGGAGACATGGGAGTCCAACAAAAATCGATTTGACTGCTTCCTAGATGCCATTGACTGCGCTGATATTTCTGGCCACAGGAAAAAATCTTATTCTTTAAGTTTTTGCAGAGCTACAATGTTTGACACTGCTACGGCATTGCTGGCACCGTGTTCAATTAAGACTGTTCCATGGGAGGAATTGCAGAAAATTCTTTCAACCATTATTCTCCTAAGCGCTCTGGTATTGCCAGGTGTCATGCTTTTAGGAGACGGACCCAGGCTGAAGGAGAGTCTATTAGTGGATATATGGCAGCTTTACAAATGGCTGCCTTGCACTGTGGGTTCAGAGATTATCTGGAGGACATGTTATTAGATCAACTAGTTTGTGGAGTCATGGACTTAAGGTTACAAAGGCGTCTACTGGCTAAAGGAGATTTGACCCTTAAATTAGCAATAGAGGAATCCCAAGCTGCAGAGCTGTCAGCACTCTCAGCAGCAGAAATCCAGGGAAATCCAGCCAGCCAGAACAGCTCAGCCATTCATTATGATGAAGCCTCCACAGATGAAGGCTCTGAAGAGACTAGTGATGTAAATCGCCTCAGGCAGCCCAAAACCAGTCAGAGGGGAAACAGGTCTGTTCCCAATCAACCTCTACAATCTCAGCCCATCTGTCTGTGGAGGAAATCACCTCAGGGCATCCTGCAAGTTCAGGAATGCCATTTGTCTAAAATGCCAGAGAAAGGGTCATTTAGCCAGGATCTGTCAGGCAGGAAAGACTTTTGCCCAGCCACAGCAACCTCAGACAACTCAGCATGTTCAAAAACAAATTGAAGATTGTTTCACCTGCTACCAAGCCAAGCTGACAGACAAAGGTTCCAACAAAATCAGTGTTATTTATTTAGAAGGAAAACCTTGTAGGATGGAGGTAGACACCAGCTCAGCACTTTCCATCACCTTGTGGAGCACCTTGAAATGACTACTTCCCAGGATGACAAAGAAGAGGCTTTAAGGCTGCAACTTAACCCTGCATGACTACCAAGGCAGAACCATTCCAGTCATCAGAAAAGGCAAGTTTTTTATTCAATTTCAAACTTTTAAAGGTCACTTGCTCTTAGTGGTAGTGGATGATGCCCTCCCAAGCCTGTTAGGGTTAGACTGGTTCCCTGCCCTTGGCCTTCATATAGCCAGAATACACTCTATTGCAAATTCAGAGGTGGACACCTTGTTCAAAGACTATGCTGATTTGTACAGCGAAGGCCTAGGCTGTTACTTGGGAACTCCAATATCTTTCAATTTGGATCCTCCAGCAGTTCCAATCCGTTTAAAGCCTTGAAGAGTGCCTTTTGTAATCCACCCTAAGCTGGACAACGAACTAGAAAAATTAATTAACCAGGGCATATTAGACCCTGTGGACTTCGCAAAATGGGAGACCACAATAGTGAGACCCCTGAAGAAAGATGGCAGTTTGAGAATTTGCACTGATTACAAGTGCTCTTTAAACAAATATTTACATATCAGTGCTTATCCAGTCCCAGTTATCCAGCACCTGCTGCATTCTTTTGAGCCAGGAACCATTTTCGTGAAACTAGACATGTCCCAAGCTTATCAACAGCTCCCTGTTGATGATACAGCTGCTGAACTACAAACTATTGTTACGCACAGGGGCGCTTTTAAGTGTAGGCACCTCCAATTTGCAGTCAGTGTGGCTCCAGGAATTTTTCAATCATTAATAGAGAGGCTGCTTCAGGGATTACCTGGCATAATCCCTTATTTTGATGACATTTTAATATCTGCCTCTGACAAGCCTCAGTTAGTACAAAGATTCAGAGGTGTCCTCGAGTGTTTCAGGAAGTCTGGGCTCAAATTGAAGAAAGAGAAATGAACTATTGCCACTCCACAGGTTGAATTTCTGGAATACAAAGTTGACACCTCTGGCATTCACCCAATTGAATCTAAAGTGCGGGCTATTCACGATGCGCCCACACCAACTAATAAAACAGAACTCCAGTCTTTCTTGGGACTCCTTAACTTCTACACCTCATTTTTGCTCCATAAGGCTTCCATTGCAGAACCTCTGCATAGACTCTTGGACAAAATCATTGCTTACATCTGATGCTGTTCTGATTCAATTCAACAAAAATTTGCCTTTAGTCTTAGTTACAGACGCCTCACCTTTTGGCATAGGAGCTGTTTTAAGTCACAGACTGCACTCATTGCCTTTTTCTCCAGAATGTTATCTCTAGCAGAACACAACTACAGTCAAATTGACAAAGAGGCTTTGGCTGCAGTTGCTTCAGTCAAAAAGTTTCATGAGTTTCTCTATGGATACCATTTTGAGTTAGTTACAGATCATAAGCCTCTTTTGGGTCTTCTGTCCAGCAACAGACAAACGCCTCAGATTTTTTCTCCAAGAATGACCAGGTGGACATTATTTCTGGCTTCATATTCCTGTACGCTGATTCACCAATCAGGCAAAAGCCTCAGCCACGCTGATGCTCTTAGGCGCTGTCGCCTGCCTACTCCAGTGGAAGATCCTGCACCAACCAATGCTGTGTTCCTGATCAACGAACTCAAGCTTCCCATCACTGCTTCTGATATTGCTGCCCACTCTGCCACGGACAAGGTAATTTCCCAAGTCCTTGACTGGGTGGGAAGGGGGTGGCCTAAAGCCCCTTATTTGCCTGAAGTCTTGCCTTTTAAAATTCGCCAGCAAGGATTGTCCTCTTTGCAAGGCTGCCTGCTTTGGGGAGCCAGGGTAGTTATCCCTTCCCAGTTACAGAATTCAGTCTTGGAAGTCCTGCACGAGGGTCATCCTGGCATTGTCAGGATGAAGGCTTTAGCTTGCAGTTACGTGTGCAATGGATGCTCAGATTACTAGGTGGGTGAATACATGCCAGCCATGCCAGACCAACAGACCTTCTCCACCCACAGCCACTCCAGGAAAATGGGAAGATTCAGGGGCCCCATGGTCCAGGCTGCATATTGATTTGGCTTGCCCCTTCCATGGGTGAACATTCTTTGTGGTGGTTGACTACTTTTGGGTGGAGCTAGCCTTAATGACCACCACAACTTCAGAAGTGGTGACTAAAGCCTTGATGAGAATGTTTGCCACCCATGGCCTTCCTGACACCATTGTGTCAGATAATGGCCCCCAGTTCACTTCCTGTGAATTCGAGGTTTTTCTAGCTAACCATGAAATCAGGCCCCTTTTCACTCTGCCAGTAATGGTCTGGCTAAGAGAGCAATAAGATCTGCCAGAGGCCCTGGAGAGGCTTGGGCCCATGGAGTGGCACTCTAGATTTGCTAAGTACCTGCTAATTCAGCATACAACCCCCAGTGCCACCAAAAACAGGTCTCCAGCTGAACTTCTGATGGGTCGCTGTTTGAGGACCACCTTAGACAGACTCCAGCTGAACTATGCCCCAGCTGTGCCTTTACGCTCCAATAGCCAGGCTAGGAGTTTTGTTGAAGGTCACCAGGCATCCCTTATGGCTACCTGGTCGAATTGTGGCAATAACTGGCCCTTAGTCATATAGGCAAGACGGCCGAATTTGGCGCCGCCATGTTGACCAATTAAGGGAGCATTGGAGTACTTCTGCAGGTGGCCCTCCGGATGCCCTCACTGTTTCCAGACTGCCAGCACCCGTTGAAACCCACCACGAATCAGACAGCGACGTGAGCCTACCTGGTCAGTCAACAAGTCCACACCCTGAGTCTTCCAAAGCTGAGATGACTTCTCCATCATCGCCAGAAGCTTCCCGTCAAGCAGAGGAGTCCCATTCTGCAGCAGCACCTTCAGAGCCGAGAAGTTCTGGCTGACTGCACAAGTGCCCGAATTATTTGAAGGATTACGCATGCTCTGTTCGGGGAGAAAGGAGTATTGCGTTCTGAAGAGGACTGAGCAGTTTTCACTCAGGTCTGTGACAACAGCAAGAGCACGGACTGCTCCTATTGGCTGATGCCATTTGACAGCTGACTATAAAAGGGAGCTGTCAAGTGGCGTCAGCTGTTGCCCGCCAGCTGGCTGCCCTTTTAGTGCGGCAGTCGTGGCAACCCTTTATTGTTACAATAAAGTTAAAAGCTGAAGTTGCTTCCTGTGTTGCCTCTGTTTTTCTGCCACTCTATAACAGGAACTTATAGGGAAAGGATGCCATGAACAGATAATTTCTTGCACTTGGGAGAAATAAAATAAAATAAAAGCCATTTATATTTGATAACATTCTTAAGTTATGTTCATGCTATTTAAATAGTCAGGCAGTCACAGAGATGACAAAGAGTCAGATTCTATGGTTTGTCTTAATTGTTTTTCTAATGACTCCTGCTAAAACCAGGAAGATTTAAAGTGTAAAGGTTATTTGCAGAAATAAGAAGAGGAACAATGTTTGTAACGAATGAGAATTTTCTCTGTTCAGCCAGTTTTTTCTTTCATTTTTTTCTGGGAATGGCAATACAAAGTTTGTTAATATTTGAAGGAATATTTTACTGAAATAATGATGCTAATGATATATGGGTTAGGTGTCAAACTCAAGACCTGTGGCCTGTGGGGCCATCCTGAAAACATTAAAGGACTGGTCTGTGTGGCCTCTGCCAGTGCCTCCATTTATGGCCACAACAGCTTCCTGCAGCCCTTTACCAGTGAAAACAGAGCTTGGGGGGGGGTGCATGGGACCTCACAAGCGCCGTTTTTACTGGCAGATGGCTTCAGGTTGTTGTGGCTGAAAACAGGGCCAGGGGCAGCCACCCACAGTCTCCAAACTCCGTTTTTGGTGGCGGGGGTTGCAGGAGGCCATTGCAGCTGAAAACAGGGCCCGGGGTGGCCATGTGTGTCTGTTTTCGCTGGCAAAGGGATAGCAAAACAAACTAAAAGCAAAAAACAAAAACAAAAGGGCAAATGTTTCCCCTTTTGCATTTGAGCATCCAAGAAGGGGCAGGAAAGGACAAAAGGAAAGAGGAAAGACAAAGAAAAAGAAGGAAAGATGGGAAGATGGGAAGAGAGCAAGAAAGGAGGAAAAAAGGAAAGAGGGGAAGGAAGAAGAAAGGAAAATGAAGGGGGAAGGAAAAAGAAGAGAAGGAAGGAAGGAAGGAAGGAAGGAAGGAAGGAAGGAAGGAAGGAAGGAAGGAAGGAAGGGAGAGAATGGATCTCCCAGCCCCACTTGGGCCACACAGGTGCCCCAGACACAAGTGACATTGAGCTGGCCATGCCTACCCTGGCCTTGCCCACCCAACCTACAAGGTCAAACACAATCCAGATACGGCCCTCAATGAAATCGAGTTTCACACCCCTGGGTTAGAGTTAGGAGATATGTATGTATATTAAGGTGTATGTGCCTGCACATACATCTTAAATGTACAGCGTGCGTGCATTTTAGAATTATTAGTACAATGATTTAGTAATGATAGCTAAGTATAATAATTTAGTTAAAATAATGATTTATTACAAATGATTTATTATTTAGATATAATAAAATATCTCAATAAAATTTCCGCAAAAATATTGCAATCAGTCAAGGAGGAATTAGCAGAAATTCTAACCACCTATGCTATAAATATAGTGAAGAACACAATGACCAGCAGATTTGAAGAGATATGGATTCTAATTCAAAAATTTAAACTCTGTGTACAAATTATCATACATTATCCTAAATTTCACACAAGATTCATGCTTGGAATCTTCCAATATAGAGTAGAACTCTATATGGATATTTTTGCTGCTACATGACAAAATCAAATAATTAAAATATTTTAAAAATATCACTATATACTTCATTGATTATATGGAAGCCTGGGATTGTGTTAATCTGCTCATGTTTTGGAACTTGCTTAGAAAAATGTAAATTCAGAATCAATGTGACAGTACAGGTCACTTTGTCTCATTTTTTAAATTCATTTTTTTTTTATTGCATGAAAACTTTGTATTTCCATGAATACAACTTATAAATGCATTTTCATTGATATAATGCTGTTTTGTGTATATATATATATATATATATATATATATATATATATATATATATATATATATATATATATATATATATTTAATATATGCATTTTCTTTTCTCTTTTCCACACTGGTTATGTGCATAATAACATTGAGACAAATGCAGATCTTAAAGAGTGACTTTTTATATATTGGTTGAAGCACAAAATTAAATATATTCATATTAAAATATGCATCAAACAATTTTTATCCCTTTCTTAGCTTACCATAGCTTATTCTAAAAGCCCTTTTGCCACTCTTTTCCATCTCAGCAAATTTAATAAAATGCAAGGGATGAAAGAAAACTCCTTTTATGCAGAGGCTTGAAATTGATCCATTTTGAATCAAGCTCAGTACATCTATCAAAATGGATCTGGGGAAATGAACTCAAAAAGTCTGAAGTCTGCTGTTGCTTTTCACTTTCTATTTTGGGATTTCTTTGGCCTTACTCTCAGGAAGCTTAAAGAGGCTGCTTTTGGCAGCTAATTTTGGGAGTAATGAAAAAAACAGCAAATTGTTACTTATTTAAAAGGGAGATAATGTCCAAGGATTTTCTGCCTCAAATGTCAAGATGATTTGTTTGGCAGTTGGTCGTGTTTGAGAAGCATTTGTTCTGCTCCCCCAGACAGCAGAATCCATTAAAGTGTTGCTATGTTTTTTTCCCCCAAAAAGAAACGTGCAAGTAGACTTTTCTATGAACTTCACCTCATTCTGCAGGGACATGAGTTTTTTTTTTTTTTTCACCCCACTGCAATTTCTGATGCCACTGGCCATTATTAGCATGGTAATTGAAATTATATTGTAATGACATTGAGCAGCAGATAAGAAGGAAGAGGAAATGGGTAGGTTTTCTGCTCAAACCTTGAGCGCTAAAAGGAGATAGCACTAAATCACTAAAAAGAGAGATTCCACTACACTTTATATTAGTTTCTTTTCTTTCATGGATATGATGAACCAAAGACTGCTTGATTCCATATACAAACAAAACAGTTGAGAAGCAAAGTGGTGAAGAAAGGTTGAGTGGCAGATAAAAGGAATAAGAAGTGGGAAGCTTTGCTGTGGCTGCTATAGAAGATTTCATGGTCTGCTTTGAAAATTTCTTGATAGTAATAAAACTGTTTGAACCGTCTATAGGAGCAGTGGTGGTGCAGTGATTAGAATGCAGTATTGCAGGCTAACTCAGCTCACTGCCAGGAGTTTGATTCTGACTGGCTCAAGATTAACTCAGCCTTCCATCCACGGCACCCTGGATTGTAGGAGGTAATATGCTGACTCTGTAAACCACTTAGAGAGGGCTGTAAAACACTGTGAATCAGTATATAAGTCTAAGTGCTATTGCTATAGAAAATATATAGTAAAATAATTATCCATATTTTTCTCTTTTCTGCTTCAGTTTGGCTTATACTTGAATTTATTCTTTGAATTGATTGCCCAAATACTGTGATAATTCAGAGATAGCTATTATAGGTTCTTTTCCATGTCAGATGAAACAGACCATTAATCAGTAATATGACATGTGCTTTTGTCATATAACAAGTCACTACATCATAAAACTGTACCGAGAAAATGAGCAGACTATGAACCTGACTTGAATTCTTCTGCAGGAAGAAAATCACTGTAGGAAGAACTATGGTTTATATCTTTAATAATCATATTGTAATCTTACCCT